>NC_086210.1:4502500-4816666 GCF_035770615.1 Melospiza melodia melodia
CCATATAAGGAGGCGGATAACACCACATTGAAGGCCTTAATTACTGGAAAAGAGATTGATAAGAACATGAGAGAGATGTGTAAAACCTCTGCTCCCGGGCCAGATGGGATCACTTTGGGTCAGATTATTGCAAAAGGCCCAAAGTTTTCCCAGTTGACTGAGATGTTCAACCTCTGGCTTATCACTGGTACTGTTCCAGATGCGCTGCGGGACTGCAGGACAGTCTTGATACCCAAGTCTTCAGATGCAGAGAAGCTTGGTGATATCAATAACTGGAGGCCTATCACTATTGGTTCAGTGGTGATTAGGCTGTTTTCCAGGATTGCTACTGCGAGGCTGTCCAAAGCATGTCCCATTAACCCCCGGCAACGGGGTTTTATTTGCGCATCAGGTTGTGCGGAAAACCTCAAGTTGTTACGGCTTGTGGTGGAACAGCTAAGTGAGAGCATAAACATCTGGGGGTTGTGTTCGTGGACATTGCTAAGGCACTTGACACCGTCTGTCATCAGCATGTATTTGAGGGTCTGGTCCAGAGAGGGGTGGATCCACACATGATAGAGTTGGTGAGGGAAATGTATCGGGATGTTAAGATGTGCATTTCCATGGGAAGAGAAAGGACAGACCCCATATACATTTGCTCAGGTGTCAAGCAAGGCGACCCCATGTCACCTTTGCTGCTCAATTTTAGTGATGGACCCCCTTCTATATAAACTCGAGAATGAAGGTGAGGTTTTCCATCATGGGGGCTGGAAATTTACAGCCATGGCATTTGCTGATGACTTGGTGCTGCTGAGTGACTCTTGGGAAGGCATGTGTCATAACATCAAAATTTTGGAGGCCTTTTGCAATCTAACTGGCCTCAGTACGCAGGGGGGAAAATGTCATGGCTTTTACATCAAGCCTACAAGGGACTCGTATACTATCAATGATTGTCCCACATGGGTGATTAATGGATCCCCCCTTAACATGATCGACCCAGGGAGCTCAGAAAGGTACGTCAGCACATGGGTTGACCCCTGGACTGGCTTTCTAGATCCTAGACTATCAGAGAAGCTCATGGATTGGCTTCATCGGATTGGTCGTTCGCCCTTAAAACCTCTTCAGAAAGTCGATATACTCAGGACCTATACCATCCCGAGACTGATATATCTGGCTGACCATACCGAAGTCAAGGTGGGCCTGCTTGAATCCCTTGATCATTAATTCATAACACGGTTAAGGAATGGCTTCATCTTCCCCCAAGTACATGTGATGCAATCTTGTATTCGAGTTTTAAAGATGGCGGTTTAGACCTCATCAAGTTGGCGTTGCTCATTCCAAGTATTCAGGTGCGAAGACTCCATAGATTAGCCCAGTCTTCGGATGAGACTCTTGTGAACTATCTAAAGGAAGTACATCTGGAATGGTTATTTGAAAAATTGTGGTTGAAAGTGGGGGGGGACACAAGAGTCCATCCCATCGATTTGGGAGCCTTTACCATTGGTAGAGTTGGGGGGCGACGATGGAGCCTGGCTGGAATGGGAAGCACCCATCCCTAAGATTCGTTACCCAAGACCTTGTAACTGGAGGAAACAAGAATTTCATAAATGGACCCATCTGGTTGCCCAGGGCCATGGGATTGAGCATTTCGAGAATGATGAGATCAGTAATGCCTGGATAGGGCAGTTTAAGGGCATACCTCACTGTAAACTAATCACGGCCCTACAACTCAGAGCGAATGTCTACCCAACAAGAGAATTCCTGGCTAGGGGTAAACAAGACAATGTTGCCCAATCATGTAGACATTGTGGAGCTAGATTTGAGACCACAGCCCACATTGTCAGAAACTGTGCCATCACTCAAAATGCCAGGATTAAGAGACACAATGCCATCTGTGAAACCCTTAGCGAGGAGGCTAAGAGGGAGTGTTGGACAGTTTTTGAGGAGCCACACCTAAGGGATTATGTAAATTTACTATTTAAACTGGATTTAATCTTTGTCAAAGGTTCTAAGGCAGTTGTGGTCAATGTGACTGTGAGGTCTGAGCACTCTGATGTCTCATTGAGTGAGGCCACCTTGGAGAAGGCCAAAAAATATCAGCGCCTTCATACACAAATTCAGCAACTGACCAATGCTGATGACATTGAATATGTTGGCTTCCCCATGGGAGCCCGTACCAAATGGTTTGGCAGGAATACTGAGTTGCTGACTGCCCTTGGTCTCTCTAAAACAAGGCTAGAGAGAACCGCACGGGCCCTAGCATCCACCTCCGTTGACATTGTAAATATATTCGTTAGCAAAGCTAGATCAATTGTATCTGTGTAAATACTTGGTAAATAATCTAGGCCTCTCCCCTCGACAGGTTCGCTGGACAGTGGAATCGGTTTTTGTTTGGGAGGGGTTCATCCGTCATAACCGCGTCTTAGCCCATATTGGGCTATAAATTCCAATTTGGTCATTCAGGTGGACGGGCCACCTTACTTAACCCGGAAAAGGAACATATAAAATTTGTATGTGTTTATTAAATAGCCAAATGCCTCATCATCTAATTAGTGACGTGCATGAATGGATGAACAAGATTCTCACTGTCCCTACCTACTATCCAGTGAAACCACAGCCAAGGGAATGGGTTTGGCGGAATCAGCGGGGAAAGAAGACCCTATTGAGTTTGACTCTAGTCTGGCGCTGTGAAGAGACATGAGAGGTGTAGAATAAGTGGGAAGCCGGGCACGCACTCGGCGGTGCGAGGCGACCTGCCCGCCGGCATCCCGGCCATCGGTGAAATGCCACTACTCTGATCGTTTTTTCACTTACCCGGTGAGGTGGGGGGGGGTGAGCCCCGAAGGGAGCTCTCGCTTCTGGCGCCAAGCGGCTGGCGCGCGCTGGCCGCAACCCGCTCCGGGGACAGCGGCAGGTGGGGAGTTTGACTGGGGCGGTACACCTGTCAAAGCGTAACGCAGGTGTCCTAAGGTGAGCTCAGGGAGGACGGAAACCTCCCGTAGGAGCAGAAGGGCAAAAGCTCACTTGATCTTGATTTTCAGTACAAATACAGACCATGAAAGCGGGGCCTCATGATCCTTCTGGCTTTTTTGGGTTTTAAGCAGGAGGTGTCAGAAAAGTTACCACAGGGATAACTGGCTTGTGGCAGCCAAGCGTTCATAGCAACATCGCTTTTTGATCCTTCGATGTCAGCTCTTCCTATAATTATGAAGCAGAATTCACCAAGCGTTGGATTGCTCACCCACTAATAGGGAATCTGAGCTTGGTTTAGACCGTCATGAGACAGGTTAGTTTTACCCTTCTGATGATGTGCTGTTGCAATAATAATCCTGGGAACCCTTGGGATGGGATGGGATGTGTTATCCCTTAGAGAAGTGAGGCCAATGGAGAGTTGTGCAAGGCAAGAGCAGTGGCTGGAACTCAGTGAAGGGCTAGGGGAGCTGCTCTGTCACTCCGTCTGTCCCCAGCTGCCCTTTTCTGCAATCCAGGGCAGTCCCTGTGTTCCCCTGGAAATCAGCCTGACACAACTGAGAGCAGAGGGACCCACAGCAAAGCAAACTGGTTTAGCCTTTCTCAGAGTCCCAGCCCCACTCTGGCCAAGGACGCTCCTGTCCCCCAGTGTACCCTGGAGGCCGCTGACAGCTTGGATGGCATCCTGAGGACACACCAAGGGTCCTGTCCATGGCAGTGCTTGAGGAGAGTGGGCTCATTGCCAGGGTCCCAGGCTGCCCTGCCCAGAGCTCCCCGGGCACAGGGAGCTGGGACACCCCATTGCTGTGCTCAGCCTGCACAGGAGGAGCCCAAGGGCTGGGCCTGGCCCTGCAGCTGGAACTGCCATTGCAGAGAGCCCCTCAGCAATGCCAGCAGCACCTGGGCAAGGCAAGGAGAGAGAGAGAGCTGGGCCTGAGGAAAAGCTTTTCCCTGGCCAGCCCTGCCCAGCCCCTGCCAGGCAGCAGCAGGGCAGGACAGTGGCCCTCAGGCCCTGGTCAGCAGGGAATGGGCACATGGCCGCAGAGATGCCCTTCATCTCTGGGGCTGCTCTGCTGGCCCAGGAGGGACTGAGGGCCATGAGCCCCCGGGCTGAGGGCTGTGCTGGCTGCGAGGGGACACAAGAGCTGTGCTGCTCAGGGTAGTGTCTGCCCTGCAGGGCAGGCCCAGCAGGTGCCACATCTGCCCTGCAGCAGGGCTGCCCTCAGCACTGCCTCCCTCCCTCCCTGCCCACGGCTCTGCGGCTGCAGCTGTCCCAGCCCCAGCTGCTCCTGTGGCCCCGGGCTCCTTCCCTGCTAGAGCTGCCAAAGCCCAGCCCAGCCCCTGGGCCAGCCCTGCCCTGCAGCTGCTCGGCCGTACAGGGATTAAAGAACAGCTCCCCCAGCCTGCGCACCAGGGAAAGGTGATGCTGCATGGATCTGGAGGCTGGGCAGGTGTAGGCTCTTGCTGAGGTTCCCAGGAAAACTCAGTGTGATGGCTGAAGAGCCTCAGCCCCTGCTCTGGCCTGCACAGCTGAGTTTCCATTGCCACCAAGCTGAGCAGGGAAAAGTGGGAGCACAGATTCCGGAAAGCAGAGACCCAAGCAGGAAACCCCTGCCCTGAATGACCCCATGAAAAGTCCCCTCAGGAATGAGCTGGGCATGAGCTGGAGCTCTGAGCAGCCCTGGCCCACACAGCACCCTCTTCGCAGCAGCAGGACCTGCCCTGGCAGGAGTCACTCCGTGCACCCACAGCTCACCTGCAGCGTCCATGGGGAGCTGCCAGACAGGCTGAGAGCTGCCCCTGGCAGGTGGCACATGCCCTGGGCTGGCCAAGAGTCCTGAGGGCTGCAGGAGCTGCTCTGCAGGAAAGCCCTGGGCAGCCCTGACTGCAGCCCCAGCTTCACCCCGTGCAGCCGTCCCTGGCAGCAGGAGCCGTCCTGCCCTGTCCCTCTGACGGTGCCCAGGGCAACCCCACTCTGCAGCACATCCTCCCCCAAAGCAGAAAGGGCAGCAGAGCCATCCTTACAGTCACATCAGTCCTGCCATCTCCAGCTTTAGGAGATCCCTGCAGCCAGAAACTGACTGTGTCAAAAACTGGGAAGATTTCTCCATGAATGAGCTTAAAATTGTCCTTCCAGTTCCTTTAAGTCTCTCTCTGCTTCACTGCTCTCAGGTACCTGCAAGCAGTGCCCTCAGCCCTGCTGGACTGAGAGAAAAGCTGCTCATCAGGAGAAATGACTTTTTGTGTTCTTCTTGGTTTCCAAGAGCTCCTGTGGCAGAAGCCCAGCCCAGCTCAGCAGCACAGACACAGCACAAGGACTTTAATGACCCTCTCAGGGCTTTGCTGCTGTTTACATAAGACTCAGTCCCAGAGAGTGTTCAAAGAACTTCTCAGGAACTAAAAATTAAATTTAAACTCCAAAGTTTCTACAAGTTTTAATGGGTCCCACTGAGGGACACAACTGAGGAAGTTCTCCAGGCAGAGCAGAACATTGGAGGCAGTGATGACACGTGGGGACAAGCAAGGGAAAGGTCTCTCTGGTGTTGAGCAAAGCTGGAATTTGAGGAATGCAATGGGCCAAGGCCTGAGCCCCAGCCCCTGGCCAGGCAGGTCCTGTCCCTCCCTCCTTGCTCAGGGCTCTTCCCGGGATGGGCACTGGCATGCGGGGATGTGCTATGGCAAGGGCAGGAGCATGGGGCGGCGTCTGCCAGGCTGCTGAGCAGGGACAAGGAGACAATGAGGCCCCAGGCCTGCAAGGGTCACTTGTCCCCTCCTGGCCCCAGGGCCAGCAGCCATGGCCAAAGTGCTGCCCAAGTTGGCTCTGGCAGGGCTGTCTTGCAGCTGCTGCCCATCCCTGTGCCCTGTGCAGCCCAGGCTGTCCCACGGAGTCCCTGCCCTGTGCCTCTGTCCCTGCAGGCTGTCGGCATCCCCCGGCTGCCCCACCTGGCTGGGCCCTTCCTTTGCTGACAGCTCTGCCTCCTGCCTTCCTCTGCCTGCCCACACAAAGCCTTTGGCTCATTATCAAAAGGTTTAATTAATTTTTACTGTGCCTGTGAGCTTTTAGCACAGGAACAAGGCATGCAGGGGCTGCCTTCCCAGCAGGAATGGTTGGAAGACAAGAAGACATCTGGCTCAAGAATGCAGTGATAGAAAAAAGGACTAAATCTGGGAACTTGGGGTGGGTTTTATGGTAATGGATAAATTCTAATACACATTTAGTGACATTGGTAGAATTACATGTTCACATAATGTTAGGAGTTATCCCTTGCTAGACCTCAGGCCTGAATAAATGATGCCCTCTTAAACTGCAAATGTGGGAGATTAGGGACCGATCAGAAGATCTTGTGATGTTACGGGTAGACAGAACCCCTCCCCTTTACTGTTAAAGTTACTTAGCCCCCCATTTTGTTGGCCGTTAATCCCCGTTATATATAACCCCGTGTAACCGTTAATAAATGCCATTTGCCATCCACCACATTGGTGTCTGCGAGTACGTGGCCCGAGTGGCAGGGGCATTGTCACTGTGCCATTCCCAAATCAGGTCGTCACACCTCAAGCGGAGGCAACAAAGTGGTGCCAAAACCTGGGACTTTGCCCGGGGGACGGGGATCGCCTGGTCGGGTGAACGACGGCTGCAGCAGCTGGCCCAGCTCGGCGGGGAGGATACTCCCGGACCAGCGAGAGGAATGGAGGCCCTTGCGAAGGTCATTTTTCAGGTTCACAGGCAGTGGGGTATTGACTGCAAGCCAGGGGATTTTGCCCTCGTAGTATCAAGGCTATTGCGGATTGGGGTTATTGGGCAGCCGGTGGATATTCTCCACACAGAAATGTGGTATAGGTGTACCAAGGCCCTAGCCGAGGAGGCCATATCCTCAGGCTCGGGGTGGAATCTCAAATTATGGGGGAGAGTCGTGCGGGCTCTATGGAAAACATGGCAGGAGCAAGAAACGTGGAAAGCCGCGCAGAACTGTTTGCTGGTGGTGCCCTGGCTGGGTGCTGGGGCGGCTACGCAGACTGTGATTTTGCTGAGTGCAGAGATTCACAGCCGCGGGGATGCTCTTTGTGGCTCCCAAGCCCAGGCGCACCGGCTGACGGAAAAGAGCAGGCGCAGTCATTTTGGGACGGGCTGTTAGAGAAAGCGCGAGGCACCACCGTTTAACGCAGAGGCGCAAGGCACCATCATTAACTCAGAGTCTGAGAGCCTGGGCGGAGCCTCTGCCTTCACGCCGCAGGGTGGCGAACCCCGGGGTGGGGGGACGTGGACGTGGTCGGCGGGAACAGAGAGGGTTTGCAGGACACCGCACACACAGGCAGGAAAGAGGAGAGGGTTTTTCCCCAGTTCTCAGACGCGGCACGGACACCGCCAAGTGGGAACGGAGCCAGATCGGGATTGGGACAGCGCAGGTGTTGGTCACAGGCAGAGAGGACGTTCCCAAGACCGTGCCTGTGCCTAGATGAGTGCAGGGGAGGCGCGGTCAGGGCAGAAGCGCCTGCACTCCCGTGATGGCACAGGCTGAGACGGGGCATGGTCAAGGTGCAGAGGGTGCCCGAGGTACCAGCCCTGCTCCGGTCCCACGGCAGTGGGCACGCAGCCAACCCCAACAGCCAGCTTCCATGTGTTTCACTATCTCTTTGTGTGATCATCTACAAGACATGTGTCTCCTCAGAATCTTGTCTTTTTGTTTCTTAACTACTCATGTTTTTTAGGTTTCTTTTAAATCCAGATTGCCAGTTTCGTGTTTTTCTTCATTTATTATGTCTTCAGTTATTATAGAGTACCTCAGCCGAGAATTCAAGAGGTTTGCTGTGTTTGAAGAATTTCTCTCCTGACAGAAGTTTCGGAGGGATTCAATTCTTTAATAGTTTGGTTGATCTTTAATCGTAAGGTTTCCTATTCATAATTGCTGTTTTTAAGAGTCTTGTTTTAAAATATATTAAGTGATGTCCATCAATTAGAGTTTGAACTCTTGCCAAGTTCTAGCTGTACTTGAATGGAATGATTGAGAATCAACCCAGATGTTTTCTGCAACAAAAAGTATTCAAGTCCTTTTGGCTTGGCAATTTGACCATGTATGATAGCTGAGCCTGATTTCAAAGGGAGTTTGGAGAAACATGAATCTGGACATGAGTTCTACAGTTCTCTGTTGTTTTAAGGTTCATCAGCTGTCGCAGACTCTGGGATGACAGTTCAGTGTTGTACTGACTGATAACTGTATGATTTCAGATGTCTTATTGGTTATGTGTATTATCTGATTGATTTCTAATTGTTGTTATCTTATTGCATAGAGACTGAAACAGAACAGATCAATGTTTTATTTTCACATCAGGACCAATTCTTCACCTCCAAGATTTTGAGATAATCCTCCAGTCCCTGCGGGGACATGGATTTGTTTGTGTTTTAGCAAGTGCAAAAGTCCAGGTAGACCTCAGTAAATAATGTGAAACTAGATCAAGTGCATGAGAATGCTGACAAGAAGCATGGGCAAGAAAATGCAGACCATTCCACAAGTAAAAAAAAAAAAAAAAAAAAAAAAAAAGAAGAAGCACAGATGTGGACTGCACAGAGATTCCCACCCTTGTGCTTCACCCACAGAAGATTGTAGACTTTAAGTTGCTTCATAGATGAGAGCCACGCAGTGATACCTACTAGTGTCACTAGAACTTTGCCCAAAAGACAAGACTTTTTAATAATTAGTAAAGACAGAAGCAGCATCCTTAGACTTGTCATTTATCCTTCGATTGTTTCAGCAAATCAGAATGAAGAGCTGACAGACTTAGCCAAAGCTCTTCAACCACTACTGACTGTTCCAGAGAGCACCCCAGTAGCCAAAGCTACCGCTTTGCCACCACATGCAGCAGAACAAGTCATGCTAGTTTTTGATCAGCAAGACTTTCCCTCTAGAGACCACGTCCATAGAATTCTCCAGTGTTCGTCATTCAGAAGAAAACTTCAGGCTCATAGAGACTGCTGCACAACCTCAAGAAGATCAATGAAGTCATTGAGGACATAGAACTGCTTCAGCAAAGACTTCCTTCACTCTCAATGATTAGCCACTTGTGATCATTGATCTCAAAAACTGTTTCTTCAGCTTCCTCCTCCATCCAGATGATGCTCCTCCAGTTGCATTCTACGTCCCAAACATCAACAAAGAAAAGCCTCTACAAAAGTACCAACACAACAAGAGCTGCAAAAAGCTTGTGACCGTCCTGCAGAACAGACAAGAACTGAACCTCCTGTTCATGCAACGGAGAAGCCTGTGTGCTGCCTTGAAAGAACAATGTTGTTTTTACGCAGACCATACCCAAGTCGTAAGAGACTCCATAGGCAAACTGAAAGAAAGGCTAGCACAGAGAAAGACTGAAAGAAAAGCCCAGCAAAGATAGTTTGAGTCATAGTTTGACTAGTCCCCATAGCTGACCACTCTTGTTTCCTCCTTATTAGGCCCAGTTGCTATGATACTCCTCACATTGATTTTTAGACCTTGCATTTTAAACAAGTTAGTACTGTTTGTTAAAAACCAGTTAGAAAAAGTTAACATTTTATTTTTTGACCACCAACAGTTGCTTTGAAGCGTGTTAATTGCAGACATGTTGTATTGTTTTTTACCAGTTGTCAGTTTTGCCATGTATCAGTTTGATAGCCTTTGTATTTTTATAACCTTTACACTTTCTGTGGTTTTAATTAATCATAAAGGGGGGGGGGGGAAATCTGGGAGATTAGGGACCGATCAGAAGATCTCGCGATGTTATGGGTAGACAGAACCCCTCCCCTTTACTGTTAAAGTTACTTAGCCCCCCGTTTTGTTGACCGTTAACCGCCATTATATAACCCTGAGTACCCATTAATAAACGCCATTTGCCATCTATCACATTGGTGTCTGTGTGGCCCGAGCAGCAGGGGGATTGTCGCCGTGCTGTTCCTGAATCAGGTCATCACACCTCAAGCGGAGGCAACATGCAAATTAGTGTTAATGAGTCTTATTCTGATATTTTTGAGATTTGGTGTTGGCGAGGCCTCACAGAACCAAGGACTCAGCTGTGACACGGTGCAAACTCATGGAACAAAGGGTCCATGGTGACACAGCAGAACAGAACTCCATGGAACCAAAATCCATTCTGGCACATTGGAGCCACATTGAACCAATGTGATACTGCAGCTCCAAGGAGACCATTGTGACTCTGAGAAACCTCTTGAAAAAAGGGTCCATTCTGACACAGCAAGGCCTGGTGGAACCATGCGTCCATTGTGACATTTCAGAACCTCACGGAACCAAGGTGACCATGTTCTACTATGGAACCTCATGGAACAAAGGGGCCATGCTGATGCTGCAGAACCAAGGAGAATGCTGCTGGCAGTGTTAGAGCTCATGGAACCAGAAGTCCATTGTGACACAGCAAGGCCTTGTGGAACTAAGGGTCTGTTGTTAAACAGTGTGGCCTCATGGAACCATGAGCCATGGTGACACAGCGTGGCCACACGGAGCCAAGGGGCCACTGTGACACTGCGGATCCAAGGAGACCATTATGACTCAGGAGCTTCATGGAACCAAGAGTCCATTGTTCCACTGTGGGGCCCTGTGGAATCAAGGGGATGACAGTGACATTGTGGGGCCTCATGGAACAATGGAGACTGTGCTGACACTTTGGGACCCACTGGAACCAAGGGGCCATTACAGCATGGCAGGGCCTCATGGAATCAAGGGGACTCCAGTGAACACCATGGGTCTCCATGGGATGAAGGGTCCAACAGAACCAAGGAGGCCGTTGTGACACACCGGGGCATCATGGAACCAAAGGTCCATTGTGACACAGCAAGGCCTCATGAAATCATGGAGGCCATTTTTACACTTTGAGGCCTTGTGAAACCAAAGGGCCATTGTGACACTCTAGAGCCTTGTGGAGCCAAGGGGACCACAGTGACACTGTGGGGCTCAGTGAAACCAATGGCCTGTTGTGACACTGCAAGGCCTTAGGGAATCATGGAGACCATTGTGACACCGAAGGCATCATTGAACCAAGGGGCCATTGTGACACTACAAGACCTCATGGAAGCAAGGAACCATTGTGATACTATGGAGTGTTGGCAGGCCAAGGGGTAGTTGTCACACTGTGTGGCATCATGGAACCAAGGAGTCCATTGTGACACTACAGGGCCCCATGGAACTAAGGATTCATGGAACAGTGTGGGACCCCATGGGACCAAAGGTCCATTGTGACATTGTGGGGCCTCATGGAATCCTGGAGGCCATGATGACACTTGGAGGCCTTGCTGAATCAAGGGGCTCTGCAGGGCCTCATGGAACCAAGGACACCCTTCTGACACTGTGAGTCTGCATGGAACCAAGGGTCCATTGTGACACCATGGAACCAAGGAGACCCCAGTGACACTGCAAGGCCTCATGGAAGCAAGGGACCATTGTGACACTGCAGGGCCCCATGGATCCAAGGGAACGGGTAACAGCTCTGGTTGGCTTGGCCTGACTGGTCCAACTGCCCTTGGTATGTTGAGGGTCTCTTCACCTGGACCCCTGAGACACTGGGGCGCTGAACTTGCCTTCAGATAGAAAAGAACTATCCATCTCATTCAAACATCCATGGCCAAAATGGGATTTCCCCTTCAAAATTCTCAACATCCAGGGATTGCTCCCAGATAAAGCTGCCATTACCAAAAAGTCTGTCTGACCTTTACTTCCTGAGAGCTGTCTCTCACCTGCCTTCAAACACTGTAAGGCTCAGTGCTTTCCTTCCTATGGAAAAGAGCCCTCCCTCCTGAACAGGCACCCCTGGCCAAAATGAGTACTTTTCCTCCAAAATTCCCTATATGCAAGGGTTTCACTCAGACAAAAGCTGCCAGGACAGACTGCTCTAGCTGGCCTTGGCCTCTGGTGGTCACCTCTGTTCTGCCCTAAAACACTGGCCCTTTCCTTCCCATGGAAAAGAACCATCCTTCTTCTCCAGGTGCCCATGGCCAAAATTGGGATTCCACCTCCAAAAGTCCTATATCCAAAGATTGCTCCTACACAAAAGCTGCCATTACAGACCAGTCTGTCTGGCCTTGGCCTCCTTAGGGCCAGCTCTCATCTGCCTTCCAAAAACAGGGGCTACATGCTTTCCTTCCTATGGAAAAGAACTGGCCTTCTCCTCCAGGCAAAAAGGGCTGAAATTGGGATTCAACATTCAAAGCTTCAAATATCCAAGGATTGCTCCAGGAAAAACTTGCCAGGACAGACAGACAGGCCTGGCTTTGGCCTCTGGTGACTGCAGTTCATCAGCCCCTCAAACACAGGGGCTCCGTGCTTTCCTTTCTGTGGAGACATTGGTGACACCGTGGGGCCTCATGGAACCAACAACATCTTTGTGGCTCTGTTGGGCTGTATGGTCCCACAGGGCCAGTGTGAAGCAGCAGGGCTTTGTGGAACCAAGAGGCCATTGCTGCATTTCAGGGCCTCATGGAACCAAAGGGCCGGTGTGATCCTGAGAGGCACTGTGGATCCATGGAGATCATTGTGGCATTGCAAGGCCCCATGGAAGCACGGGGCCATTGTGACACTTCAGAAGCAAGGAGAACATTGGGACACTGCAGATCACTGTGAAACCAAGAGAACATGGAACAGATCTTGCTGGCTTGGCCAGCCAGGTGACAGGTCCAGCTGATCTTGGAATGTTGAGGGCTGCCTCTTATCAGCCCCTGGAGAACTGGGGCTCCATGCTTTCCTTCCTATGAAAAAGAATCCTCCGTCTTTCCAGGTGCCCACGGCTAAAATTGACACTCCCTCTGAAAAATTCCCTATATGCAAGGGTTCTCCCAGACAAAACCTGCCAGGACAGAGAGCTCTGGCTGGCCTTGGCCTCTGGTGGTCACGTCTCATCTCATGGAAGCCCTGAGGAAAGTATTTGAACAGGTTTGACTGTTGGAACATCAATGAGTCTCTGTTCCTCTGAAAAACTCAGATGCTCTTCTAATCATATGTGGGGTTTTTTTCTCATTGTGTATTATACATGAAATATTATTTTCAGCTAAAAAAATATTATTCTTACCACTCTACCAATGTTATCTGGCACAAAACTCCTCCTCTGTTAATGGATCCAGGTCACCTGTATAAGCAAACACAATAAAAAATCCAGCAGGAATTATTTGTGTCTGCTCCCATCTGTCCCATCTCCTCTCAAGCTGGAGGTGCAGCCCCAGCACTTGGGAAGGCTCAAGGGCTCACAAGCTCAGCTCCCACACAGAGAATGTGCAGACCCTGGCTGCTCTTCTTGGCCCCTGCACGCTCAGCCAGGCTGAGATGGACACTGATGGTTTCTGGGCCAGGCTCTTGGAGCCCAGCCCAGCTCCCTGCAAGCTCTGCCAGCTGCCCTGAGCTCTGAGCAGCACCAAGGGCCTCTCCCCAGCCCAGCCCAGCTGGCTCTGGCCCCACAGCTCTGCTCAGGCCGGGCTGCTCTGGGGAGTGCCCCACAGCCTCAGCCCCTGGCAAGGGCACAGCAGCAGCTGCAGCTGCCACAGGACGCAGCCCCACCATGGGGGAAGGTGCTTGGCCAAGGCCAAAGGAAGCTCCCTGGCTGCCCTGCTCCCCTCGGGCTGAGGTGCTGAGAGCTCTGCAGCCCCTGCTGCCATCCCATCTGCCCAGGGCAGCACAAGAGCCCCGGCCTTGGGGCCCTCAAGAGCTGCTCCTGCTCCAGGCCCAGGGCCCATGCCAAAGCTGGGGCAGCCACAAAGCTGTGCCCATTTCTGTTCATTGCTGCTGTCATGGGGATGGATCGTCAGCCTCTTGGATGTTGCTGACGAATTTTATTACTCCAGAGGCCTCTTCTTTCTTGAGCTCTACAGTTCAGGAATTCACTGAAAAAGGCTCATAAGCATTTGTTCAAAAGGCCCTGGAAATATCTTAAATTTTCAATTCTTCTGTGGTTAATTAGGAATATTTCAGAAATGTATTCAAAGTGAATAAACTATTTTGAAAACAATGCAGACATTCCACTATCATATTTTCTGAAAAATCCCTTTGTCAGGATTTCTTCCCCTGGGAAGCTGAGAAACATCAGAAAAGAATGAAAAGACATAATTATCTGATTGCTTCTCCTGCGTTTGCTGCTTTGCAATGTGGTCTGGAGATTGTTTAACAACATGTGCATATTTGATTGGTTTCCTGTGAATTGTTTTTACTTAATGACCAATCACCATCAGCTCTGTCGGACTCTGAGGAGTCAGTCACGAGTTTTCATTATGATTCTTGTTAAGCCTTCTGTCTGTATCCTTTCTTATTCTTTAGTATACTTTTAGTTATGCCAGGAGCATAATGTAATGTAATGTAATGTAATGTAATGTAATGTAATGTAATGTAATGTAATGTAATGTAATGTAATGTAATATAATATAATATAATATAATATAATATAATATAATATAATATAATATAATATAATATAATATAATATAATATAATATATCAGCCTCCTGAGAACATGGAGTCAGATTCTCATCTCTCACCTCATCCTGGGAACCCTCAAAAACTCAACAAAGACAGAATTGTT
Source organism: Melospiza melodia melodia (assembly GCF_035770615.1). Classification (NCBI taxonomy): domain Eukaryota; kingdom Metazoa; phylum Chordata; class Aves; order Passeriformes; family Passerellidae; genus Melospiza; species Melospiza melodia. The sequence goes on from NC_086210.1 coordinate 4,516,985, forward strand.
TTGCCTGCTTTCGTTTCCTGTTTATAGACTGATATCAGCAATGTCTAATTGATACTGACCGCCAGCATCTTCAAATTCAGTCTGAACAGATATGAAAATCAAGGCTGACAAACAATATCACTTTGTCCCCATCCCCAGCATTTCCCTCATCCAACCCTTGGCACCCCTATGGATCAGGAATGGTGTGGCCAGCAGGAGCAGGGCAGGGATTCTTCCCCTGTGCTCGACACTACTTGGGCAGCACCGTGAGTGCTGTTTGTAGTTCTGGGTCCCCCAATTTAGGAAGGACATGGAAGGGATGGAGCATGTCCAGAGAAGGGTAACAAGGCTGGGGAGGGGTCTGGAACACAAGTCCTGTGAAGAGTGGCTGAGAGAGCTGGGGCTGTTTATCCTGGAGATGAGGAGGCTCAGGGGAGACAAGGCAGTGTCAGGGCACAGGTTGGACTTGATGATCTCCAAGGTCTTTTCCAACCTTGCTGATTCTGTGATTCTCTGAAAGCACCCTTGGAGCAGTTGAAGGATGATCCCTGGTTCTCCTCTTCAGAAGCTCCAGCAGCCCAGGTGCCTCAGCTTCTCCTGCCAGCTCCAAAGCCCATCCTGTCAGTCCTGCAGAGCCTCTGCAGCTCCTCCTCACTGCCCAGCACAGGGAGCTCCAGAGCCAGACACAGCAGCCCAGATGTGCCCCCCTGGCCTGGGGTGCCTCTGGCAAGGGAGCAGCACCAGGCACTGCAGGAGCCTGCAGACAATTCCTGCAGCACTTGTAGGATGATCCTGCTGCCCAAGGGACGTTCCCATGGTGCCAAGTCAGGAACTGCAATGGGGAGTGGGGCCAGAGAGGAAAGGGCAAGCAGGGATGGGCTGTTTGCAGGCGAGGGAACAGGGGTGGGGAATAGGAAGAAATTTGTACCAGGGAAGAGTAAAGAAAGCAAAGGTGAAGCCAAGGAAATGCTCAGGGCAGTTTGGGGGTGGCTGCCAGGCAGCCCTGGCTCTGAGGAACAGCGTCTGCAGTGGGACAGGAATGTCCCAGCTGATGGGAACAAACTTTCTGGCTGACTGCAGAGGCCAGGACAAAGCTGAGTGATTTCCCTGCTGTCCCTCAGCCCTTGCTGGCCCCAGGGGCTGATGGCATTTGTGCTCCCTCAGGTTCATGTCCCCACAGCAACAGCATGGGGGTGCTCCCCCTGCTCTGTGCAATGCAAACAGGGGCTCCTGAGCCAGTGCTGCCGTGTCTGTGCCTGCAAGGATGGGGCACCTGTGTGAGCTGGGGGAGAGGCCAGGGCTGCAGAGGGGGGATGTTGTTGGCAGCTCCATCAGGACGCTCTGGGACGCTGCCCTGTGCTGTCCAGCGCAGTGGGGATGGATCAGCCCCTGCTCTGCTGCTCCTTCCCGTCTGCCCCAGGGCCCTTGCAGAGCCCCAGCCATGCTCTTTGCCCCCAGCCTGCCCACAGCCAGCCTGGGGCTGCTCACGGGGCTTTTCTGTGCTGAGCATTGGCCTGGGCATGTTCTTGAGAGAGCCTGGGCAAGGAGCTTGGTGCCCCCAGGGCCTGGCCAGAGGCGTCAGCGCTGCCCCAGCAGTGCCAATGGCCTGTCCCTGCTGCAGCCCCGGCACTGCCACCCCAGCGCTGCGCCCAGCCCCAAGAGCACTCAGGCCCTGCAGCAACACCAGGGCCACCAGGGCAGCAGGGCAGGGCCATGGCAGCAGCACTGGCAAGACCAAGTGATGCTGCTGCTGCTGGGCACAGCTGCTGGGCCAGCACTGATCTGCCCCAGCTCTGCACACAGACATTGCTGCTGCAGCTCCAGAGAGGGCAACAAAAGGGGGAGCTTCAGTGAAAACTTTGCTGGGAGATCCTTTAGTGCCTTTAATGCCACCGAGAGCACAGCCTCTGATTGACACAGTGTGTGGCCACGGGGAAGGTGGAGAGAAATAAAATGAGAAATGGCACAAGGAGTGGCTTTTCTTTGTGGCCAATATGAAAAAACTAAAACAAAGAAAAAGAACCTCCAAAATGAAACTATCAAAAAGTACCAAAGGTTATTACAAGTGATTTGCAGAAACTGGCCAGCAGTTTAATGTTCCAGAAACCATCCAGTCATCAGTGTCCACACTGCAGCCTTGAGCTCCTGGTTTCTTAGGCTGTAGATGAGGGGGTTCAGGGCTGGAGGCCCCACTGAGTACAAAACTGACAGGGTCAGATCCAGGGATAGGGAGGAGATCAAGGGGGCCTTCAGGTGAGCAATCATGACAGTGCTGAGGAACAGGGAGAGCACGGGCAGGTGAGGGAGGCAGGTGGAAAAGGCTTTGTGCCATCCCTGCTCAGAGGGGATCCTCAGCACGGCCCTAAAGATCTGCACATAGGAACACAAACCAGCCAAGTCCTAAACAGGCACAAACTTCAATGAGCCCAAGTTCCCTGTGGTTTTAGTGTGAGCAGTAGACCTTGAGGATCTGGGGGATTTCACAGAAGAACTGGTCCAGGGCATTGGCCTGCCACAGGGGCAGGGAAAATGTATTGGCGGTGTGTATGAGAGTGTTGAGAAAGGCACTGGCCCAGGCAGCTGCTGCCATGTGGGCACAAGCTCTGCTGCCTAGGAGGGTCCCGTAGTGCAGGGGTTTGCAGATGGACACGTAGTGGTCACAGCACATGATGGTCAGGAGGAAAAACTCTGCTGAAATGAAAAAGATAAAAGAAATGAGTTGGACTGCACACCCTTTGTAGGAGATGGTGCTGGTGTCCCAGAGGGAATTGCACATGGCTTTGGGGACAGTGGTGCAGATGGAGCCCAGGTCAGCGAGGGCCAGGTTGAGCAGGAAGAAGAACATGGGCGTGTGCAGGTGGTGGCCACAGGCTACAGTGCTGATGATGAGGCCGTTGCCCAGGAGGGCAGCCAGGGAGATGCCGAGCAAGAGGCAGAAGTGCAGGAGCTGCAGCTGCCCCGTGCCTGCCAATGGCAGCAGGAGGAAGTGGCTGATGGAGCTGCTGTTGGACATTTGCTGTGGCTGCACTTGGGCACCTGTTCATGGAGAAAAGGACAGTGAAGGATAAGACGAGATACCTGTAACCAAAATCAAAGCCATTTCCCACCCACCCTGCCCTGGAACACACAGAGACACCCTTGTGTGCAAGAGTTGCAGAAATTTTTTATCAGCTGCCCCATATCTCTGCTGGTATTCTTGGATATCAGAAACTCTCAGCATTTCTCTGCCCCCAGGGAGAACTAAGCAAGTTCTCTGAGGCCAAGTGATGAGTGGAGAGTGAGGGGAGATGATCTGTTGTTCTGACCTGTTCAGTGTTTCTCTGGACTGGAACCCTTCTCAGGTGGAGGGTGATCACCTTCCCACATTTCCCCTAAAATGTGACCAGGCACTGCTGGGAGCAGAGGGATCCACCACAGCCCAGCTCCACATTTGTAGCCAAGGACTAACATCACTCATTCCAACAACCCAGCAGCATTTTCAGTGTCACAAACCTCTGCCTTTCCCCATGGATCTTATCACTCAGAGATGATCTAGGACAGGTTTGCAAGCTGGGTTGAAGCTCCCGGCTTGGACTGAAATCTCAGAGGGACTTCCAAGTGTCCTTATGATGGCATTGGATGAAGGAAGATGCAGCTCCTTCCCTGGCTGCACTGACAGCATTGCCCAGAGCCGGGCACTGGGGACAGCATCACCCTGAGCCAGCTGTGCCCCCTCCAGAGCCCCCAGGGCCGGGCAGCTGCTCCCAGCCCTGTGCTCTGCAGAGGGAACTGGGCCTGCGGCTGCAGAGCTGCCCCATGGCTCTGCTGCAGCTCTGCCTGCACAGGAGGGGCTACACGCCTTGGAGCCCCGGCCCTGAGGGCAGAGGCTTGGCTGGGGCACAGGAGGGAGGGGGCTTGTTCAGAGGGAGGGGCTGCACTGGAGGGGATCCTGTGGACATCTCTCAACTCGCCCTGCCACAGCATTGCTGGGTTTTGTTTTCTCTCATTGCCTGATCTTCTCTCTGCTTCCTGAAGATTTTCCTCCTGCAGGGGTTTCCCTGTGCCTGATCTGTCCCTGCCAGCACTCACAGACCCCAAATCTCTGCACTCTCCCTGGCCTGACAGAACCCTGCCTGTTTGCAGGGCACTGTCTTGGGGCAGGTTCTGTTTGCAGTTTGGAGAAAGGACAGCTCAGACTGAGCCTGATGGCTCCAGCAAAGGTGCTGCTGCTGCTGCTGACCATGGACAGAGTGGCTGAAGGCACATTAGGGATCTCCTGTGAACCTACTGGTCACTAAAAGGAACAGTTTGGTTGTCTCAGGCACCACTTACCAAAATTCATAACTAATAATTAATATTCATCCTTTAATATTTATCCGCCCTTCCTGACACTCTCCAGTAGTAGGAATCTGAGCACAATCTCTTAGGAAATTGCCTCATTTTTATCAAAATCTATGTCTTGGAATATTCTGTGACTGATCAGAACCCCTCAGTACATCAGAGCTTCATGAGCATTTCACCTCCCCTGCACCAGAAATACCCAGAGTTGTACTCACAGAGTCAGCAGACATTGGGATGTTGCAGCTTTAGGAGATAACTGCAGGAGTTGCAGCTGCATTTTCCTGCAGCCAGAGATTCCTGTGCCAAGGCTGGCAGTGATTCTGCCCCAGGCACTTCTCAGTCCCTTCCCAGCCCTGCCTGATTGAAACTCTCTGTGCCTCTGAGCTGTGCCTGGGGTGGCTGCAGGCAGTGCCCCAGCCCTGCTGGGCTGTGCACAGGAGCTGCTCCTGGGCAGAGCTGTCTCTCTGCAGTGCTGCCCTTGCCAGGAGCTGCCTCTGGGCCAGGAGCCCAGCCCAGCTCAGCAGCACAGACACAGCACAAAGACTATAATGAACCTCTGGGGCTTTGTGCTGATGCCCTGAACATCAGTCCCTGAGAGGGAGCTGAAGAAACCTCTCAAGATCTTCGAGTCAGAATCCAACTCCAAAATCTCTTTGACTTTAAATGGCTCTCACTGAGGGACATGACAGAGAAAGTGTCCCCAGGCCCCAGGCAGAGCAGAGAACTGGAGGCACTGATGACAGCTGGGGACAAAGAGAAGACAAGTCTTGCTGCCCAGGGGCACAGCAGGGTCTGTGCCACCAAGGGCTGTGAGGAGACACCTTGTCCTGAGACACTGGGGCCTCCTGGCACAGCCCCATCCAGGCTAGGCACTGTCAGCCCCTTGTCCTGCCCTCAGCATCCCCCCCTATCTCACATCCCAGTGGCCTCAAGGATCTGCTGGAAGGAGTCCCTGGGGAGCCTTGCTCGGCAATGGCGCTGGGGGCTCCTGAATGCTCCCTGCAGGGACTGCAGGTTTTTCAAAGGACTTTGGGTTTTGCTTTGGCCTTGCAGTCTCTGAGAGCTTTGTGCAATCATGGCCTCCAATTATCTGCTGTAATTAGTCCATGGAGAGGCTTTGTCAGTAACAACCCTCAGTGGGGCTCATTAATGCTTCAAGGTACTTCAGTTATTTTAAGGTACTTGGTGTTTCCTTTTGATAGAGACTCCGTGAGAGATTTGTGCAATCATGGCCTCAGTTATCTGCTTTAACGAGTCCCTTGAGAGCTTTGTATTGACACTCAGTGGAACTCATTAATATTTTGAGGTAATAATGGTTTTTAAGGTGCTTTGGAATTTCCTTTCCTCAGTGAGGCTTCTGAGAGGTTTTTGTGCCATCTGGCCTCCAATTCTCTCCTCCAAGGAGTCATGAGGACCATGCTTAGGGAGGGACTTCAGTGGGACTCATTCATGCTTTGAGACACTCTGGGGTTTTCTTCTGTCTTTGACTCCTGGAAAGGTTTGTGCAATCTCCTCTCAGACCCTGAGATTCAAGGGCTCAGCTCCAAATGCACCATGGGGCTCATTAGAATCAAGCAAGTCCTGACAAACCATGGTTTTGCCTTGATTTCCCTCTACTGTAGTGCAGTTCACTAGGAAGTTTTTTTTCTATTGTTATGGAGAAATATTTCAAAGAGCTTCTAATAAATCCACATTCCTGTTTTAAGGGTGTATGGTTCTATTTAGAGAAGAAATGTTAGCAGCCTTCTGTGACTGATATTGACCCAGGAACTTTCCTAAGGAGCTCTGGCCTGCTCTGAGAAGCTGTGTCTTGAGATCTGACACAGTGTGGAGAGCCTTGCTCCACATTTCTAAACCCCATCCTGTCTCTTCTCACTCACCTGGCATCAGCTTAGCTTGGAGAACTGGCTGCTCTCAGGCAAAGAGGGTTTTTTTTCTTTTCTTTTAGCGCTCTAAAACTCCTAAGCTTCCTGTTGAAAACAGACACCCTCCTCAAGTGTGTGCCAAGCCCAAGCTGCCACCAAGACCCCTCCAGACCTACCCTGGGCCAGCTGTGAGGATGTGTGGAGGCCCAGAGGCCTACCATCAGAGTCTCAAAGAGCTCCCAGCAGTTTGGTCTTCTGGTTTTCTGTTCCTGTGGGTAGGCATTCCCTCTTCCACTGGGGGCAGCTATGGGAAATACTCATTCCCAAGCTGAAAAGGATGTTTTTGTTAAGTTTTGGAGAGTTTTAAATTTAGAGGGGAGTTAATTTTCTGAAGGGAGTTTAAAAGGTATTGTTCATGGTTATTTGAGGAGCTTCCTGATATCTCTGTTGATTCTCTCTATCAGTTATCGTTTTGGGATGCTGTTGGGGATAAGCTTTATATTTTACAAAAACAAGGGGTTTTAAAAGTTGAGAAATTTTATCTGTTGTTTCATTCAATTTATAGGATCATTTAATGAGTGCATGGTTTCAACCCTTTGCCCCGGTTTATTCAACCCACACTTCACGTTCCCGAACCCAGGTTCCCTGAGAACAGGATGGGAGATGGAGCCTGCCCTTTGGCACAGACAAGCCATCTGCTGTCTGCCATCTCCCCTCCTTTTCTGTCCTCTCCTCAGGGTGGCAGTGGCCATGCTGCCTTGAGATATTCCCTCACCCACATTCCTGCATTCCCTACTTCTAATCCTCCTTCCTATAAATCACAAGATGGCAATACTCCTGTTAGAGAGACCGCCATTTTTGATTCCCTCCCACCTTCATTCCCATTTCCCACCTTTGCTCCAGGTGCCTCCTCTGTGTCGGGTCTCACCTTAATGTTGAATTCCACTGCCGCATTAGTCCCTCCCCTATCATCAGAAAGGTTCTCCCCAATGCGGGCTGCACCTCTCCACTTCCAGGCCTCTTCTCCAGTCCAGCCTCTTCCAGTTCCCACATCACTGGAACCAGACATGGGGCCAACTAGAAGGAAGCCATTTTGGCTACCAAAGGCCTTCAACGCCAGGCATTGCCGGTCGGCACAAAGGCCTGCGCCTCTGCCAGCAGACCTGCCTCCTCTACAGAGGAAAAGAGTGATAGCTTATCTGAGAGTGAGGATGAGCCCAAGGATTCTTGGCAGAGGATGCGGAGAAAAGCTGCAAAGGAGGGGGACTGGGAGGTGGTATCCAAGATTCAGGTGGCACCTGTGCAGTATAAGTGGGGCCAAAACCTAAATGGGAATCCATAGGGAATAGATTCCCATTTAGGTTTTGGCCCCTGGGAATCCATAGGGAATAGATTCCCATTTAGGTTTTGGCCCCTGCTTATACTGCACAGGTGCCACCTGAATCTTGGATTCCCTACCTCCATAGGGAAATGAAGGACTTAGTAAAGCTGCCAAGGATTATGGGAGGGGTTCTCCCTATTTTAACAATTTGCTGGACATGCCATTTACTGCCCACACAATGGTACCACAAAATCTAAAATTGTGTATGAAAATTTTATTGTCATCTGATGAATTTATTTTCTGGAAAGGAGTTTGGATAAATAAAGTTCATGAGTTATCAAAAGGTTATGTTGAGGAAGAAGGGTGACAACACCTCACAATGGACCACATTACCAGGGAAGGAGACTATACTAGACTGCAGTATCAGGCTGAAGTCATCCCCCAGTCAATACTGGAAGATCTCAAAGGCGCTGCATGGTCCACCTTCCTCCAAACACCTGATGCTTCTACACCCCACACTGACTTCACTTACATTCACCAGGGCTCGGATGAGAGCTATATCAAGTTCATAAAGCACCTTATGAAAGCCCTGGAAAAACAGGTAGTTGATCAAAAGGTCCAGGATTATCTTATTAGCAAATTAGCTTTCTGTAATGCCAGTATTGACTGCAGAAAAGTTCTTCACAGCCTCCCCCTTGACCCTGAGCCAACCATTGCTCAGATGGTTGATGCTTTCATTTGCCAGGCGATCTTAGAGTGTGACTCCATTCTAGCCAAGGCCACCAGCCAGGGTGCAATTTAAATGCCGGCTGCAGCAAACGTGCTTCCCCACAATACAGAATGTAATAAAGGCAATAGAAACTGTTATAACTGCAGGAAAACTGGACATGTAGCAAAAGACTATAAATACAAGAATACTGTTCTGGTTTTTTACCCAGCCCTCAGTCCCACAGCCATTACCCAAACTGTTCTTGAAGCCAACAGCACTACCAGCCCTCAGGAAACTCCCAGCAGAGCATGAAATGACACCAAATATGAAGTTATTCTGTCTCACCCTTCCGTTGGTGAGAGATGTCCTAGGTTACAATATAAAGATGTATTCTATTCCCATCCTCAAGAGCTGTTGAAACAGGAGGGGCATTGTTTTATTCCTTATCTCCTCTTAATAGGCCCAATGCCTTTCTGCATGACTCAGAGATAATGCCCTCCAGGAGCCATTTCTGTTTAATGGACCCACCTCATGACTCATAGAATGATATCAGCCCATTGTGAGATGCTCCACCCAGGGGGGAAGAGCTAAGCATGCCCCCCTGGATATTATCTGCGGTTTGGGACAAAACAAGCTGCCTTTCCACTGGATTCCCCAGAGCAACAGCTGCCCTTTCCACTGGATTTTCAGAGGTAGGTGGTGGTTTGACGAGAAAGAAGTGGGAATTCTGGGATGCTGTGGTCAATCCAATGGGTGCTTGGATTTTGATATTGGCACCTGGTGTAGCCAGTGGGGTTTGGACACACCTCTGAGAACACACAGGGGTTAAAAGCAGAGCTTCGGCCCTGGGAGGCTCTCTTGGGACTTCGAGGGAAAGAGGTTAGATCGCCCGACCTTGTCCAGCTGTGGCTGCTGGGCGGGGGAGGGGCAGCCATGTGGTAGGCCTGGGCCTGGACAGAGACGGGGGGTGAGGAGGCCCTTGAGGATGGAAGGGTGGAGGAGCCCCAAGAGACATTGGGCAGCCATCCCCCCCCCAGGAGAGAGAGAGGGAGAGCCGGCGACAACGAATGTGATAGCAGCCGGCCCAGGAGGAGAAGGAAGGGGGGGAAGTGCAGCGAGGAGGTGCCCGGCCGGAGCAGCAGTGTGTGTGGGAGTGCCGGAGATCTGGGACAGGCAGAGACTGAAATTTTTAACCCCTTTCTTTCATGATTGGAACCTTGCAAAAATGCTGATCCTCCTCAGAGCTGAATAAGAAGAGAGATAAGAGATGAGATAACAAGGACTTGGCCTGGGGGAAGTGGAGAAGACTGGCTGAGTGGAGAGAGAGATGATTGGAGTGGCCTTTTGGCTGGACTTTTCTTGTGTAGCCATAGACTCAGTTTTATTCCTGTGACACAGGGACTGCACTTAGGGGGAGGCAGTGCCTCAGAACCAGGAGGGTCCATTGTGGGGACCCCTCGGGCCCAGGGGGTTGGAAAAAAATGGGGGGGACAGATGTCCCAAAGCAGAGACTGTGCCTTTTTGGAGTGAGACAAGGCATCCTTAAAAGACAACCCTAAAAGCAGCTCTGGTCCATGCACAGTCGTGAGAGCACTGGGCATGGAAGGAAGATGTCACAAATGGCAAAAGGACTTTCCTGGTGGTGCCGAGTGACATGGAAGCACACAAGGTTTCAGCGTGTTTCCAGGGGAAGCCTATGGTGCAAGAAGGACTCCTCTCCTCTTCATGGACTGAAGTTTGAGTATTCTAAAGGGTGGTGCCAGACTGGGCAGTTGGTGATTTGGGGGAATGTATCGGATTGGGAAATTTTGGTGGTGGGGAGGAGGAAAGTGTTTTTTGTAAGGTTTTCAATATTTTCCCTTATAGTTTTTTTCCTTCTTTTCTTGTAGTTTAGGTAATAAAGTTTTCTTTATTTCTAAGCTGGAGCCTGCTTTACTTATTCCTGGTCACATCTCACAGCAGACATTAGGGAGAGGGTATACTCATGGGGGCACTGGCTCTGTGCAAGGCCCAAACCATGACACCCTACTACAGGATCGCTGCTCCAACATAACCACATCTGCCACTCCAGGAGGACTGCAGCCACCATTCCAAGTGGACTGCTACCAACACCCTGACCAGCAGAGTGACAGGTTATATTCTGACTTTATCAGTGTTTTTTATTTTGTATTATTGCAGGATTTTTTTTCCTAATAAATTGTATTTCTGACTTTGAGTCTCTCTCTGGTTTTGCTTTAAAACTAGAGCAAATGGAAAAGCCTGTGTGGGTTTCCTGACAAACAAACCCACCTCAGAAACCACCTGCTCAGTCCAGGCTGCCTGGAATGATGTCACCCTTCTACAAGGGACAGTGTGAGCATGAATGATCTCTGGGAGCAGAATTTTCTGAGTCTTGCAGCTGAATTCTCTGTCCCTGTCCTTTCCCTGGATCTGTGTTGCAGATGAAGCTACTGGTGTCATCCTCACCTTTTACCTTTCTCTTGAATGCAAACAGATGTTCCCAGGTGTATTAAGCATGATTTTTCAAAGTTGCTACAAAACTTTTGTGTTCCTCATGGAACGAAGGGGCCATTTTGACACTGAGGAGGTGACGTGGAAGCAAGGAGTCAGTTGTGACCCATGGAAATAAGGGGCCATGGTGACACAGCTGGGCCACATGGATCTAGTGGTCCATTGTGACACTGTGGATCCAAGGAGACAATGGAGACACCCCCAGAACCTCATGGAACCAAAGAGTCCATGGTGACCCAGCAGGGCTGCATGGAGCCAATGGTCCATGGTGGCACTGCCCATCCAAGAAGGCCATTGTGACACTGAAGAACTTCATGACACCAAATATCCATGGTGACACAGCAGGGCAACATGGGAACCAAGGAACGGCTGTTGGCGGTATGGAAACTCATGGAACCAGGAGCCGTTGTGGCACTGCAGAACCAACAGAGCTGCTGGACCTTGTCCACTAGCCCTGCACAGATCCTTGGGAGGCACGGCAGGAGCAGCACCCTGGGAGCCTCTCTGGGATCCATGGCCCACACTCCCAGGGGCAGGAATTCCAGTTCTCAGACAGCAAAAGGTGTTCCTGCCCTGGAAGGCAAAGCTCTTAAGAAGGAGAAAAAGGCCAAGTGGAGCAAGATCTTAGAGTGACATTTCACTGCCAGCCTTCATAGCTTCACCCGTGGTTCTTGTAGCTCCTGGATTGGGAAATCAATCAGGGCAGGGTCTTTGGTGGGAGCTGCCCATGGTCAAGAGAGACACTGAGAGAGAAACAGAGCAGGCAAAGAAAGGCAGGAGAGAAAGAAGGGCACAAACGCAATCAGCTGCGAAGGTGGCACTCTGAAAAACAAACTGGAACTGACAAAAAATGCATGGGACAGAAGTCAGTAATTCTGAAAGTTTTATTTACTATCAAAGTACAGGCCACACGTCCAGCCCCACACAATCCCAATCCCACACCCTCAAATTTGGATGCCACTTCTCCCAATCTCCTTCCAACCCCATCTCACCCTGGACATTGTGGAATCAAGTAGATTTGTCATGGGACTGAGTTTTTCTCAGGTGGGAATAAGGCATTTTGACATGGATTGGTCAATTTTGGGGTAAAATGGAGGTGTTTTCAATGGGATTGAATCATTTTGAGGTGACAGACCAATCTATCTGGAATTCTGGAGTGCAAAGATATGGAGAACACTTGCTGAAATCCCCCAAGAACCCACAAATCCTACACAACAAATGTTCACAAACCATAAATACCACCTTAAATACATTTTAAATGGCGGGACGTTAGGCATCCTTGATCAATTACTTTCATTTTAGTCCCATTTCAGGTGTTTTTAAGTGATAAAGACAAATCAGAAGAAAATTAGGGCCAAAAGGATAACCAGCCAGGTGTCCTCCCAACATGGATCACGGGGAATGTGGGTCCTCCCATGGGGATGAAGCTGCACCAGTGCACAAAGCTCCTCCTGCAGTTGGAGCACACGCAGGGCTTCCCTTACCGGTGCCTGCGTTGGTGTCGGGTCAAGGTAGAGCTGTGTGAGAAGCTTTTCCCACACTGGGGACACTCGTAGGGCCTCTCCCCGGTGTGGATGCGCTGGTGGATGATGAGGTGGGAGTTGCGTTGGAATCCCTTCCCGCAGTCAGGGCAGCGGAAGGGCCTCTCCTCAGTGTGAATCTGCTCATGCAGGATGAGATGGGAGCTGATCCGAAATCTCTTCCCACACTGGGGACAATTGTAGGGCCTCTCCCCAGTGTGGATGCGTTGGTGCCTGATGAGTTCTGAGCTGCAGCTGAAGCCCTTCCCACATTCCAAGCACTCGTAGGGCCATTGCCCGGTGTGGATCATCTGGTGGCGGATCAGGGTACTGCTCTGGCTGAAGCTCTTCCCACACTCCAAGCACTTGTAGGGCTTCTCCCCATCGTGAAGCTGCTCATGCACCACCAACTCCGAACCCTGGCTGAAGCTCTGTCCACCTTCCTGGCCCAGGGTGGGCCTCCCTCCTCAGAGCACCCTGGGCTGGGTTTGGAGCCCCTCCTTCTGAGGGACCTCTGGGACTTTTCCTCCCCATTGGATTCTTGTGCCATGGAGCTGCTCAAAACAGCCTCTTCCATGAGGTTCTGCTGTGGGGATTTGTCCGCCCTGGTCTCCATGTGCACCTCCTTGTCTGGGGGAGGAAGGACAAAGAGAGGATGAGATTTGCCTCTGTGCCAGAGGGAAGGGGAAGGAGATCTCCCCAGTGCTTCCCCGGCAGGATGGCATTGGCAGTGGCGTTGTCCTGCAGCCAGGGGCCATGCTGGGCTGGGTGATGGAGCAGGAGAGAGGGGGAACGGGGCACTGACTTCCTCCTCACCCGCCTGGGTATCCTGGGGCATTGTCTCAGTTTGAATAGACAGGTATCTGCTAAGGAAGGCAGGAGCCTCCCTTGAAATGGAAAATGTAAACAACCTCCTTCTGAACAGTTATAATTTTGAAATTATGGGGCTCTAAGGCAACAGATATGGGAATGGGAATAACAGTTATTTAGCAGGAAAATTAAAATATAAATGCAATAGTACAAAGAAAAAATACCGACAGATTCAGAATACGACCTGACACCGTATGGGTTACGGTGGCGGTGGCAGTCCCAATAAACGGTGGCTGCAGTCCTCCTGCAGTGACAGGTGTGGCTCTGTTGAAGCAGGGATCCTGTAGAACAGTGGGGTTTTCCTCTGAAGATCCAGTGGTGGTGGTGTTGGGCCTGGTCTTCCTCTGGGAATCCAGTGGAAAAGGCTGACTCTGCTCTTCCCGCCCTCTGATTATATCCAGGTAGGAATGCTTGGCTCCTCACTCTGGGTAGAGATTTTCACAATGGGATGATGGAATTTTATCAGTCATGCAGTGGCACTCAATGGCCTATTAACAGAAGATATCTCCGAGGAGGGAGGATGGGTTGTGGAAGAGATAAAGAAAACTGCTCAATTAACAGAAAATAACTGCCACATCAGATAGGAATAGAATACCCGCCCCATATCCAACCTAAGACAGCTGGGAAATTCTTAGCAGCATTCTGTGTCTGTGTTCATGTGTATTTTACACTCAAAGTCCCCCAAATTTCCAAGAGGTTTTCCCTGGGGTGTTGTCTTGTCCTTGTGTCCCTCTGCACCTCCCTGTGTCACTCTGTCACTGTCACCTCCACACATCTCTGAGCCCACTGGCACCTCCCAGGTTTGCACTGAATCCCTCCCTCCTGCCCTCCAGCACCAGCAATGACTGCGGCAGGGAGCTCAGAGCAGGAGCAGCCAGGCCAGGGCTAATGCCAGGATCAGGAGCACCTGGCAGAGGCAGGAGGAATCCCCCATTCCAGGTGGTGCAAGGGGGGCACCCGTGTCCCCTCCCAGCCCCAGGGTTACAGACCAGGGAGGAGATGCCTCAGCTGCCTCAGCTGAATCGCTTCCCTCAGGCCTTGGCCTGGGAAGTCTCTGTCTGGAGCACAACCTCTAGAGAAGAGTTTCCGCAAGGAAGAGAAAAGAAAGGAATTGTTTCTTCCCTTTCTCTCATCACTGCCCCTTGTGCTGATTTTCTTGTCATCTTTTAGCAAAACCAACAAAAAAGCATCTGGAATGAGGTGTTTCCCAGGGTCAGTTCCTAAATAGGGCCAAAGGAAGGTTTTCTGCCAGGGAAAAAGTGACAAATGTGGGATTTGTTCAGACAGTTGAAAACAAGACAGTTTCTAAGCACTGGAAATCCAGAGACTATAAAAATCAGAGTTTGCAGTTGTAATGGTCCATTGTCCTCCCTTTTCCCACTGCTGATTTGTCACATTCCAACTCCAGAGGAGCAGATTATGGAAAGAAGACCTGCAAGGACTGTTGGAGGCCTAATCCCAGAGACTAGAAGAAAGAGTGAAATCAGGAAAAGATTTCCAGTTGGTTTCTTACCATATTTACCACAAATAGCTCTGCAGTCCATATACAATATCCAGATGAAGAGGCACATTCCTGGTTTTTAATGCCAAATTGCAGTACTTTGGCAATTCTTTCTGGATGAGAACAAACCACAGGCCAATAATTGACCCACTTCAGTTCCCAAATCAGAAATCATTCAACTTCTACCAAGATGTCTTTATCTGCAGATGTCCCAGATTGCAAGGCAAGATGGATTCTGTTTGCCATCTGTATGGCAGTTTTCCTTATCTCTTCCACAACCACTCCTCCCTCCTGGGGGGACATCTGCTTATAACAGGCTATTGAATGTCACTGCATGGCTGGTAAGAACTACAGCATCCCATTGGGAGATACTCCGCCCAGAGGGAACAGCTAAGCATTCTAGCCAGATAGAATCTGGAGATTCTGGAATAGCAGCACAGCTTCTCCCCTGGATTTCCCAGAGGAACAGCAGCTGCCTCTTCTTCCACTGGATCCTCAGAGAAAGACTACACCCTTTTCTACAGGACCCCCTGCTCTAACAGAACCACACCTGACACTCCAAGGAGGACTGCAGCCACATTTCCAGTTGGATTGCTTCCAACAGAGTGTCAGGTTGTGTTCTGACTCTGCCATAGTTGTATTAGTTTACTGCATTGTTTATTTTATCCTTTTATTTTCTTCCCTATGAAATAACTGTTATTTTTCTGCTTCCATATTTTTTGCCTGAGAGCCCCTTAATTTAAAATTTGTAGCAATTTGGAGGCAGGGAGGTTTGCATTCTCCATTTCATGGGAGGCTTCTGCCTTCCTTAGTAGACTCCTGTCTTTCCAAACCAAGAAAGCAGGACTGAAGGCACTTTGATTCCTTTTGTCCCAAGTTTCTCCTGAGTTCATGACTTCACATGAACTGGAATGTCCCAAAAGCACAAAAAAAACCACAATTAGCAGATCCAACCCCCAGGTCACCATTAAATGCACTCGATCCACGCCTTCCACAGCCCAGCAGCAATTCCCGCCTCTGCCCCCAGCTCTGGCTCAGCCTGAGGGGCATCGCTCTGGTGTGTGTGGGGCGGCTCCTGCAGGACACAGCGCTGGGAGCCACTCTGTGTCCCACAGCTTTGGCATCTCAGGCGCCGCTCCACAGCTGCGGGGCTGAGCCACCACTGTTCCATGACTGTAGTTCCTGTGCCACCACTGTTCTATGGCTGGAGTTCCTGTGCCACCACTGTTCCGCCTTTTCCATGCTCACTCCACTGCTGCTCAAAAGCTGTGCTGTGCTGTTTCAGCACTGTTCCTCAGCTCCTGCACCACTGCTCCACTGCTGCTCCAACACTGCTCATCTACCACTGTTCCACTGCTCCTCCCCTGCTCCCCTGTTGTTCCTCAGCTGCTGCTTCTGTTCTAGTGCTGCTGCCACAGCTGTGGTGTCACAGAGAGGGGAATGTTCGGGCAGCAACCACTGTGGTGTTACAGAGACTGGGACAACGGGACTGCCACAGCTCTGGTGTCGTGGAGAGGGGAATGTTGGGGCGGCTGCTTCTGTAGTGTCATAGAAGCTGCAACTGGGGCTGCCACCACTGAGGTGTCACAGTGAGGGGAACGTTGTGGCTGCCACCACAGTGGTCTCATACACATGAGAATGCTGGGGTTGCCTCTGCTGTGGAGTCATAGAGAGGAGAACATTGGAGCTGCCTCTGCTGTAGAGTTATAGAGTGGAGAATGTTGGGGCTGCCAAAGCTGTGGTGTCACAGACAGGGGACTCTGGGCCTTCCACTGCTTTGGTGTCACAGAGAGGGGGACTTGGGGCTGCCACAACTATGATGTCACAGAGAGGGAAATGTTGGGGCTGACACTGCTAGGGTTCCCCAGACAAGGGATTTCTGGAGCTCCCACCGCTGTGGTATCATAGAGAGGGGAATGTTTGGGCTGCCATCCTTGTGGGCTCAAAGACAGGGTAATCTTGGGGCTGCTACCCCTGTGGTTTCCTACAGAAGTCAATGTTGGAACTGCCAACTCAGTGGTATCACAGAGAGGGGAATGTGGGGGAGTCACTGCTGTGGTGTCACAAGGGGAGCATTTGGGGCTGCCACCCCTGTGGTGTCACTGAGAGGGCAATGTTGGGGTTGCCGCTGTGGTGCTGTCATAGAGAGGAGAATGCTGCGGGTGCCACCTCTGTGGTCCCCCACCTCTGTCACAGAGAGGGGAATGCTGGGGTTGCAATTTCTTTGGTGTCATAGACAGGGGGACATTGGTATTGCCACTGCTGTCATGTCACAGACAGGGGAACTTTGAGGTTGCCACCACTGGGATGTCACTGACAGGGCAATGCTCGATCTTGAACATCTGTGGTATCATAGAGAGGGGAACGTTGGTGTTGCCACCACTGTTGTGTCACAGATATGGGAACACTGCCAAACCACCCCTGGTGCTGTGCCCACTCCAGTGCTGCTCCTCTGTGACACTGCAGTGCCTCCTGGGAACACTGTAACACTGCAGTGCCTCCTGGGAACATTGTCACATTGTGACAATGGGACTATAGGGGCCCTGTGACACTCCAGAGTCTTGTAGAATCCATGGAACCAAGAGGAGACTGAAACTCTGGGACTTCATGGAACCATACATTGTGATACCTCAGGGCCTCATTCTTTCCAGGAATCCTTGTGACACTGCAGAAATAAATGGAACCAAGGGGACATTGTGACACTGTGAAGTTCATGAAACTGAGGGGATGCTCTGAGACTCTGATGCCTAAAGATGCTCAGGAACCATTGTGACACTGTGGCTTGTGGAACCAAAGGCACACTGTGACACTGTGGGGTCTCATGGAATCCAGAGGCCCTTGTGACTCAGTGAGGCCAGTTGGAACCAACAATCCATTGGGATCTCCCAGAACCTTGTGGTGTCCAGGGATCCTTGTGACATTTTGGGGCCTCATGGAACCAAAGGGACACTGGGACACTGTGTGATCTCAGGGAACCAAGGGGACTCAGAGACACTGTGGGGCCTCCTGGCTCTCAGTCACTTCTGACACTTGTGTCCATCTACAAGGGGGAAAAACTCAGCAGCTTAAGCCTGTTGATCCAGAATATTCCCATCTCCATGGAGGGTGTTCTTGCCAGCTATGGTGCTTTGTGTTCTCTCTGTGCTCTCTGGGGGAATTGCATTCTACAGGAGACCCCAAACACTCCAGTAGCTGACACCACAGAGCCTCCTGTGGGGTGCGGGCAGAGGCATCTTTCACTCCATTATGTTGCTTAGAGCCCATCCAAGCTGGAATGTTTCCAAGGATGGGGCATTCACTGGCTCTCCACCAAGGCTAACAGTGAAAGCAGGGTGCTGGGGGAGGCAGCAGGGAAAGCAGACGCTGTGCTGGGTGAGCGAGGGAAGAGGATGAGTGCAGAAGGCACAGCCCACCAGGAGGCCACCAGGCAGAGACGTGGAGCCTCCCCAGGTGAGGGTGACCTGCCCAGGGAGTGCCCTGCTGCCCCCGAGGACTGTGCTGCCACCCTTGGCAGAGGTGTTTGCCCAGCAGGATGTCCCCTGGTCACCCAGGGCCGTGCCACTGCCCCAGGCAGGAGGGCACTGTCAGCTGAGTGTGCTGTCCCTGGGTTCAGTGCTGGAGGCGCCCCGAGCAGCCTGGCTGTGTTAAATGAGCACCCTGCAGCCCCTCTGTGCCCTGCCGTGGCTGCAAAGACTCCTGAAAGGACTGGCTGCTGTGCAGCTGTGCCCTCTGCTGCCCCTTGTTCTGCCCTGCAGGCAGAAACTGCCACAACCGCCCAAGAGCAGCGCAGGTTGTCAATGGAGCGCGCTGCTGCTGATCCAGAGGGTGGAGAGATGTCATGCTGCAGAGTCACATTGAACAGGCACTCTGCAATTCTTCTGTGCCCTGCTGCCACAGCTGGAACCCCAGAAGCAGCACTTGGTAGCAGCAGCGAGGCTCTTTGCCCCTGCAGCCGCTGCAAGGCACCCAGCTGCCACCACTGTGAGATGCCTTCCTCCTGCAGGACAGTGCCTGGCCATGGAGCGGGGTTTGCTGCCCCTCCACCAGGCCTGCCATACCAGCTGAGATCTCAGAAGCAGCGCCTGGCCCCTGTGAGATTCCAGCTCCTCTGTGCCATGCGGCTGCCCCTGTAGCCATCTCTGCCTGCGGTGGAACCACCTCTCTGTGCTTTGCTGTGACTGAAAGCGCCCCTACAGCTGTGCCCAGCCACGGCGACACAGTGCCAGGCCCCGGCAGGGGAGTGCCCTGACACAGTAAGGGGGTGCCTGGCAGAGGAGCCATTCCTGGCTGCTATGGAGCTGCCCGTGCCTGTTGCCAAGCTGTACCTGGCTGCTGTGAGACTCTCAGCTGCTGTGGAACACCTGGCTACCATCAAGCCGTATCTGTCGCTCCATGTCCTGCTGTCGACTGCTGTGAAAAGGCGTCTGCTGAGCAGTTCACACGGGGGAGGTCACCAGGGGGGTCACCAGGCAGGTGCCCCGCCTTGGCCATCACCCAGCAGCCAGCTTAGAACTGGTGCAAACCAGGGGAATCCGACTGTTTAATTAAAACAAAGCATCACAAAGGCCTGAGGTGGGTGTTGATGCAATGTGATTTCTGCCCAGTGCTCTGAATGTCAAAGTGAAGAAATTCAATGAAATGCAGGCAAATGGCAGGAGCGACTATGACTCTCCTAAGGCAGTTTTTGAGAGTATAGTTACAAACTGGGCATTGCTGCAGAGATTGCACCCCCTCATGGACCTGCTGGATACCCTGTGTAATGTAACCCAATCGATCTCTGCCCCAGCACAGAGGCTGTGGGGAACGTTGGGCGCCAAAACTGAAGCAGTGCAGCTGGAGAAAAATGGTCCTTCTCGGACGTCCCGGTCAGCTTTCCAGCGCTGCTAGCAGTAGGTGGGCACTATCCCAATCTCCGTGGTTCGGGACAGCACCTAAGGCAAACGCTCTGTGCTATGACAGTAGCAGTTCCTTGTGGTAGCACGTGGCTTGTCTTATGGCTACAGTCAGCAGAAATAAGAAGAGAGCGCTCTCCAGCTGTGGTGAATCCAGGCTTATTGAGTCCCAGGGAAAACCGACAACCGAAGAGGAAGAGGGGGAAGTTGCAACAGCTTATAAGGAGGAAAGGACACAGGGGAGGAGTCAGTCCTTGGATGAATAGGATTGCAGAGGGGAGTGGGATACCAAAGATTGACTTAGGGAGAACACCAATGGGAATAACTTGAGGGTGGAGCTTCGGCCCCTGAGCCAATCACTCGACGCTCTAGTTAGATGTTTCTAGAGAGTTCCAGAGAGAAGGGTGGGAGCGCCAAGTGACGGACAGGGCACCGGGGAGGGATTTGAGACAGGGCACATTTATCTCCAAGGCGACAGGGGAGGAGCTGGGATAACTGGCAGCACAAGGGAGGGAAGGGAGAACCAGGGCAGAACCATTACAAGATAGGGGGGAACAGAACAGTCCAACTTATACAGACCCAACACAACAGTGAGGGATTGCAGGACTGTTTTGATTCCTAAGTCAACCAAACCAGATCGCCTCAAGGAAATTAACAACTGGAGACCTATCCCAATCATTTCCATCTTGCTAAGACTGTTCTCCAGGATTTTAACAGCCAAACTGACCAAGGCTTGACCCTCAATCCAAGGCAAACAGGCTTTATAAGAGCAGTGGGATGCTCTGAAAACCTGAAACTCCTGCAAATCATTATTCGGTCACAAAAGGAGAACAGAAACCCCCTGGGTGTTGTACTTGTGGACATCACCAAGGCTTTTGACACCATAAGCCAGCAGCACATTCTACATGCCCTAGTGCAAAGGGAAGCAGATCGCCACATCGTCAATTTGGTGAGCAATATTGTGAAAAATGTTTTTGTGATTTGTGTCAATCTGCAATGGAATCAGCAAATGCTTGTATCTGCTGTGTGGAAAATGGATGCATTCCTTGGGATAGATACAAGGAAGGGTTTTGAAACTTTCTATAGCAAAATAAAGCTTTGAAATAGGGGAATTATGGTAAAGTAAAGAGATGAGGTAGAAAGATGGCTGATGCTTAGAGTAAAATAGAGGAACTTGTAAAGCTAAAGGGACTGCAATGTGACTAAATGCTTATATATAATAAAAAGCTTAACAAAATATTGTAGCAGATAGCGGTGAAGGGGTCTCCCTCCAGATGAGCAAAAGAAGGACAGGAAGCCAACAACCACCTGGAAAGATGATGAAATTGCTGATTCCAGCTTACTGATATTTACTCATTTGTATTAACCAAGCACATTGGAAAATGCTTTATAAGCTTAAAAACAGTATATATACTTTACTGAATTTGTAAGTAGTGTGTGCCGTGAGTGGAGCGGTGACTCCTCGGCCACCCAGCGCTGCTTGCTCACCTTCTTTCAAATCAAAGATATAGAAATAAAATTCGCATTGACTATTGAAATTTTATGTATTAGTATGATCTTTGTGACATGCCAGCATTCCCAGTATGGTCCCAGAATAATCCCAGTTACTTTCAAGCACTCCCAGGATGGTCCCAGTTACCTGCAGCTAGATCAACCCAGTCAGTCCCAGGATTATGCCAGTTGCTCCCAGTGTGCTCCCAGTTGCTCCCAGTCACCCCCAGTCCAGGGATGATGTGCATGGTGTGTTCCCAGTCACTCTCAGAAACTCCCAGTGTTAATCCAGTCAGTCCCAGTACAATGCAGAGATGAGCCCACTGTGGTCCCATTTGCTGCCAGTATGAACCACTTGTGCCCCACATGGTTCCAGTTTCTCGCTTTCAGCCTGACTTTTGTTCCAGTCTCTCCCAATATATCCCAGTTCCTTCTAGCATATTCCCAGTCACTCCTGGCATAATCTGAGTTCATCCCAGTGGAAGGCCAGTTGCTTCTAATGACCCCCAGTGTGCACCCAGCATGATCCCAGTTCCTCCCACTCGCTCCTGGCATGATCCCACTTGCTCCCAGTATATCCCATTTGCCTCAACAGGGCCACAATTGCACCCAGCAGGCTCCTACTCAGTCCCGGTATGATCCCATATGATCCCATTCACCTCATTCTGATCACAGTCTCCACCAGCAGGGGTCCAGCTGCTCCCAGTAGGATCCCAGTATGATGTCAGTACAAACCCAGTACAATTCCAGTCACTGCCCGTATGATCACAGTATGATCCCAGTACAGCTCACTCCCTCCCAGTGATGAAAATCCTGGGATCCCCCAGCCCTCTCTGCATTTGCCCCTCCCAGATCTCCTGAGTGGAGCTCCAAGGGCTGGCAGCGCCCAGGCAGGGTCCCCAGCAAGACCCAGTATGGATGTTCAGCCCCCAGTTTTCCCAGTTTGCCCCTCCTTTGGCCCAGGCTGGGTTCCCCCCACCCGCAGTGGCTGGGAGCAGCCGAGAGCCCCGCGCTGCCCATCCCAACCTGTCCCGGCTCTATCCCCGCTCCTGCCGCAGGCTGCGAGGGCTGTGGGAACGGGGCACCGATATTACAGCGACCTGAGTGGGTCGCTGCTGGTGAGCGAGAGATGGGAATCTTGTTTCTTGATCAGAAGGCTGAATTTATTGATACATGATATCTAATACATTATAGCTATAGTAAAAAGAAATAAAAGAGAACGTTGCAGAGCTGCTGCTAGCTAGCTAAGAATAGAAAGAAAGAATCTCTAACAAAGTTGTGTCCAAGGACTCTGTCCCAAGCTTGCACTTTGTGATTTGGCCCCTAATTATAAACATAGGAACATGAGCCAATCAAGGTGCCCCTGTTGCATTTCACAGCAGCTGATAATAATTGTTTATGTTCTCTTCTGAGGCCTCTGCCTTCCAGAAGACACAGAAATCTGAAAGAAAGTATTTCTGTGAAGAAATGTCTGCGATACACCGAGGGTGTGGCTGCTGCTTGTGGGATCTCAGCAGCTCAGGATGAAGGTGCAGAGTGGCCGAGACCACCCTTGGGGGGCTCGGGAGTCCTGGAATGTTGCCAGAAGTGTCTGGTGGCTGGACTTTGATCCCACACAGGAGACGACATCTGTATGAGGATGGGGGGATTTCACTGGGGTGAATGGTGAAGGGATAAGTTAATTAGAGTGTAGAACACAGGGTTTAGGATTTCTGTACAGGGGGGCCTAAAGAAGTAAGATGGAGGAATTGGGGCGTGTCCTGTCCTTCTTCTTCTTCTTCTTGGCCTCCATCTTCTGTGGTGATGGTGGCACTTTGGGATTGGTCTTTACTAGAAGAGCACCGGTTAATAAGGGTAGAAGGTATTGGGGAAAAATTATAAATATTGTATACGTAACTTCAGGTATAAAGATAAGTGACCGCCTCGGGGGCTCTCAGTGTGCTCATGGCTGGCTTGCTGTGCAGACCTCTGTTGGGCTGAAAGAAAATCTTTTAGATAAACAATTAATAAACACCGAGACCAAGAAAAGATCAGAAGTCTCTCCTCGTCCTTTGAAGCGCCAGGCTGTCCAAGGCCACCCTGGGCCTTTCCAGGCCACCTAAACAGCCGAGAAACCGACAAGTGGCATTCGCTGCGTGGGCTACTCCCCACCAACCCTTTCAGGGGGGGATCAGCCCTGAAGAGCTGAAGAGCTAAAGAACTGAAAAGCCAAGAGGGCAGCCTCAATCTAGGACGAGTTCCCAGGAGAGCACTGATAGCTCCTGAGGAGAAAAGCCTGAGGAAAAAAGAAGAAAAAAAAAAACGGCCAGAAGAGTCTGCAAAAAAGCAGCAGTCACTGAGAATTACATCTCTCAGCTTCTACCGAAGACAGTTCGTAGCAGAGCAGCCCGGATCGGAACCGGAAGGTGCCTCTGGATCCTTCTCCTGTGACCTGCTGGACGGAGACCGGGAGACTTCGGACAGCTCTGACGACAGATTCGGTGAGAAGGTCAAAAAATAAGAACATGGGGGCTACACTCTCCCAAGAGCAAAGGGAAATTTTGTCTGCTTTACAAGGCGTGGCTCAAACACACACAGAAGGGATCCCAAAGAAAGAATTAAAACAGTTATTGTTGTGGGCAAGGCTTAATTACCCACTTGCCAAAGCATGCCTGCTATTCGAAGTGGGGTTTTGGCAGGAAATCAATAGGCACTTATATTTCTTAGCGACAAAAAAAGACGAGACAGCGTTAAAGCTGCTCTCGCCGGCAAGAGTAATGCTAGAAGGCATATCGGTACAGTCTAAAAGACTGGAAGAGCAACGAAAAGTTGCGGCACCCTCAGAAGGATGGGGGGAGCAAAGCTCCAGGAAAAAATTAGCTCTGGCCTCAAGAAGCCAGGGGGAAAGGGCTCTCGAGAAAAGAGAGCAGTAAATAATATTAAAACCCCTGGTCCCAAAACCCAGAAACCCCAGAAAGCTCCTAAAGCGTCCTGAAACTCCGGAGAGTACAGGGGAGTCAGGATCGGAAGGGGGGGGTGCAGGGGGCAGAGAAGGGATCGGGGGGGGCGCTTACTCGCGGGGGGCACGGCGTGGCAGTGGTGGAGCAGGCAGGGAGCGCGGGTGAAGACATAACGGGAAACACGTGTTCCGGTTTGGCTTTTGTCAGCGCAGTGCCGGGGGTGGCGGTCGCCCCGGCTGGCAGAATAGCGGAGATGCCCGCGGCGGGCAAAACTCGCAAGAACCGGGGGGGGGTGTCACATACCAGCGCGGGGGCGGTAAACACGGGCGGCGCAATGGGGGAAATTGCGGAGCCCCAAAGGGCCAGCGTAGTGAGACACGGGAGGCGCGCGGTTGTGACGTCAGACCCGGTGCGAAGGTCGGCTCGGATAGCGGAACGCGCTCGGGGGCCGGCGGGGGGCGGGCTGCACACACCGGTGGGAGGAGTGGACACAGCGTCAGAGGGGGAGGAGAGAGAATCAGGGATAGACCAAGGGGAGGAGGCCTCGGAGGTGGAACAAGGGGGAGAGAGTGACGTCAGCTCGGGAGAGACAGGGAGTGGCTCGGAGAGCACGCATGCGCAGAGAGTAGAGCGCGGGTGGGGGCGGACCCGATCCCCTGTGACGTCTCGGGTGAGGAGGGGCCGTGCTCGGGACTCTACGTCCCGGGGCTCCACACCCTCTCCAGACTTGGTACCTTCGGATGAAACCCTCGGAGTTCCAGTCCCTTCCCTTCAAGGGAGACGTTCTGGTGTTCAAGCCCCATCTTCAGCTGAATTAAAAGCCAGGCAAACACGGTCTCAAATGAGATCGCCGACATGGCAGCCGACCGGAAAAGGAAGAGCAGTCGAGCTCCTTCCGTCGTCTGAGCTAGGGAGGCCGGGAACAGCGCCACCTAGTGGCAGGAGGACAGAAGTGCACGAAATGCCGGACCAGTTCGGAGGAGCCAAAGCGCCATCTCGTGGTGAGACTGCAACAATGCAGCAATATTTTCCTACATTATATAAAAAGAAAAGCACTTTAAAGAAAACAATACTAACACAACAAAGGGACTATCCATCGACTTCGGGATTTCATGAAGATAATGAAAGCTCAGATGAAGAACAACTACAAGGAGAGAATGTCATACGGATCACAGCATCAGAAGGTGTTCCGACATGGATGCTGTCAGCAGCAGAAGCTGCAAAAAGATTCTTGCATTCAGTTGATGCAGCGAAAAAGAAATCCTCGAAACAGGATCCTCGAGTTTCCTTTTCGGATCTAGGAGCGAGGCCAAAAACCTCAAGGCGAGGAACGAGGCACAATGAATCACCAATGACATCCACGACACCATTATTCATGCAAATCCCAGTGGAACCTCAAGAAGAGGAATTTCAAGAGCCAGTGAAGACGATGGATTGGAAGCAAATTAGAAAAGCATTAGCAAAGGAAAAACATTTATTCCCAGGATCAGGAGATTTGACAATGCCAGTGACATATGATGCCCAGGGGCAGAACCCAAGGTGGGAAAGGATGGGTCATGAGATACTCAAAGACTTGGGGAAGGCGGCTCAAACTTTTGGGCTGAATTCACAATACTTCAAACAACTGTTAAGAGGGACATTCACTACATACGACCTCACACCATATGACATTCGAAGTATTGTGGCAATGATTCTTACTGACACGCAAAGTCTTGTCTGGGAGAAAAGATGCAGAAAATATCTTGCTGAATTGCGGAACAGATATCAAGGTGGGCCAAACGCGAACCTCACAGAAGGGCAGTTAGCAGGAGATCCTCCGGATGACAACCCAGGGGAACAAGCAGTGCGGCTTCCACGAAGAGTGTTAAGTGACATCAAGGAAGCAGCGCGAAGGGCGATCCTGCAGATCGCACCAACAGGAGCTCCAGAAGTCCCGTTCTCCTGCATCAGGCAAGGTCCCACAGAGCCATTCATGTCGTTCATCGATCGACTCACGCAAGCCGTGGATCGACAGTTGACGATCGAAGAAGCGAAGGGGCCTCTCTTGGAGAGCTTAGCTTTCGGCAATGCCAACCTGGATGGTCAACGGGTGATTAGCACCATGCCAGGACGGCCATCCTTGGCAGAAATGGTGGAGGCATGCAGCAAGGTGGGGACACCTCAGCATGTCGCATCAATCGTGAAGAGTGAATTAAGAGAGGAATGGGAAGAACAGTTAAAGGGACATTCAGAAAGGCAAACAGAGAACAAGACACTGGAAAACATGCTCGAAAAAATACTGCAACAGCAGGACGAGAACATCAACAAAGTTCTTGCAACGATGCAGAAAAGGAACAACCCCCCAAGAGGACAGTGCTACAAATGTGGGGAGTTTGGCCACATGAAAAGAAATTGTCTGCAGGCACATACGCCAGCGCCAGCACAGAAGGCGGAAAGGCCAGTTTGTGTGCGGTGCGGAAGAGAGAGACACTCAGCGAAAGAATGTTATTCCCGGACAGACGTGGACGGAAACCCGCTACCGCATCCGGGAAACGGGAAGTGGAGCGCACCCGTAAGCCAGCGCGCTCAGACACAAGTACTGGCGGTGTCACAAGAGCAGATAGGGCAGTCATCAGCGAGCGACAAGCAGATGCCCTCAGCAAAACTTTTAGTCGGTTCCACAGTGACCCAGACCTCCTCCCACCAGGGGCACAGTGTGCACTGGCAGCTTCAAGACTAGTATGCTTCTTAGATGATAGTCATGCGGAGATACCAACGGGTATCCGCGGGGACTCCTATAAGAAGCAAGATTTCCTGATAATTGGACAAGATAAGTGCAGTATTCTTGGACTCATTGTCTATCCAACAGTCGTCTCAGCGGACAAAAATACAGAATTAACGGTTTTGGCAAGAGCACTTCGTCCACCATTGACTGTACCAGAAAACACTGTGGTTGCGAGAGCTTTCGCGTTGCCGCCACACGCAGCTGGAGAGGTCATGTCAATCTTCGACGAAGAAGGTTTCCCTATGAAAGAACATGTTGAAGTGCATACAACATGGGTGAAACACATAGGTCGAGACCGACCCACGCTCACGTGCCAATTGACCTGTGGGGACAGGACAATAGCGATCAGAGGTATGCTCAACACAGGGGCGGATGTAACGGTAATATCGTACATCTTTTGGCCATGCAGTTGGAGCTTGGTCGCGCCAATGGGTTCTCTCTCAGGCATAGGGGGAGCATCTCTGTGTCTGCACAGTGAGAATTCTGTCGTTGTCACGGGACCAGGAGACAAGGCGGCGATCATTCGTCCTTTTGTCATCCAAAAGCCGATCACAGTCTGGGGTCGGGACCTTTTGGCACAATGGGGTGTGAAGATCGAAGTGGATTTTTAATAGGGGTCACTGCAGCACTCACCACACTGAAGCTGACATGGAAAACAGATGATCCAGTTTGGGTGGATCAGTGGCCCC
This sequence comes from Melospiza melodia melodia, assembly GCF_035770615.1. NCBI lineage: Eukaryota > Metazoa > Chordata > Aves > Passeriformes > Passerellidae > Melospiza > Melospiza melodia. Next base: position 4,544,356 of record NC_086210.1, read on the forward strand.
TTGAGCGGAGAAAATTGAGTGCTTTGAAAGACCTGGTCCAAGAACAATTGCAGAAGGGACACATCAGGCCAACAGACAGCCCTTGGAATTCTCCGGTGTTTGTCATCAAGAAAAAACTATCGGGCAAATGGAGATTGTTACACGATCTCAGGAAGATCAACGAAGTCATAGAAGACATGGGACCGCTTCAGTTGGGACTTCCATCTGTCTCAGTGATTCCCAGAGATTGGCAGCTTGTGGTCATTGACCTCAAGGATTGTTTTTTCAGTATTCCACTCCATCCAGATGATGCTCTGAGATTTGCCTTTTCAGTTCTGAGTATCAACAGGGAAACACCTCTGCAGCGGTACCATTGGGTCGTTCTTCCACAGGGTCTAAAAAATTCTCCGACGATCTGTCAATGGTACGTGGCACGAGCTTTGGCACCAGCACGGAAGAAATTTCCGAAAGTGAAGATCATTCATTACATGGATGATTTGCTCATTGCAGCATCAACACGACAGGAGCTGCAAGAAGCTCATGACTGTGTGATTGCAGAGGTGCAAAAGGCAGGTCTGGAAATTAGCATTTCGAAGATTCAAGAGGTTGCACCTTGGAAATATCTAGGGTGGAAAATTTCAGAAAGAACAATAAAACCTCAAAAAATGGAGATTAGCACCAAGGTCAGCAGTTTGCATGATCTGCAACAGCTTTTAGGAGAAATCAACTGGATGAGGCCGGTCTTGGGAATCACGAACAGCGACATCCCAGCGTTGCTCGATCTTTTGAGAGGAGACACAGACATTCGGTCTCCCAGGACGCTCACGTCTGAAGCAAAAAAGGAGTTGGAGAAAGTCGCAGACGCGATACAGAAAAGGCAGGCACATCGATTTGTCCCAACATTGCCTTTTCAGTTGGCAGTGCTGGGGAAGAAAACACAGTTCCATGGTTTGATCTTCCAATGGGACGAATCGCAAAAGGACTCTTTGATAATCATAGAGTGGATTTTCCTACCACACAGACCCGCAAAAACAATTCTTACAGATTTAGAGATGGCAGCACAAATCATCATAAAGGTGAGAACAAGGCTGCTGATAATGGCAGGAAGAGAATTCGCATTGTTGGCGTTCCCAGGAACTTGTACAGTCCACTTTCCGAGACATAGAATACTGCAATCGCAGATATGCTATAGGGCAAAACCAAGAATAAGCGAAGAACCTTTGGACGGGATCACAGTGTTCACGGATGGCTCAGGGAAGACACATAAGTCAGTGATCACGTGGAGAGACTCAACGACAGGGGATTGGGAATCTGACGTGAGGATGGTTCAGGGCTCTCCACAGATTGTGGAGTTGGCAGCCGTTGTCCAAGCATTTCAGTTGTTTGAACAACCTCTCAATCTGGTGACAGACTCCGCATATGTTGCGGGTGTGGTCAAGAGATTGGAAGGTTCGCTCTTGAAAGAAGTCAGTAATGAGGTTTTATACTCATATCTGACAAGCTTGAAAATACTGCTAGAGAGCAGGGAGAGAAAGTATTTTATCACACACATTAGAGCGCACACAACACTTCCGGGATTTTTAGCGGAACGGAATGCTCGGGCGGACAGGTTGACGATGCCCATTTTGCAAACACTGCCGGACATTTTTGAGCAGGCGAGATTAAGTTATGCGTTCTTTCATCAGAATGCGCAAGGGTTAATGGAGTCCTTTCGTCTCACAAAGAGTCAGGCGAGGGAAATCATTAGTGCTTGTCCAGACTGTCAGCTTGTGCAGCCACCTTCTTCTACTGGAGCCATCAATCCGCGGGGGCTGCAAAGTCTTCAGTTGTGGCAGGCTGATGTCACGAAGTATCCATCCTTTGGGAGGCTCAAAAATGTTCATGTTTCTGTAGATACATTCTCAGGTGCAGTCTTTGCTTCAGCACATGCAGGCGAAACAGCAGACCATGCTTGTCGACATTTCCTGCAAGCATTTGCAGCGTTAGGTATGCCTCAGGAGATAAAAACAGATAATGGTCCAACGTATACAGGCAGGGTGCTTGACAGATTCCTGAAAAGATGGGGTGTCAAACACACATTTGGTATTCCACATTCGCCCACAGGTCAGGTGATCATTGAAAGAACACATCACACCCTGAAATCCCTTCTGGACAGGCAGAGAAGGGGTGAGCCAGAGGCAACACCTCACATGAAATTAAATAAGGCACTGTATGTGTTGAATTTCCTAAATAGCTCATCCTCAGAACCTAATCCACCGATCGTGAGACATTTTCTAAACAGCACACGGGCAAAGCTAAGGGAAAATCCTTTACTCTTGATCAGAAACCCAGAGACAGGACAAATAGAGGGTCCTTTCAAACTAATCACTTGGGGCAAGGGTTTCGCTTGTGTTTCCACAGATCGAGGTCTGAAGTGGGTGTCAGCGCGACACGTGAAGCCATTCCGAACGCGAGAACACGAGAACGCTGATCCGAGAAACAAAGAGACGAGTACTCAGACGGAAGTCGAGATTCAGACTGCTAAGAGCGACTCAGAAGAGAAATAAAAAGAAACTAAGGACTTTGGGGATTTTCACATAAAAGCGAAGTAATGAATTTCATGATGCTTATGTGCATCATTCTTTCATTCATTGCAGTAAGCAATGGAGGAAATTTACCTGTTAGTCAACCAAGGCAAAATGTATGGGAGACTTTAGCTCAGGCAGCGAATTTAGATAGTATTTGCCTGACACATTCGAGGCCAGGGAAACCATTTTCAGCATGCATGGTTGGATTGCCAGTGGACGAATGGCCAGTTCCAGGGCACTCCGCAGTTAACATTTCGCAGCTCATTAAAGATCCTGTGAAAGAGTCCTGTGCTTGGACACATGTACTTCCTGTGGCTTCTACAGAACCTCAGGAATTGGAGACTTTTGGGTCCATGACAATGGAACTCTGCATGCAGTTTGAGGCTCCGAAGGTCACAAAGGCAAAAGCTATCAACTTGACTCCCAATCATGAATTCTATAAGAATGCATCAGCATGGTGTAAATATACAGAGAAAACTGCCAGAGGATCAGTCCAAGTCCCAGTGCAATTGCCACGGGGTTTGTTCTTAATTTGCGGGGATAGAATTTGGCACGGCATTCCTGCTAATGCCACAGGAGGTCCATGCAGCATTGGGGAAATTTCAATGCTATCGCCTGATTTGAACATGTTAAGGGAGAGAAAGCGCAAAGAGAAAAGATCAATACAACATTATGTGGCAGATTGCAATGACGAAATATTTTCTTGGGACAAGGCAGCAAGAATTGCTACAGCAATCTTCTCACCTCAAACAGCATCAGGGGTAGCCTTGACACAAGTCGACCGCATGGGTTGTTGGTTGAGCAAACATACACGGTCTGTGTCTGTCGCATTGGATGACATGTTAAAAGACATCAGTGGTGTAAGACAGGTGACTCTTCAAAACAGAGAGGTGATCAATTATCTATTGCTCGCCCATGGACATGGGTGTGAAGAGTTTGAAGGGATGTGCTGCATGAATCTCTCAGATCATTCAAGGTCAATTCATGAAAGTATTAAAAATATAAAGGACAGCATAAATAAGCTTGGCGAGATCACAGGATCATGGATCGATCAGCTGGTAGAATTCTTTGACATCTCTCCCATTTGGAGAGGAATTTTAAAGGTAGGGTTCTATGTCTTAATAGATCTCCTAGTCCTCATACTTGCCGTCCCGTGCATATTTGCATGTTTAAAACACGCTATGAATCAGATAGCAAAAGAGGTCTTCCTGGTGCAAACAGAAGGGGGAGATGTGGGATCTCAGCAACTCAGGACTGATGTGCAGAGTGACCGAGAACACCTTTGAGGGGCTCGGGAGTCCTGGAATGTTGCCAGAAGTGTCTGGTGGCTGGACTTTGATCCCACACAGGAGACGACATCTGTATGAGGATGGGAGGATTTCACTGGGGTGAATGGTGAAGGGATAAGTTAATTAGAGTGTAGAACACAGGGTTTAGGATTTCTGTACAGGGGGGTCTAGAGAAGTAAGATGGAGGAATTGGGGCGTGTCCTGTCCTTCTTCTTCTTCTTCTTGGCCTCCATCTCCTGTGGTGATGGTGGCACTTTGGGATTGGTCTTTACTAGAAGAGCACCGGTTAATAAGGGTAGAAGGTATTGGGGAAAAATTATAAATATTGTATACGTAACTTCAGGTATAAAGATAAGTGACCGCCCCGGGGGCTCTCAGTGTGCTCATGGCTGGCTTGCTGTGCAGACCTCTGTTGGGCTGAAAGAAAATCTTTTAGATAAACAATTAATAAACACCGAGACCAAGAAAAGATCAGAAGTCTCTCCTCGTCCTTTGAAGCGCCAGGCTGTCCAAGGCCACCCTGGGCCTTTCCAGGCCACCTAAACAGCCGAAAAATCGACAGAGAGGGACAAGGGCTTGATGTGGACAAACACTGCAGTGCTGATAAAAATGGAGACCACTGTCAGGTGAGGAAGGTAGCTGGAAAAGACTTTGTGCTGTCCCTGCTCAGAGGGGATCCTCAACACGGCCCTGAAGATCTGCACATAGGAGAAAACAATGAACAGAAAAGAATGGAATACCAAACACACACTAACAGCAAGAAGGCCCTGTTCCCTGAGGTAGGAGTTGGAGCAGGAGAGCTTGAGAATCTGTGGAATTTCACAGAAGAACTGGCCCAGGGCATTGCCATGGCACAGGGGCAGGGAAAATGTGTTGGTTGTGTGCAGCAGTGAATAGGGAAAGGCACTGACCCAGGCAGCTGCTGCCGTGTGGGCACAAGCTCTGCTGCCTAGGAGGGTCCCATAGTGCAGGGGTTTGCAGATGGACACCTAGCGGTCGTAGCACATGATGGTCAGGAGGAAAGACTCTGCTGACATGAAGAATGTAAAGAAAAAGAGCTATGCAGCAAATCCTGTGTAGGAGATGGTCCTGGTGTCCCAGAGGGAATTGTGCATGGTTTTGGGGACAGTGGTGCAGATGGAGCCCAGGTCACTGAGGGCCAGGTTGAGCAGGAAGAAGAACATGGGCGTGTGCAGGTGGTGGCCGCAGGCTATGGCGCTGATGATGAGGCCGTTGCCCAGGAGGGCAGCCAGGGAGATGTCCAGCAAGAGGCAGAAGTACAGGACCTGCAGCTGCCGCGTGTCTGCCAATGCCAGCAGGAGGAAGTGGCTGATGGAGCTGCTGTTGGACATTTTGGGGAGCTGGACATGGGGATCTGTATAAAATATAATCATGGAATAGTTGGGTTTGAAGAGGACTTCAAATATCCCAGAACAGCCTGGGGGCACTTTCCCCCATTGCCTGCCCAGGTTCTGCTGCCTGGAGCTGTCCCTGCCAGCAGCTTCTCCCTGTGCCCAGGTCTGGGCCCTGCAAGTGCTGCCAGAGCCTAGCCCAGCCCTGGGGGCTCAGCTCTGCCCTGCAGAACCCTCCGAGCTCTGGCACTGCCCAGGGGCAGCTCTAGCTCTGCAGGCTCTAATGGCAACATGAGAGCAACCCTGAGGAGGCTGGAAAAGGAACATTGGTGCTGCCTTAAGGGACCCTGTGGTGATTTCTGTCACTGCCTGATTTATTCAGATCTGTGAGAAATTTTTTTTTTTAGTTTTCTAAACATGAACCAAAAGATGAATATCTATGGGAAATTTTCCATTCAGGCAAGTAGAGTTAGGTAGGGCAGTAGGTTAAAGAAGGAGGATTTTCCCTTTTATGCAGCGCTTGCCTTGCTGTGCTCCCTGTATAATCTGCTTTGAAATGTTCTACAGTTAAATGCCAAGGTGGGAGCAGTCCTGAACAATATAGCATCCTCACCACGCAAGAAGAACACTTCCAAGCCTTACAAGCTGTCTCCTCCCACCCAGATCTTGTCCCCCAGTGCTGGGAGCAGCTGCCAGGCTGGCTGAGAGCTGTCCCTGGAAGGCAGCAGAGTCCCTGCCCCAGCACAGCGCCCTGGGCTGCAGGACCCTGCTTTGCAGGACAGCCCTGGGCACCCCTGGCTGCTCTGCACAAGAGACAATCAGAGAATGTACTCACAGAGTCCGTAGGCATGGGGATGTTCCAGCTTTAGGAGATCACTCCAGGAGCTGCAGCTGCATTGTCCTGCAGCCAGGGGTTCCTGTGCCAAGGGCTGGCAGTGATTCTGCCCCAGGCACTTCTCAGCACCTTCCCAGCCCTGATTGAAGCTCTCTGTGCCTCTGTGCTGTGCCCAGGGTGGCTGCAGGCAGTGCCCCAGCCCTGATGAGCTGGCAGAAGAGCTGCTCATCAAGAGAAATGTGCTTTTGAAGCTCTTCTTGGTTACCAGGAGCTGCCTCTGGGCCAGGAGCCCAGCCCAGCTCAGCAGCACAGACACAGCACAAGAACTTTAATGAGCCTCTGGGGCTTTGTGCTCAGGCCCTGAACATCTTTCCCTGAGAGGGAGCTTTGGCTACAAGCTGGTTAGGAAAAATCTTTAAAGGATTAGGGTGGAATGTGAGTTCATGGATTAAATCTATCATTGAGAGCGTGATAATCTTACTAATTGTATTCTTAGCAATTTGGTTAGTTTACAGCATCTTAAAGGGAGAGATACAGAAGAAAATATCCTGGAACCAGAGGATAATAAAGGCACTAACACGAGATCCACGCCCACCATCTTCTGGTTCTCCAGTTCGTTACAGCATCCACGACAATGTTTACATCAACCCTGGATTTGAAGAACCAAGTACGAACTGAGGAATAAAGGACTGTATCAAGTGAAAACATTTACACCTATAGTGAAGTGAAAATGCTTTCAAAGGGGGGAGAATGGTAGTGGAACCCTGGAAAAAGTTAAAGATAGAATCTAAAATGTTAGGCTTTGTGCTTTCCCAGATCAACTGCACCTGCGTAAGCAGTATGATAAATTATATAATTGTTAGATGTGATGATTGTTCAGTAATTAAATGTAATTATTATATAACCATAGAAGAATAGTGAGAAACTATGTTGGAAATTCAGAGAGGGGCTAAATTTATGTATACAATAGAACAATATAAGTTTAATAATTAACATGAAAGTTATGTAACGATAGAGTATAAAACATGATCATTTCGGATGTATGGTTGGAGTCAGATTTGAATATACCCCGATTGGGTATATTGAATATACCCCTGGCACCCAGAGCTCTTAATAAAAAGCACCGCATATAATCGTTCCGTGATTATGTGTTTCTGAACGCTAACAAACCTAGCAAAAGCCACCTAGATGGTCAAGAGCAGAGGGTCCATAAATCGAGCTGGTCCTGCCCAGTCTGAACCCCTGTACACAGTGGGTGGATATAAAGTCCCTGTTGTAAATGTGAAAGGTATTTTAGGAAGGACTGTTTGGATTGATCCCACCTCAGGCAAAGACAAACCCATCCGTGGAATTGTTTTTGCTCAATGACTGTTTACACTTGGTGGGTAGTGCAGAAAGATGGAGAAAGCCGTTGTGTACAACAAGGAGACCTAGTCTTAAGTAAGAACTGTGTGTAAGGGGTTTTTTTGTTTGTTTTTTGTCTTTTTTTTTTTCCTTATTTTTTTGTGGTGCAGATGGAAATAGAAAAAGGGGTGGATAATGTTGAAGATTGCGTGCAAGATGTTTTCCATTATCATCTGTATGGCAGATTACCTTTGTCAAGTGGGCAGTTTGCCTTATCTCTCTCTTTGAGTGACCACATTCACACCTCCCTCTGGAAGGGACATCTGCTGATAACAAACTATTGAATGTCACTGCATGACTGATAAGAACTATACCATCCCATTGTGAGATGCTCCGCCCAGAGGGAGGAGCCAAGCATTGCTACCCAGATATAATGCGAGATTCTGGAACACTAGCACGGCTTTCTCCACAGGATTCCCCAGAGGAACAGCCGCTGTCTCTACTCCTACTGGATCTTCAGAAGAAGAATACATCCTTCTCTACAGATCCCCCTCGCTCCAAAGAACCACACCTGATACTTCAGGATGTCTGCAGCCACATTTCCAAGTGGACTGTCACCCACACCCTGACCCACAGGGTGTCAGGTTGGGTTCTGACTCTGTCAGTGTTGTTCTGGTGTACTGCGTTGTTTTATTTCATCCTTTAATTTTTTTTCTTTTCCCCCTTAAAGAACTGTTATTTCTTACTCCCATATTTTTGCCTGAGAGCCCCTTAATTTGAAATTTATAGCTATTCAGAGGGGTGGGGAGGGTTTACATTCTCCATTTCAGGGGATCCTCCTGCCTTCCTTAGCAGACTCCTGTCTTTCCAAGCCAAGACACCAATGAACTCCTACCAAATTCGGTGAAACAAATTCCTTGGTAAAGGCCGCGTGGCTTATTGCCTGAAACCTGGCCCCCCGGTTGCAGACAGGGTCAAAGAGCTCCCAAGTGGAGTGACCACCCACTCCATTCTCACCTAAATAAATGTGGTCCTAATTCGATGGCTCAAAATCCGGATTTTGTCCTTTGGAGGGAGGGCGGTTTGGGGGCTGCAAGTACGCCTGTCCAGGGTATTGGTGGGCGCTCAGACTTAGATCCTAGCCTCCTACGAGACAGTGAACCATTTGTGCTTGGTGAGGGAAGCAGCAAAAAGGTGAGTGAAAGCACACCAGAGGCATTGCCTCCAGTGCCTGGGGAACATGGAGGGCAGTCACCGGATAACATCGTGAAGGTGACTGTTCCTGACAAAAATCCACCTTGTCCCTGCTGTGGTACCCGGGTAAACTCTGTGTCAAGCCTGATTGAACATCTAAAGGAGTCACACAGGAAAAGGAGGGTTTGCTTTCGGTGTGCCAAGTGTGGAAAGGAAAATTTTAACTATCATAGTGTTATTTGTCATTTTGCAAAATGCAGGGGTCCAGAAACTGAAAGGGTTCCAGCTGGAGAGTGGATCTGTGAGGTATGCGGCAGAGACTTCACAACCAAAATTGGCCTGGGACAACACAGAAGATTGGCACACCCATTGATAAGAAACCAAGAAAGGATCATTGCTTCCCAACTGAAAGAAACGTCAAATCGAGGAGCCCACAAAAGATGCTGGACAAAAGAGGAGGAAGAACTGCTGATAAGACTGGAGGCACAGTTCGAGGGAAACAAAAACATCAATAAACTTATCGCTGAACACATAACAACCAAAACAGCTAAGCAAATTAGTGACAAAAGAAGATTGCTGCCTAGGAAACCAACAGATGGAGCTGACAGAGGACCTGTGATGAGTCATCGCACCAGGGGAGCAGCTGAGGGCATGGGAATGGAACCTGGGTTGAGTCAGCAATCCCAGGCAAGAACCGTGGACAATGGACCTGGGGAGAACCATCTGCCAGCGAGGCCAGCTGCCAGAGGCAAAACAATGGATAAGTTAAGACGACACCCTGATAAGGATAACTGTCGCCAGAAACCAGCAGAGGGTGGGGCAGCTGCAGGCTCATTACCAAAAGACAATCATGGAACATTTCTCAGCTGGAGCCATTAACCACTTCCTCAGAGCATTCAAGCAATTGATGGACGGCCAGGAGATGCTCAGAATAATTAATCAGGCAGTGCAGGACTGCTTTGAATGCCTAGAATCAATAAGCCAAATAAGAAATGTTACACGTGGAAAAAATGGGAAGGAGACCCAGGAGAAGCAACCAAGAAAGCTCTTTCAGAACTGGATGAAACACAGAGTGATCAAAAACGGTAATTACCTTCACTTTCAGCATTTATTCCATCTTGACGGGGGGAACTAGCAAAAATTGTTTTGGATGACATAGAGTGTTGGTCCTGGGATATATCACCCAGTGAAATTTACTCGGTAGTTAAAGCCAGATGGGAAACACCTGGTAATTTTCCTGGCATCGTGGAATTTGAATTTAATGGGAAGGCAGACAACAGCACCTTCAGAGACTTAATCACGGCCCAAGAAATTGAAAGAAATGTGCAGGAAACAAGAAAGGGCTTGGCTCCAGGTCCAGATGGGATTACTCTTGGGGACATCAAAAAGATGGATCCCAGGTATTCCCAGACGGCTCAGCTCTTCAACTTATGGTTGACATCTGGGGAGATCCCGGACATGGTGAGGGGGTGCAGAACTGCTTTGATTCCTAAATCTACAAAACCGGAACGTTTGAAGGACATTAATAACTGAAGGCCTATCACAATCAATTCCATCTTGTTGAGACTGTTCTCCAGGATTGTAACAGCAAGGCTGAGCAAAGCGTGCCCCCTCAACCCAAGGCAAAGAGGCTTTATTAGAGCAGCAGGATGCTCTGAAAACCTGAAACTCCTGCAAACCATGGTTCGGACTGCCAAAAGTGAGCACAGACCACTGGGTGTTGTATTTGTGGACATTGCCAAGACTTTTGACACTGTGGGCCACCATCACATCATACATGCTTTGCAGCAGAGGGGAGTGGATCCCCACATCATCGGCCTGATGAACAATATGTACAAAGACTTCAGTATGTATGTCACCACAAAAATGAACACACGCACAGACAAAATTCAGATCCAGGTTGGAGTAAAGCAGGGTGACCCACTGTCACCCCTTTTATTTAACCTGGCAATGGACCCCCTGTTGTGCAAGCTGGAAGAGAGTGGTAAAGGATTCCACCGAGACAGAGTAGTATAACTGCAATGGCATTTGCCGATGATCTGGTCTTGTTGAGCAACTCCTGGGAAAACAGGAAAACAAACATCAAGATATTAGAGACCTTCTGCAATCTCACCGGTCTCAGAACACAAGGGGAAAAGTGCCACGGCTTCTACATCAAGCCCACAAAAGACTCTTACACCTTCAATAACTGCGCTGCATGGACCATCAATGGCACACCCCTGAACATGATCAATCCCGGGGAATATGAGAAATACCTTGGCCTACAGTTTGACCCCTGGACTGGGATAGCAAAAACCAACCTCTCCACAAAACTAGAATTCTGGCTCAAATGAATTGATAAAGCTCCATTTAAACCTTGCAAAAACTTGATATCCTCAAAATATACACCATCCCTCGACTGACCTACCTGGCTGACCATTCAGAAATGAAACAGGGGCCCTTGAAGCCCTTGACCAGAAGATCTGAACAGTGGTCAAGAACTGGTTGCAACTACCTCCGTGCACGTGCAATGCCATCTTGTACTTGAGCATGAAGGACGGTGGTTTGGGCGTCACCAAGTTGGCGGGACTGATCCCCAGTGTACACACCCGGAGACTGCACCGGATTGTGCAGTCCTCAGATGAAACAATGAAGGAGTTCCTAGAGAAAGATCAAATGGAACAACTGTATAAGAAATTGTGGATTCAAGCTGGAGGGGAAAGCCAGAAGATACCCTCAATTTGGGAAGCACTACTGGTGAATGAACCATCCAACAGTGCAGACACAACTTCATTGTGGGAAGCACTGACCCTGAAAACTAAATTTCCTAAACCTTGTGATTGGCGAAGAAAAAAATTCCAGAAATGGACCAAATTAGTGTCCCAAGGCCATGAAATTAAAAGCTTTAAAGGTGATAAAATTAGTAGTGATTGGCTCCAATACTATAGACGCATACCTCACAGGAAACTCCTCACTGCACTACAACTTAGGGCCAACCTCTACCCCATGAGAGAATTTCTCTCCCGGGGTAGAGAGGAAAATTACATCAAGGCCTGTAGGCACCATGATGCGGACAACGAAACCCGCACCCACATCATTCGCTACTGCCCAGTCACTCAGGACTCTCGAATCAAGAAGCACAATCACATCTGTGAAAGGCTTATTGAGGAGGCGAAGAAGAGGGACTGGGTAGTGTTCAAAGAACCACACATAAGGGAAACCATCAAGAAGCTGTACAAACCAGATCTGATATTTGTTAAGGACGGATGTGCATTTGTCGTGGAAGCGACAGTACGATACGAAGCCTCCAAAACATGTCCGGAAGAAGCCACTGCAGAGAAAGTAAACATGTAAAAACATTTGGAAACTGAGGTGCGAAGCCTCACCAATGCAAAGGATGTTGTTTTTATGGGCTTTCCCCTTGGAGCGCGGGGGAAGTGGTACGAGGGGAACGTTGAACTTTTGAGTACGCTTGGCCTCTCCAAATTGAGGCAAGCGATGGTTGCAAAGACTTTATCCACAGAAGCGCTCCTATCGTCTGTGGACATTGTACATATGTTCACCAGCAGGGCCAGAAGATTAAATGATTCAGGGTAGTGAATTTTTGCATTTTTTGTGCTTTGTAATGTTTTGTAGATTTTTATTGCTGTTTTTATATGTTGATTTTTGTATGCAATTTTTTATTTTGGATCACTTTTATATTTTAATAAACTAGAAAGTAGCTAGGTTCGTAAGGAAGCCACAAGACAGTAAGGTGGCTCATAGTGAGTAGGGACAAAGACTTTAATTCATAACGCATCAATTAGCACCTGATTCAGACCAATTTACTGTATTTGAACCAATTTACCGGATTTGTCCAAGCTGGACGAGCCATCTTTATTTAACCCGGAAAAGGAACATATATTATTAATATGTGTTTGAAAAATAGCCAAATGCCTTGTCATCTATTTAGTGACATGCATGAATGGATGAATGAGATTCCCACTGTCTCTACCTACTATCCAGTGAAACCACAGCAAAGGGAACGGGCTTGGTGGAAATCAGTGGGGAAAGAAGACCCTGTTGAGCTTGACTCTAGTCTGGCGCTGTGAAGAGACATGAGAGGTGTAGAATAAGTGGGAGGCCGGGCATGTGCTCGGCGGTGCGACCCGCCTACCAGTGTTCCGGCCATCGGTGAAATACCACTACTCTGATCGTGTTTTCACTTACCCGGTGAGGTGGGGTGGCAAACCCCAAGGGGGCTCTTGCTTCTGGCGCCCAGCCCCGGGGTCACTAGCAGCCACTCTATTGGATAGTGAACCCCCGTCTCCCAGTTGCTCTATCGACTGGTCTGCCTATAGGCACAGGAATGAGGCTGAGCACTCAGACATCTCTTAGTGACTTAATCAGCCATCCTATCTCTCTTTTCCCTTGAGGGCCCCTCAATACATACAGTATCCTCCGCACACCAGCAGGTCCTTTTCTGTCTCCGCAGGAGGCAAACCGAGACAAGGAGAGCTCCTCTGGGAAAATCCCAGGGTGAGCTTTGGAGGTCCGTCTATGCCTGTCTGCCCCTGTGGGGACAGAGATGATTCCTCCTACCTGGCTCGCCAGTGCCTGTTTTGTGGAGATAAACCAAACTCCACAATTTTGTGAAAGTTGTAAAGCCGGTATGTTTATAACAGCGCTGGATGCATGTGGAGATTACTCTCCTTAAAAGACATGCATACTTCTGGGACTTTCAGGTCCCTTTTTATCCCCCTCTCAAATACATATGCATACAATTTTACAATAGGTTCATACATATTCATTTTCACAAATTACGCCATTTCCACATTTGCCGCTAGTTCTTCTTTATCAGAAAGAATTCCAGGGTCAGGTTGACCTGCTCTCACAGCAGCCTTTCTGTCTCCCCCCCCTTATCTCTGTCCTTCACTGAAGCAGTTTTTCTGAGCCTAGGCTTCTTATGAGAACAGGCAGTCAGACTAAATAGCTATGTTTTCAAACTACAGACTTAACTCAAAGATGTACATTTCAAAGATGTATATTTCAAACATGCACCTAAATCAAAATGAATTTCGAGTCTGGAGAATTTCTACTCTCTCTCACCACAGCCTCAGCCAGGGACTGGCTCCCAAGGCCCTTGCCATGGCAACCCAGGCTGGGATCAGCTGGGATGCTCCAGTCTCCATGGGCCAGAGTATAGGCATGGGATTTCCCTATTTCCTGCTCCTGCTAAAACCGCACTGCCATTTGCTGCCCTTCTACCTCCCATGGAAAGCACAGAAGACAAAGATCCCAGTGTGGGATAAGAACAATTTACTGGGAAAAGCAAACAGATAAGGAACAAATAGGAACAGCAACAACACTGATAACAGAAGGGATAAGAAAATCTATTTGCAGGGAAAACACCACTGTCTCTTCCCAGCCACATATTCACTCCTGCCTGGAAAGGACACCCTTCTCCTCAGGGGAGGGAGAGAGACAGTCCCTTTCCTACCCCTAGCAGTGACCTGATGTAGGAGAGAGTATAATGACACAACCATGGCCAGACCCTCGTGTTCTTGGACCCACATCATGTCATTTGCAGGGACAGGAAAAGGGACAGGTGTCTTCCCAGCATTGATGACAGGGAACATGGATCACCAGGGTTCATCCCGATGGGGGTTGTCCAATGGGAGAAGAAGCTGGAGCAGTACAAGAAGCTTTTCCTGAAGTTGGGGCATTTGCAGGGCTTCCCTTACTGGTGCCTCTGTTGGTGTTTGATCAAGTGAGACCTCTGGGTGAAGCTTTTTCTACACTTGGGAGACTCATAGGGCGTCTCCCCAGTGTGGATGCGCCAGTGGGTGATGAGCTGGGAGTTGTGGATGAAGCCTTTCCTGCAGTCAGGGCAACGGAAGGGCTTCCCCTCTGTGTGAATCCGCTCATGCAGAAGGAGATGGAAGCTGGTGTGAAACCTTTTCTGACACTCAGAACACTCGTAAGGTTTCTCCTCAGTGTGGATGCGTTGGTGGGTGACAAGTGCGGAGCTGCAGCTGAAGCCCTTCACACACTCCAAGCACTTGTAGGGCCATTGCCCAGCATGGATCATCTGGTGGCAGATCAGGGTGCTGCTCTGCCTGAAGCTCTTCCCACACTCCAAGCACTTATAGGGCTTCTCCCCATCGTGAAGCTGCTCATGCACTACCAGCTCCAAGCTCTGGCTGAAGCTCTGTCCACCTTCCTGGCCCAGGGTGGGTCTTTCCTCCTCAGAGCAACCCGGGCTGGGTTTGGAGCCCCTCCTCCTGTAGGATCTCCAGGGCTTTTCCTCTCCATTGAAGTCTTGCGCAGTAGAGCCTCTCAAAGTGGCCTCTTCCACAAGGTTCTGCTGTGGGAATTTGTCCTCCCTGGTCTCCATCCTCAGCTTCTTGCCTGCGGGTGGAAAGGCAAAAGTCAGGATGGGATTTGCCTCTGTGTGTTCGGTTTCTCGGCTGTTTAGGTGGCCTGGAAAGGCCCAGGGTGGCCTTGGACAGCCCGGCGCTTCAAAGGACAAGGAGAGACTTCCGATCGTTTTGGTCTCGGTGTTTATTAATTGTTTATCTAAAAGATTTTCTTTCAGCCCAACAGAGGTCTGCACAGCAAGTCAGCCATGGGCACACTGAGAGCCCCCAAGTCGGTCACTTATCTTTATACCCGAAGTATACAATATTTATAATTTTTCCCCAATACCTTCTACCCTTATTAACCGGTGCTCTTCTAGTAAAGACCAATCCCAAAGTGCCACCATCACCACAGGAGATGGAGGCCAAGAAGAAGAAGAAGAAGGACAGGACACGCCCCAATTCCTCCATCTTACTTCTTTAGACCACCCTGTACAGAAATCCTAAACCCTGTGTTCTACACTCTAATTAACTTATCCCTTCACCATTCACCCCAGTGAAATCCTCCCATCCTCATACAGATGTCGTCTCCTGTGTGGGATCAAAGTCCAGCCACCAGACACTTCTGGCAACATTCCAGGACTCCCGAGCCCCCCAAGGGTGTTCTTGGCTACTCTGCACCTCCATCCTGAGGTGCTGAGATCCCACATCTCCCCCTTCTGTTTGCAGCAGGAAGACCTCTTTTGCTATCCGATTCATAGCATGTTTTAAACATGCAAATATGCATGGGACGACAAGTATGAGGACTAGGAGAACTATTAAAACATAGAATCCTACCCTTAAAATTCCTCTCCAAATGGGAGAGATGTCAAAGAATTCTACCAGCTGATCGATCCATGGTCCTGTGATCTCGCCAAGCTTATTTATGCTGTCCTTTATATTTTTAATACTTTCATGTATTGACCTTGAATGATCTGAGAGATTCATGCAGCACATCCCTTCAAAATCTTCACACCCATGTCCATGAGCGAGCAATAGATAATCGATCGCCGCTCTGTTTTGAAGAGTCGCCTCCCTTACACCACTGATGTCTTTTAACATGTCATCCAATGCGACAGACACAGACCGTGCATGTTTGCTCAACCAACAACCCATGCGGTCGACTTGAGTCAAGGCTACCCCTGATGCTGCTTGAGGTGAGAAGATTGCTGTGGCAATACTCGCTTTCTTGTCCCAAGAAAATATTTTATCATTGCAATCTGCCGCATATTGTTCTATTGATCTCTTTTCTCTGCGTTTTCTCTCCCTTAACATGTTCAAATCAGGCGATAGCATTGAAATTTCCCCAATGCTGCATGGACCTCCCGTGGCATTAGCAGGAATGCCGTGCCAAATTCTGTCCCCGCAAATTGAAAACAAACCCCGTGGCAATTGCACTGGGACTTGGACCGATCCTTTGGTAGCTTTCTCTGTATATTTACACCATGCTGACGCATTCTTATAAAATTCATGAATGGGAGTCAAATCGACAGTTTTCGCCTTTGTGACCTTCGGAGCCTCAAACTGCATGCAGAGTTCCATTGTCATGGACCCAAAAATCTCCAATTCCTGAGGTTCTGTAGAAGCCACAGGAAGTAGATGTGTCCAAGCACACGACTCTTTCACAGGATCTTTAATGAGCTGCGAAATGTTAACTGCGGAGTGCCCTGGAACTGGCCATTCGTCCACTGGCAATCCAACCATGCATGCTGAAAATGGTTTTCCTGGCCTCGAATGTGTCAGGCAAATGCTATCTAAATTTGCTGCCTGAGCTAAAGTCTCCCATACATTTTGCCTTGGTTGACTAATAGGTAAATTACCCCCATTGCTTACTGCAATGAATGAAAGAATGATGCACATAAGCATCATGAAACCCATAATTCCGCTTCTGCGTGAAATCATTATTCTGTTTTTCATTCAAGACCCTAGAGAAAATTCCCCCATAGTCTTTAGCCTTTTTTTATTTTTCTTCTGAATTGTTCTGTGCAGTCTCAATCTCGACTTCCGTCTGAGTACTCGTCTCTTTGTTTCTTGGATCAACGTTCTCGTGTTCTCGCGTTCGGAATGGCTTCACGTGCCATGCCGACACCCACTTCAGACCTCCATCTGTGGAGATACAAGTGAAACCCTTGCCCCAAGTGATTAGTTCTAAAGGACCTTGTATTTGTCCTGTCTCTGGGTTTCTGATCAAGAGTAAAGGATTTTCCCTTAGCTTTGCCCGTGTGCTGTTTAAAAAATGTCTTACGATCGGTGGATTAGGTTCTGAGGATGAGCTATTTAGGAAATTCAACACATACACTGCCTTATTTAATTTCATGTGAGGTGTTGCCTCTGGCTCACCCCTTCTCTGCCTGTCCAGAAGGGATTTCAGGGTGTGATGTGTTCTTTCAATGATCGCCTGACCTGTGGGTGAATGTGGAATACCAAACGTGTGTTTGACACCCCATCTTTTCAAGAATTTGTCAAGCACCCTGCCTGTATACATTGCACCATTATCTGTTTTTATCTCCTGAGGCATACCTAACGCTGCAAATGCTTGCAGGAAATGTTGACAAGCATGGTCTGCTGTTTCGCCTGCATGTGCTGAAGCAAAGACTGCACCTGAGAATGTATCTACAGAAACATGAACATTTTTGAGCCTCCCAAAGGATGGATACTTCGTGACATCAGCCTGCCACAACTGAAGACTTTGCAGCCCCCGCGGATTGATGGCTCCAGTAGAAGAAGGTGGCTGCACAAGCTGACAGTCTGGACAAGCACTAATGATTTCCCTCGCCTGACTCTTTGTGAGACGAAAGGACTCCATTAACCCTTGCGCATTCTGATGAAAGAACGCATAACTTAATCTCGCCTGCTCAAAAATGTCCGGCAGTGTTTGCAAAATGGGCATCGTCAACCTGTCCGCCCGAGCATTCCGTTCCGCTAAAAATCCCGGAAGTGTTGTGTGCGCTCTAATGTGTGTGATAAAATACTTTCTCTCCCTGCTCTCTAGCAGTATTTTCAAGCTTGTCAGATATGAGTATAAAACCTCATTACTGACTTCTTTCAAGAGCGAACCTTCCAATCTCTTGACCACACCCGCAACATATGCGGAGTCTGTCACCAGATTGAGAGGTTGTTCAAACAACTGAAATGCTTGGACAACGGCTGCCAACTCCACAATCTGTGGAGAGCCCTGAACCATCCTCACGTCAGATTCCCAATCCCCTGTCGTTGAGTCTCTCCACGTGATCACTGACTTATGTGTCTTCCCTGAGCCATCCGTGAACACTGTGATCCCGTCCAAAGGTTCTTCGCTTATTCTTGGTTTTGCCCTATAGCATATCTGCGATTGCAGTATTCTATGTCTCGGAAAGTGGACTGTACAAGTTCCTGGGAACGCCAACAATGCGATTAGCAGGTCTTTCGATTGTTGCATTGCCCAATCGAAATAGTCTCGCTTCAAAGGTAATCTGATGACTGAGAATTCTCTTCCTGCCATTATCAGCAGCCTTGTTCTCACCTTTATGATGATTTGTGCTGCCATCTCTAAATCTGTAAGAATTGTTTTTGCGGGTCTGTGTGGTAGGAAAATCCACTCTATGATTATCAAAGAGTCCTTTTGCGATTCGTCCCATTGGAAGATCAAACCATGGAACTGTGTTTTCTTCCCCAGCACTGCCAACTGAAAAGGCAATGTTGGGACAAATCGATGTGCCTGCCTTTTCTGTATCGCGTCTGCGACTTTCTCCAACTCCTTTTTTGCTTCAGACGTGAGCGTCCTGGGAGACCGAATGTCTGTGTCTCCTCTCAAAAGATCGAGCAACGCTGGGATGTCGCTGTTCGTGATTCCCAAGACCGGCCTCATCCAGTTGATTTCTCCTAAAAGCTGTTGCAGATCATGCAAACTGCTGACCTTGGTGCTAATCTCCATTTTTTGAGGTTTTATTGTTCTTTCTGAAATTTTCCACCCTAGATATTTCCAAGGTGCAACCTCTTGAATCTTCGAAATGCTAATTTCCAGACCTGCCTTTTGCACCTCTGCAATCACACAGTCATGAGCTTCTTGCAGCTCCTGTCGTGTTGATGCTGCAATGAGCAAATCATCCATGTAATGAATGATCTTCACTTTCGGAAATTTCTTCCGCGCTGGTGCCAAAGCTCGTGCCACGTACCATTGACAGATCGTCGGAGAATTTTTTAGACCCTGTGGAAGAACGACCCAATGGTACCGCTGCAGAGGTGTTTCCCTGTTGATACTCAGAACTGAAAAGGCAAATCTCGGAGCATCATCTGGATGGAGTGGAATACTGAAAAAACAATCCTTGAGGTCAATGACCACAAGCTGCCAATCTCTGGGAATCACTGAGACAGATGGAAGTCCCAACTGAAGCGGTCCCATGTCTTCTATGACTTCGTTGATCTTCCTGAGATCGTGTAACAATCTCCATTTGCCCGATAGTTTTTTCTTGATGACAAACACCGGAGAATTCCAAGGGCTGTCTGTTGGCCTGATGTGTCCCTTCTGCAATTGTTCTTGGACCAGGTCTTTCAAAGCACTCAATTTTCTCCGCTCAAGGGGCCACTGATCCACCCAAACTGGATCATCTGTTTTCCATGTCAGCTTCAGTGTGGTGAGTGCTGCAGTGACCCCTATTAAAAATCCACTTCGATCTTCACACCCCATTGTGCCAAAAGGTCCCGACCCCAGACTGTGATCGGCTTTTGGATGACAAAAGGACGAATGATCGCCGCCTTGTCTCCTGGTCCCGTGACAACGACAGAATTCTCACTGTGCAGACACAGAGATGCTCCCCCTATGCCTGAGAGAGAACCCATTGGCGCGACCAAGCTCCAACTGCATGGCCAAAAGATGTACGATATTACCGTTACATCCGCCCCTGTGTTGAGCATACCTCTGATCGCTATTGTCCTGTCCCCACAGGTCAATTGGCACGTGAGCGTGGGTCGGTCTCGACCTATGTGTTTCACCCATGTTGTATGCACTTCAACATGTTCTTTCATAGGGAAACCTTCTTCGTCGAAGATTGACATGACCTCTCCAGCTGCGTGTGGCGGCAACGCGAAAGCTCTCGCAACCACAGTGTTTTCTGGTACAGTCAATGGTGGACGAAGTGCTCTTGCCAAAACCGTTAATTCTGTATTTTTGTCCGCTGAGACGACTGTTGGATAGACAATGAGTCCAAGAATACTGCACTTATCTTGTCCAATTATCAGGAAATCTTGCTTCTTATAGGAGTCCCCGCGGATACCCGTTGGTATCTCCGCATGACTATCATCTAAGAAGCATACTAGTCTTGAAGCTGCCAGTGCACACTGTGCCCCTGGTGGGAGGAGGTCTGGGTCACTGTGGAACCGACTAAAAGTTTTGCTGAGGGCATCTGCTTGTCGCTCGCTGATGACTGCCCTATCTGCTCTTGTGACACCGCCAGTACTTGTGTCTGAGCGCGCTGGCTTACGGGTGCGCTCCACTTCCCGTTTCCCGGATGCGGTAGCGGGTTTCCGTCCACGTCTGTCCGGGAATAACATTCTTTCGCTGAGTGTCTCTCTCTTCCGCACCGCACACAAACTGGCCTTTCCGCCTTCTGTGCTGGCGCTGGCGTATGTGCCTGCGGACAATTTCTTTTCATGTGTGAAGCCATTTATTATAATGAAATATAGTTTTTGAGAAATAAAAGAATTAAAAGACACTTAAAAGTATATCAAGGGAATCGCAGAAGTTAATAAATAATCTAAAATACACTCACAGAAGAAACTTTGGAATTAGAATATTTGAAGAAACAGAAGTGGAAGCCATTAAGTTGAAGTGACCTGCCAAGCCGTTAGAATCAAGCCAATAAGTTAAAGTGACCTGCCAAGCCGTTAGGATCAAGCCAAGTACAACAGTAACTTCAGCCAAGCCATGGAAAAACATGCCAAAGATAACAGGAAGAAGTCCAAATTAGGAAAAGCTTAAAATTTAACTAAGGAAGACCAGGAATTCACGGAAGACCCCGCCTGCCTATGAATATGCATGTAATAAATGATGTAATCCCTGTTTAAAATTGTATAAAAACCCGCTTTTGCTGTACATAATTTAGAAATCCATTTTGTGATTTCTCCGACGCGTCGTAATAAAATACCTCCTGCTTATCTGACTTAGACTGAGTCTCTTAAGCAGTTATTCTCGCCTTTTGGGGCAAAATTCGGCATCATGTGGCCAAACTCCCCACATTTGTAGCACTGTCCTCTTGGGGGGTTGTTCCTTTTCTGCATCGTTGCAAGAACTTTGTTGATGTTCTCGTCCTGCTGTTGCAGTATTTTTTCGAGCATCTTTTCCAGTGTCTTGTTCTCTGTTTGCCTTTCTGAATGTCCCTTTAACTGTTCTTCCCATTCCTCTCTTAATTCACTCTTCACGATTGATGCGACATGCTGAAGTGTCCCCACCTTGCTGCATGCCTCCACCATCTCTGCCAAGGATGGCCATCCTGGCATGGCGCTAATCACCCGTTGACAATCCGGGTTGGCATTGCCGAAAGCTAAGCTCTCCAAGAGAGGCCCCTTCGCTTCTTTGATCGTCACCTGTCGATCCACGGCTTGCATGAGTCGATCGATGAACGACATGAATGGTTCTGTGGGACCTTGCCTGATGCAAGAGAACGGAACATCCGGAGCTCCTGTTTGTGTAATTTGCATGATTGCCATTCGTGCTGCTTCTTTGATGTCGCTTAACACTCTTCGTGGAAGCCGCGCTGCTTGTTCCCCTGGGTTGTCATCTGGAGGATCTCCTGCTAACTGCCCTTCTGTGAGGTTCGCGTTTGGCCCACCTTGATATCTATTCCGCAATTCAGAAAGATATTTTCTCCACCTTTTTTCCCAGATGAGACTCTGTGTGTCAGTGAGAATCATTGCCACAATACTTCGAATATCATATGGTGTGAGTCATACGTAGTGAATGTCCCTCTTAGTAGCTGTTTGAAGTATTGTGAGTTCAGCCCAAAAGTTTGAGCCGCCTTCCCTAAGTCTTTGAGTGCCTCATGACCCATCCTTTCCCACCTTGGATTCTGTCCCTGGGCATCATATGTCACCGGCATTGTCAAATCTCCTGATCCCGGAAATAAATGCTTTTCCTTTGCCAACGCTTTTCTGATTCGCTTCCAATCCATTGTCTTCACCGGCTCTTGAAATTCCTCTTCTTGAGACTCTGTTGGGATTTGCATGAATAATGGTGTTGTGGATGTCATCGGTGATTCATCGTATCTCATTTTTCGCCTTGAGGTTTTTGGCCTCGCTCCTAAATCTGAAAAGGAAACTCGAGGATCCTGTTGATATTTCTTTTTTGCTGTATCAAATGAATGCAAGAAGCTTTTTGCTGCTTCTGCTGCTGACAGCATCCATGTCGGAACACCTTCCGATGCTGTGATCCTTATGACATCTTCTCCTTGAAGCTGTGCTTCATCTGAACTTTCATCATCTTCATGAAATCCCGAAGTCGATGGATCATCCCTTTGTTGTGTTCACATTGTCTTCTTTGAAGTGCTTTTCCTTTTGTATAATGTTGGGAAAAAATGCTGCATTGTTGCAGTCTTGCCACGAGATGGCGCTGTGGCTCCACCGAACAGATCCGGCATGTTGTGCACTTCTGTTCTCCCCCCACTAGGTGGCGCTGTCACCGGCCTCCCCAGCTCAGATGACGGAATGAGCTTGACTGCTCTTCCTCTTCCAGTCGACGGCCGTGTCTTCTGCCTGGCTTTTAATTCAGCTGAAACTGGAGCTCAAACACCAGAATGTCTCCCTTGAAGGGATGAGCCTTGGACTCCAAGGGTTTCAACTAAAGGTACCAAGTCTGGAGAGGGTGTGGAGCCCCTGGACGTAGAATCCCAAGCACGGCCCCTCCTCACCCGAGACGTCACAGGGGACCTGGCCCACCCCCACCCGCGTTCTGCTCTCCATGCATGCGTGCTCTCCGAGCCGCTCCCTGTCTCTCCTGAGCTGACGTCACTCTCTCCCCCTTGTTCCACCTCCGAAGTCTCCTCCCCTCGGTCTGTCCCTGACTCTGTCTCCTCCTCCTCTGACGCTGTGTCCACTCCTCCCACCGGTGTGTACAACCTGGCCCCCGCCGGCCCCCGGGCCCGCTCCGCGATCCCAGCCGACCTCTGTGCCGGGTCTGATGTCACAACCGCACGCCTCCTGCGTCTCTCTACGGTGGCCCTTTGGGGCTGCGCAGTTTCCCCCAATGCGCCGCCCGTGCCTAACGCTCACGCGCTGGTTTGTGACTCCCCCTCCGGGTTTTTGCGAGTTTTGCCTGCCGCGCGCATTTCTGCTACCCTGCTGGCCGGGGCGGCCGCCGCCCCCGGCGTTGCGCTGACAAAAGCCACACCGGAACTCGTGTCTCCCGTTATCTCTTCAATCGCACCCTCCGCCTGCACTGCTGCAGCCTGGCCGCCCTGCTCTGCCGTCGCGCCGCCGTGAGTAACCGCCCCTCCTGATCCCTTTTCTCCCCCCTGCATCCCCCCTTCCGATCCTGACTGCCCTGTACTCTCCGGGGTTTCAGGATGCTTTAGGAGTTTCCTGGGGTTTCTGGGTCTTGGGACCGGAGGTTTTAATACTATTTCCTGCTCCCTTTCCTCGGGAGCCCTTTCCCCCTGGCTGCTTGAGGCCAGAGCTAATTTTTTCTCAGAGCTTTGCTCCCCCCCTCCTTCTGAGGGTCCCGCCAGTCTTTTCGACTGCACTGAAATGCCTTCTAGCATTATTCTTGCTGGTGAGAGCAGCTTTAACGCTGTCTCATCTTTTTGCGTTGCTAAGATATATAAACGTCTGTTAATTTCCTGCCAAAACCCCACTTTGAATAGCAGGCAAGTTTCTGCAAGTGGATAATTGAGCCTCACCCACAATAATAACTGTTTTAATTCTTTCTTTGGGATGCCTTCAGTGTATGATTCAGCCATGCCTTGTAAGGAGGAGAAAATTTCCCGCTGTTCCTGGGAGAGTGTGCCCCCCATGTTCTTATTTTTGACCTTCTCACCGAATCTGTCGTCAGAGCTGTCCGAAGGCTCCCGGTCTCCGTCCAGCAGGTCACAGGAGAAGGATCCAGAGGCGCCTTTCTGGTTCCGATCTGGGCTGCTCTGCTACGAACTTTCTTCGGCAGAAGCTGAGAGATGTAATTCTCAGTGACTGCTGTTTTTTTGCAGACTCTCCTGGCCGTTTTTTTTTTTTTTCTTCTTTCTTCAGGCTTCTCTCCTCAGGAGTTATCAGTGCTCTCCTGGGAACTCGTCCTATGCCGGAGCTGCCCTCTTGGCTCTTCAGCTCTTCAGCTCTTCAGCTCTTCAGGGCTGATCCCCCCCCGAAAGGTTGGTGGGGAATAGCCCACACAGCGAACGCCACTTGTCGGTTTCTCGGCTGTTTCAAAGACCTGGAAAGGCCCGGGGTGGCCTTGGACAGCCTGCGCTTCAAAGGTCGAGAAGAGGCTTCAGGGTTTTTCTCGGTCTCGGTGTTTATTAGTTGTTTATCTAAAAGATTTTCTCTCAGCCCAATAGAGGTCTGCACAGCAAGCCAGCCATGAGCACACTGAGAGCCCCCAGGGCGGTAATCTATCTTTATACTCAAAATTACGTGTACAATATTTATCATTTTTCCCCAATACCTTTTACCCTTATTAACCAGTGCACTTTTAGTAATAACCAATCCCAAAGTGCCAACATCACCACAGAAGATGGAGGCCAAGAAGAAGAAGAAGAAGAACAGGACAAGCCCAAATTCCTCCATCTTACTTCTTTAGACCCCCCTGTACAGAAATCTTAAACCCTGTGTTTCACACTAATTAACTTATCCCTTCACCATTCACCCCAGTGAAATCCTCCCATCCTCATACAGGTGTTGTCTCCTGTGTAGGATCAAAGTCCAGCCACCAGACACTTCTGGCAACATTCCAGGACTTCCGAGCCCCCCAAGGGTGTTCTCAGTCACTCTGCACATCAGTCCTGAGGTGCTGAGATCCCACACCTCTCCTCGCAAACCCTGGCTCTGGCCCTGTAATTTCTGTACTCGGTGGTGCCTCCAGCCCTGAACCCCCTTATCTACAGCCTGAGGAACCAGGAACTCAAGGCTGCAGTGTGGAGACTGATGACTGGATGGTTTCAAAAACATTAAACTGTTTTTGAAACCAGTCTGCTGGTCAATTTCTGCAAATCACTTTGTATTAAAAGTCATCTTGACACTTCTTGCTAATTTCATTTTGAGGGGTGTTTTCCTTTGTTTTACTTGTTTTCATATTGTCCACAAATAAATGCCAATGTTTGTGCCATTTCTCATTATTTTCTCTCCACCTTCCTTATGCCCACAGACTGTGTAAATGAGGTGCTGCATTCTTGGTGGCTTTAAAGGAACTAAAGAATCTCCCAACAAAGTTTTCTGCAGAGATGCCCTTTTGTTGTATTCCCTGGAGTTGCAGCAGCAATGTCTGTGTGCAGAGCTAGGGGCCGATCAGTGCTGGCCCAGCAGCTGTGCCCAGCAGCAGCAGCACTTGGTGTTGTCAGTGCTGCTGCCATGGCCCTAACCCACTGCACTGGTGGCCCTGGTGTTGCTGTAGGGCCTGAATGATCTCAGGGCCAGGCACAGCCCTGGGGGTGGCAGTGCCGGGGCTGCAGCAGGGACAGGCCATGGGCACTGCTGGGGCTCCAGGCTCCTTGCCCAGGCTCATTCAAGAACACAGCCAGGCCAATGCTCAGCACACAAAAACCCCGTGACCAGCCCCAGGCTGGGGGCAAACAGCATGGCTGGGGCTCTGCTAGGGCCCTAGGGGAGGTGAGAAGGAGCAGCAGAGCAGGGGCTGATCCATCCCGAGTGCACTGCACAGCCCAGGGCAGGATCCCAGAGCATCCTCATGGAGCTGCCAACAACATCCCCCCTCTGCAGCCCTGGCCTCTCCCCCAGCTCACACAGGTGTCCCATCCTTGCAGGCACAGACACGGCAGCACTGGCTCAGCAGCCCCTGTTTGCATTGCACAGAGCAGGGGGAGCACCCCCATGCTGTTGGTGTGGGGACATGAACCTGAGGGAGCACAAATGCCATCAGCCCCTGGGGCCAGCAAGGGCTGGGGAACAGCAGGAAAACAACTCAGCTTTGTCCTGGCCTCTGCAGTCAGACAGAAAGTTTGTTCCCATCAGCTGGGAGTTTCCTGTCCCACTGCAGATGCTGTTGCTCAGAGCCAGGGCTGCTTGGCAGCCACCCCCAGACTGCCCTGAGCATTTCCTTAGCTTCACCTTTGCTTTCTTTACTCTTCCCTGTGTTGCCTTCTAGATCAAGGCAGGCAACCTGGTTCTGAGGTACAGCTCGACAGCCCTCTCTCTAGGGCCGTTCGGGCCAATGACATACGCAGACACCAATGTGGTGGACGGTCAAAAGGCATTTATTACTTCTTCTCATGGGGTCTTATAGTCTTAGGGGTCTCTACGTCAAAAAGGGGTTTGTCCTTCTTACCTATGGTTAGTAGGGAATGGAAAAGTACTGGGTAAGGGATGGAAAGTTACTGGCTTCTGTGGGGCAACATTCCTATTGGTAGTGGGACCACATTCCTATGTTAATTTCTTATCTATGAGTACCTGAGGGTCTTATCTATGGGGAACCGAGGGTCCTGGCTTTCCGTGACATCGCGAAATCTTCCGCAGCGCCTCTTCCCTCGCTACCACATCTCCCCCCTCCTTTGCACAAATGAATGAGGTAGTCGTGTACATAGATACTGAATTGAGGTATGAAGTTGTAACTTGACATGGGAAAGGGATTTTGGGAAACCTGAGTAAGCTTTTGCCAGACAAGTTTCGAAAATCTTGTGACTGGCAGTGTTCTTTAGTTGAATTCCCTGGTTGAATTCACAGCAACTGTCGTCGCCCTATGAACAGGATGTTGGTCCGTTCCAGGCGGCTCTGAACGAACGAGACCAACTTGTTCAGCAGGCACGGTCCGAAGGTGATTGTTAGAAACAGCATCGCCAATGGACCTATCAGGGCAGAAATCAGAGTTGTTAGCCAAGGTGATTGATTGAACCAGGATTCGTACCAGCTCTGTTGGGCTTCCCTGTCTTTCTGTCTCTGAGCCAGTCTGTTCCGGAGTTCTGCCATGGAGTCTCTCACGACTGCCGTGTGGTCTGCATAGAAACAGCACTCTTCTTTCAAGGTGGCACACAGGCCCCCTTGCTGCATGAACAGGAGGTCCAGGCCCTGCCTGTTCTGCAAGACCACTTCTGAGAGTGAGGAGACTGACTTCTCTAGATAGGAGATGGATTTCTCAATCCTCTGCAGGTCCTCGTCAATCGTTGCCTGCAGTTGGGACAGTCCTTGGTGCTGGGTCGCTAGGGCTGAGACACCCGTGGCCGTTCCTGCTGCTTCCAGGCCGAGCAGCATTGCGATAGTTATACCTGTCATTATTTCTCTTTTGTGGATCCGGCTGGGTCCCTCAAGAAGATGGTACATCTCTTCGTCTGAGTGGTACAAGACCCTAGGAACAATCAGAACTTGGACACAGAAGTCGTTAGAGTCATTGAATTTGGGAAGGAACACACAAGGACTCACTCCGGATCGCTGGCAAACCCACATCCCCGATGCGGATGGGACTGCCCACTTATTGTTTTTCCTGTTCAGCCTGCCAATTTTGGTGCAGATGTTACCTCCCCGCTTAGCTAGGGTTGAATTGCCAAAGCATCTGCCTCGGCCTGTGACTTGACTCAGGGTGATTCCTTTGCGAGGGGTGTCCCATCTGCACTGGTGAGGGGCGTCGGCTGAGGAATAACTGAA
This sequence comes from Melospiza melodia melodia, assembly GCF_035770615.1. NCBI lineage: Eukaryota > Metazoa > Chordata > Aves > Passeriformes > Passerellidae > Melospiza > Melospiza melodia. The sequence goes on from NC_086210.1 coordinate 4,572,040, forward strand.
GGGAGTGTTTAAAGCGACTCCTTCGTAAAAGGGGGGTTTGACATGGTAACAAAGCCAGCAGGATTCGGTTAGGTTAGGGTTGGATTCGTTCAGGGATACAAAGGTAGCCTCTAACATACGAAGGATTGGGTCTGCGTCTGACTTGGTTAAGCGACTCATCTGAAAGGTTTCCACTTGACCGGTCGGGACATTTCTGCCCCCTGTGGGTAAGGTTTTGGGGTAGGTTATGTTTCTCTCTTTCGGCGCGCTTTTAATCACTTTGTTGGGTCCAACTGCTCGATGTGCTGACGGCTGGAGCCTGATAATTTGCACGTTCACCCTCTCTTTTGACACTTGAAGGACCACTGTCCTCGTTCTGCCTGTGGCCCAGCTAGGGTGATCTGGCTGCAAGACCGTCATGTTGTAATCAGTGCATGCCCGAAAGTTAGGGATTTTAATTTGGTTTTGATGGGGTTTTTCGCGAATGAAGAAGGGTATTCTGCAGCCGATGGGTGCCCAGGTGAACTGCAAGAATTTGTCTGGCTCTTGTGGATCCCACCCAGGCCCCGACGGTCTGGCATCTGTGACAAGGGTTTCGCAGCCCCAGTGCCCACAATATCCCCACCCTGGGTGATTGCAGTAGCTTTTCCCAGGGTTTGAAGCTGGGCACCAGTAAGATAGGTACGAGTGTTTGACGTGTAGGGAATAGGGGTTTACCCTTGGCTGTCCTGGAAACAGGTCGGTGATGCGGAGCACGAAGGATGGAGTGTTCGGTGTGGTGATTTCTCTGAGTGCTTTGCCACTACCAAGGTGTCACATGACCCACCTGAAGGGCTGATAGGGGTAGTGATCTGGGCTGGCTTGCCCTCTGGCTACAAGCCCCAACAGCAAAATCACACAGAAACACCCTTGGTGCTTGGGTCTCACTCGTGCGGGTCTCTCGGGTGCTGCCTGACGGCTTGGTGGTCGGTCACTTTCATCTGGAACCGGAATGTACGCATCACGAGGACGTCCCACGAGCAGGTCCTGTAAACAAAGACTCGCAATTCTCGTCAGTCTCATTCTGCTCGCTATGAAGGTCCGGTTTAATCGACTTAAGTGGACACCACCTGATTTTGCCATCCTTTTTGACAGCCGCGTACCCTCTCCCCGTGAGCATCAGCCTCCAACCCCGTTCCCACTCGCCTAGCTCGTTTCTAATTACCACCTGTGGGCCCTCTTCTAGCATTCGAGTGGCCCAGTGTTTTTGGACGGGACTGTTTGTTTCATCTCCCCTAGGGAATTGATTCAGTGCCAGCAAAGCGGTTGCCAGCATACGTGCCTGATCTCCTGGGGGAATGGCATTGGCAAAGCCCTCTGCTTTTGCCAACACTTCTAGCTTGGTTTTCAGGGTTTGGTTTGCTCTCTCAACTATGGCCGGCCTGGTACTGTTGTATGGGATGCCTTGCACTAACATGATGCCCCATTTCTCAGCGAATTCCTGTACTTGTTTAGAGATGAAATTGGAGCCATTGTCCGTTTTGACCTGCTTGGGGATACCAAGCCAAGCCATGGCTGTCAGCCAGTGCTGAATTGTGTTTTTGGAGTAGGTTTTGGGGTGCTGTGTGGCTATGATGGTCCCGCTATAAGTGTCTACTGTCATTGCAAGCCATGCTCGGGGCTTCATCAGTTCGCACCAGGTGAAGTCCGACTGCCAGATTTCTGAGGGCTTGAGACCTCTCGGGTTGGCCTCGTAGGTCCAAAGGGGTACTTCTGGCAGTAAGGGCAAGTGGCTACCACGTGTTTCGCGTCCGCCGTCGGGATTCCGCATCTCTTCGCCAGTGCTTTGACTCCGATGTGGAGCGACTCGTGCAGTTGACGAGCTCTTTGCAAGGTCCAAACGCCTTTTGCTGCGGCGTCCGCTTTATCGTTGCCGGTCTGGAAGTAACCTTTGACTGGGTCATGGCTGTTGATGTGGATGACTGACACGGTGCCCTGTCGCGAGGACAGTGCTTCTTCCAGCATTAGGGCTGCTGCTGATGTCGACACTCCTGGTCCTGCCATGGCTAGGCAGAGCCTTGCCACGAATATAGAGTCCGCTACGATGTTGAGGTGTTCGTCTTGGAAGAGTCCGCACGCCAAAACCACTGCTGCTGCCTCCAGCTGTTGCACTGACAGTGTGGGGTCACACGCTTTGACGCAGTGCCATTGCTCTCCTGCCTGCCACACTGCTGCTGCGGTTGAAGTCGTGGAGGAAGCGTCTGTGAAGACCGTTGGTCCCGGCTGTGGTCTGTCCTTGACCTTCGGTGGCACGTCCATGTCGACTACGGTCAGCAGCTTAGTCCAGGGTGGCTTGGAGGAGTAGGAGATTTCTCCTCCGAAACCGGAGAGAGCAAGGGCCAGGTACTCTGATATTGTGGCTGACTCCGAGGTCGGCTGCTTGCGAAACGGAAGGTGGATGCTTGTCGGCTCTGTCCCTAGGTGTTTCAAGGCGAGTCTCCTGCCTTTCATGATGAGACTGGCGATGCATTCGATTCCTGGGGAAAATGCACGAGCGGGTCTTCCGAGGACCACCCATTGGATTGGTCGGGCCTATTCAGCGAGTCCTTGAGCCAGTGCTCCCACTCCCCCCTTCGGTGTAAAGTGGATGTACAGGTCCAGTGGCATGGCTGGGTTCCACCTGGCAAGCGTGCCAGTGGACATCTGGTTTTCGATGAAGTCAAGGGAGCTCGTTGCCTGCGGCGTCAGCTCCTTGGGATCCCAGGGGTTCTTCCCTTTCAGGAGGTCATACAGAGGGTTGATTCCTACTCCCAGGAAGGTCACGCAGGGTCCTCTCTTGATCTTTGCGCTCGCGATCTCGAAGCCGTTGGCCTGAAGGGTCTCTGTGATTGTGGTCACCAGGTCATCTACTTGGCTTGTCGATGGTGCTGCGACCAGGATGTCGTCCATGTACTGGATGATGGTTGCGGTGGGATTGCAGTGTCGGACTGGCGTCAGTGCTTTGTCCACAGTGATCTGGCATATGGTCGGACTGTCGACTAGGCATTGTGGAAGCACTCTCCATTGGAAGCGAAGGTTGGGCCGCTCGCCGTTCCGAAACGCCACAGAAAAGGCAAATCGTTCTCTGTCCTCAGGGTGCAGGGGTATTGAAAAGAAGCAGTCCTTGATCTCCAGTACTGAGCACGGCTGCCCTGTGGGGATGGCTGAGTTCGCAGGTAGCAGTGTCTGGACTGGACCCAGGGGTCGGATCGTCTTGTTCACTTCTCTCAGGTCGTGGACGAGACGGTAGCCTTCTCCGGACCTCTTGGGGATCACGAATACAGGGGTGTTCCATGGGCTGGTGGAGGGTTCTATGTGACCCTTTTGCAGTTCGCGGTCGACCAGTTCCAGCAAGGCTGCCATTCGAGGCTCTGTCAGGGGCCACTGCTCAACCCATACAGGGTCTGATGATTTCCAAGTCAATTTGATTGGCAGCGGGGGGTGCACGGCAGTGGCCCTCAGGATAAATTTGTAATCCGAAATCCTAGCAAGGAAAGAACATCCCTTCCCAACAGGGGTGGAGAATTTTGCAAAATGTAGGGGTAGATTGCTACTGTCTGTTCTGGTCCCTTTTTCGTGTGAAGTGTTATAGCCACCAGCTGGGTGCTTTTCCATGCCCAGGACTGCCCCCCCACTCCATTCACTGGAGGGACTTCTTTGATTTGCCAATGTCCAGGCCAGTGTGCTTGGGGAATAATCGTGCAGTCTGATCCCATGTCCGCCCAGAACTGGAGCCCTATGACGTGAGGATCCTGACTGCCATAAAGGCGGTATGTCCCCCACACCATCAGGGGTTCCTTCCCTATTTTCATGACCAAGGCCACCCAGGGATCCTGCTCTGGGACGTCCCCTGCTGTTCCTGTGACTCCGGCGCGGCTTGTGGCGGTGGGGGGTGCGAGGGTATTGAGGGCGGTGCTGCGCAACTCTGCCATTGTATTGCTGGAGGGGATGCAAAGTTGACTGCTCCCTGTGGGGGCATAGGGTATGAGGGTCCCCTGCCCCACTGGGGGTTGCTGTAGCTGGGCCGCTGCATGTTCCAGGTGGGAGGGGGCTGGATACGGCCTGGCTGCCCCCTCCCTCTCCCGTTTCCCTGAAACCTGGATCTGCATTCCTTAGCTAAATGCCCCTTCCTTCCGCACACCCAGCACGGCCCCCTACCTCCCCCTTGGCGTGGTGGAGCATCTGCTGATGGCCGCCTTGGCTGGGGGCAGTTTACTGCCAAGTGGCCTGCCTGGCCGCACTTAAGGCATGCCATCACACTGGTTATTGCGGTGTGAACTGCTGCTTGAATGGGAACTAGATGTTCCTCCTTTGCAACGTGTCTGATCATGGCAGCTATATTGGACCCCTGCGGCAGTGACCTTAAAATGTCTTTGGTGGCTGAGCTACATTGCTGGCGTAGGCAGTCTGCCAGCACGGGACCCTTTGCCTCTGAGGGTAACGCAGAGGAATCTAATGCAGCCTGAAGTTTGTCCACAAACTGAGTGAAACTTTCACTCTCACCCTGTTTTATGAGAGACCACGGGGATGGTTTAGCTACCACTTTCGAAGTGTCACGGATGGCTTCTCGGGCAGCACGGGTTGTTGTCATGACCTCATGGGCCCGCAAGCCCTCAGCCTGCACCTGGGGGGTGATCATAGTGGGGTCTGTGCCCATTAGCCTCTGTATGCTGGAGCCGTGCAGTGGGTGGTCTGCCCCCGTTACCAAGGCTAGCTGTTTGAGGCAATTATCCTCCAATTCTTGTTTAAAAACGATCATTCCCGCACCATCAAATATCATTCTACACGTCTGCTTAATATCAAAGGGAAGCATATCGTCCCCACCAAAAAGGCCGTCAATGAGTGTGCAAACCATGGCAGAATTAATTCCCTTATCCGCAATCGCTTTAACAATTGCCTGCACATCTTTTGGATTAACCGGTGAATAAATCCTTTGGTTTCCGCCTGCCCCCCCCACACGAACCGGGAACACCAGAGTGGCAGACGGAGCCCATTCCGCGCAAGCCATTTTTATTTTCCGCCAGTTTGTAAGCGGGGTTCGGTTTCTCTGGTAACCCCTTCACCCATGCAGGAGCGCTGTGGCTAGTGACCTTACTTGCCGCTGCTCTCTCTCTGTTAGAGCTAGAATCTGAGTCGGAATCTTCTGACCATGTCTCGGGCTCCGAGCTCGAGTCCGAGTCCGAGCCGGAAGTCGAGTAAAGAGACGCTTCCAGGCTGCTCTGCCTTTTCCTCGGGCTCCGACCCCGCCCCTTCTTGCAGGGGTCGGGCCGTTCCCTCCCCTTGGGGTCCCCCCGCCTCCTGCTGGGGGAGGTCCTTGCCCTACAATGACTTAATTTGAATAAAGCGCTCTGATTGGTCTTACGGGCCTCCGTGGGGCCCGCCCCGTCTCCCCGCTCGCCGGCGCATGCGTTGTTCAGCGGGCTGACCACGTTTCCGCCCCCCGCCTCCTCCTTTCCGCCCTGACCAGGCGGTCCGGCGCCGTTTTCAAACGCATATGGTGGGGGGGCGTTTCTATCGGTCCCTATGGGGTCCGACATTCTGGCCGCGTTCCACGCCTCCTCCGCAAGCCCCTGCCAGAACGCCCGCGTGTGCTCCCCCCCCTCCGATGGTGAGTCTGCTCCCTGAGGGGGATCCGGCGTTCGCGCCTCTGCGCGCCGCCCGGGTCAAGCACCTCCGCGGTTTGTGTCGCCACGTCCACCCCCAACTGCGGCACGGCTAATAAACAAGCTCGTGCGGCTTTCCAGGTTTCTTGCTCTTGTCGAGCTTTTTTCAGAGCCTGGACAACTCTGCCGCATGATTTTAGGGCTTTCCCTGAGCCCAAGGACATAGCGTCCTCCGCCAGGGCTTTTGTACAGTTATCCCACACGTCCGAATGTAGGACGTCCACGGGGCTTTTAATAGCCCCAAGATTAATCAAGCTCGTCAATGCGAGAGTTAAATCCTTAAGTTTACATTCTATACCCCATTGCGCATGCATCTCTGTTACGACCTTCGCTATGGCTTCCATGGTCCAAGCTGGTCCGGGAGGCGTCCCCCCCCGCTGCGATCAGTCCCGCTGTCGCAGCCGCTGTCCTCGTTCCAGGAGTGTCCCCGTTCGCCGGGCGCTAGCCGCTGTCCCGGGCTCCGGCACCAAAATGTTGCCTTCTAGATCAAGGCAGGCAACCTGGTTCTGAGGTACAGCTCGACAGCCCTCTCTCTAGGGCCGTTCGGGCCAATGACATACGCAGACACCAATGTGGTGGACGGTCAAAAGGCATTTATTACTTCTTCTCATGGGGTCTTATAGTCTTAGGGGTCTCTACGTCAAAAAGGGGTTTGTCCTTCTTACCTATGGTTAGTAGGGAATGGAAAAGTACTGGGTAAGGGATGGAAAGTTACTGGCTTCTGTGGGGCAACATTCCTATTGGTAGTGGGACCACATTCCTATGTTAATTTCTTATCTATGAGTACCTGAGGGTCTTATCTATGGGGAACCGAGGGTCCTGGCTTTCCGTGACATCGCGAAATCTTCCGCAGCGCCTCTTCCCTAGCTACCACATCCCTGGTACAAATTTCTTCCTATTCCCCACCCCTGTTCCCTCCCCTGCAAACAGCCCATCCCTGCTTGCCCTTCCCTTTCTGGCCCCACTCCCCATTGCAGTTCCTGACTTGGCCCCGTGGGAACGTCTCTTGGGCAGCAGGATCATCCTACAAGTGCTGCAGGGATTGTCTGCAGGCTCCTGCAGTGCCTGATGCTGCTCCCTTGCCAGAGGCACCCCAGGCCAGGGGGGCACATCTGGGCTGCTGTGTCTGGCTCTGGGCCTCCCTGTTCTGGGCAATGAGGAGTTGCAGAGGCTCTGCAGGACTGACAGGATGGGCTTTGGGGCTGGCAGGAGAAGCTGAGGGACCTGGGCTGCTGGAGCTCCTGAAGAGGAGGCCCAGGGCTCATCCTGCAACTGCTCCAAGGGTTCTTTCAGAGAATCCCAGAATCAGCAACGGTGGAACCGGCCATGGAGACCATCAAGTCCAACCTGTGTCCTGACACTGCCTTGTCTCCCCTGAGCCTCCTCCAGGATAAACAACCTCAGGTCCCTCAGCCACTCCTCACAGGACTTGTGCTCCAGACCCCTGCCCAGCCTTGTTGCCCTTCTCTGGACACGCTCCAGCCCCTCCACGTCCTTCCTAAGTTGGGTGCCCCAGAACTGCACTTGAGGTGCTGCCCAAGCATTGCTGAGCACAGGGGAAGAATCCCTGCCCTGCTCCTGCTGGCCACACCATTCCTGAGCCAGGCCAGGAGCCATTGGCCTGCTTGGCCCCCTGGGCACACTCCTGGCTCATGTCCTGTTGCCTTCTGGATCAAGGCAGGCAACCTGGTTCTGAGGAACAGCTCGACAGCCCACTCTCCAGGGCCGTTCGGGCCAATGGCACACGCAGACACCAATGTGGTGGACGGTCAAAAGGTGTTTATTACTTCTTCTCATGGGGTCTTATAGTCTTAGGGGTCTCTACGTCAAAAAGGGGGTTTGTCCTTCTTATCTATGGTTAGAAGGGAATGGAAAAGTACTGGGTAAGGAATGGAAAGTTACTGGCATTACTGTTAGTGGGGCCACATTCCTGTGTTAATTTCTTATCTATGAGTAACAGAGGGTCTTATCTACGGGAAACAGAGGGTCCTGCCTTTCCGTAACATCGCGACTTCTTCCGCAGCGCCTTTTCCCTAACTACCACATCTCCCCCCCCCTTTTCACAAATGAATTAGGTAGTCATGTACATAGGTACTAAAATGAGGTATAAGGTTGTAACTTGACAAGGGAAAGGGGTTTTGGGAAACCTGAGTAAGCTTTTGCCAGACAAGTTTGGAAAATCTTGTGACTGGCAGTGTTCCTTGGTTGAATTCCCTGGTTGAATTCACAGCAATTGTCGTCGCCCTACAAACAGGATGTTGGTCCGTTCCAGGCGGCTCTGAACGAACGAGACCAACTTGTTCAGCAGGCATGGTCCGAAGGTAACTTAGAAACAGCATCGCCAATGGACCTATCAGGGCAGAAATCAGAGTGGTTAGCCAAGGTGATTGATTGAACCAGGATTCGTACCAGCCCTGTTGGGCTTCCCTGTCTTTCTGTCTCTGAGCCAGTCTGTTCTGGAGTTCTGCCATGGAGTCTCTCACGACTCCCGTGTGGTCTGCATAGAAACCCGTTCAAGGCGGCACACAGGCCCCCTTGCTGCATGAACAGGAGGTCCAGGCCTCGCCTGTTCTGCAAGACCTCTTCTGAGAGTGAGGAGACCGACTTCTGTAGAAACGAGATGGATTTCTCGATCCTTTGCAGGTCCTCGTCAATCGTTGCCTTCAGCTGTGACAGTCCTTGGTGCTGGGTCGCTAGGGCTGAGACACCCGTGGCCGTTCCGGCTGCTTCCAGGCTGAGCAGCATTGCGATAGTTATACCTGTTATTATTTCTCTTTTGTGGATCTGGCTGGATCCCTCAAGAAGATGGTACATTTCTTCGTCTGAGTGGTACAAGACCCTAGGAACAATCAGAACTTGGACACAGAAGTCGTTAGAGTCATTGAACTTGGGAAGGAACACACAAGGACTCACTCCGGATCGCTGGCAAACCCACATCCCCGATGTGGATGGGACTACCCACTTATTGTTTTTCCTGCTAGGCTTGACAATTTTTGTGCAGACGTTGCCTTTCTGCCTAGCTAGGGTTGCATTGCCAAAGCATCTGCCTCAGCCTGTGACTTGACTCAGGGTGATTCCTTTGCGAGGGGTGTCCCATCTGCACTGGTGAGGGGCGTCGGCTGAGGAATAACTGAAGGGAGTGTTTAAAGCGACTCCTTCGTAAAAGGGGGGTTTGACATGGTAACAAAGCCAGCAGGATTCGGTTAGGTTAGGGTTGGATTCGTTCAGGGATACAAAGGTAGCTTCTAACATACGAAGGATTGGGTCTGTGTCTGACTTGGTTAAGCGACTCATCTGAAAGGTTTCCACTTGATCGGTCGGGACATTTCTGACCCCTGTGGGTACGGTTTTCGGGTAGGTTATGTTTCTCTCTTTCAGCACGCTTTTAATCGCTTTGTTGGGTCCGACCGCTTGGGGTGCTGATGGTTGAAGCCTGAAGCATGTTCACCCTCTCTTTTGACCCTTGAAGGACCACTGTCCACGTCTTGCCTGTGGCCCAGCTAGGGTGATCTGGCTGCAAGACCGTCATGTTGTAATCAGTGCATGCCTGAAACCTAGGGATTTTATGTTGGTTTCGATGGAAGTTTCCGTGAGAGAAAAAGGGTGTTTTGCAGCCGATGGGTGCCCAGGTGAACTGTGTGGATCCCACCCAGGCCCCGACGGTCTGGCGTCTGTAACTATGGTTTCGCAGCCCCAGTGCCCACAATATCCCCACCCTGGGTGATTGCAGTAGCTTTTCCCAGGGTTTGAAGCTGGGCACCAGTAGGATAGGTACGAGTGTGTGATGTGTGGGGAATAAGAGTTTACCCTTGGCTGTCCTAGAAACAGGTCGGTGATCTGGAGCACGAAGGATGGGGTGTTTGGTGTGGTGATTTCTCTGAGTACTTTGCCACTACTAAGGTGTCACATGACCCACCTGAAGGGCCGATGGGGGTAGTGGTCTGGGCTGGCTTGCCCTCTGGCGACAAGCCCCAACAGCAAAATCACACAGAAACACCCTTGGTGCTTGGGTCTCACTCGTGCGGGTCTCTCGGGTGCTGCCTGACGGCTTGGTGGTCTGTCGCTTTCATCTGGAACCGGGATGTACGCGTCACGAGGACGTCCCACGAGCAGGTCCTGTAAACAAAGACTGGCAATTCTCATCAGTCTCATTCTGCTCGCTATGAAGGTCCGGTTTAATCGACTTAAGTGGACACCACCTTATTTTGCCGTCCTTTTTGACAGCCGCGTACCCTCGCCCCGTGAGCATCAGCCTCCAACTCCGTTCCCACTCACCTAGCTCGTTTCTAATTACCACCTGTGGGCCCTCTTCTAGCATTCGAGTGGCCCAGTGTTTTTGGACGGGACTGTTTGTTTCATCTCCCCTAGGGAATTGATTCAGTGCCAGCAAAGCGGTTGCCAGCATACGTGCCTGATCTCCTGGGGGAATGGCATTGGCAAAGCCCTCTGCTTTTGCCAACACTTCTAGCTTGGTTTTCAGGGTCTGGTTTTCTCTCTCAACTATGGCCTGCCCGGTACTGTTGTATGGGATGCATTGCACTAACGTGATGCCCCATTTCGCGGCGAATTCCTGTACTTGTTTGAAGGTGAAATTGGAGCCGTTGTCCGTTTTGATCTGCTCGGGAATACCAAGCCAAGCCATGGCTGTCAGCCAGTGCTGAATTGTGGATTTGGAGTTAGTTTTGGGGTGCTGTGTGGCTATGATCGTTCCGCTATAAGTGTCCGTTGTCACTGCAAGCCATACTCTAGGCTTCAGCAGTTGACATAAGGTGAAGTCCGACTGCCAGATTTCTGAGGGCTTGAGACATCTTGGGTTGACCCCGCAGGTCCAAAGGGGTGACTTCTGGCAATGAGGGCAGGTGGCTACCACATGTTTTGCATCCGCCGTTGAGATTTCGCATCTCTTCGCCAGTGCTTTGACTCCGATGTGGAGCGACTCGTGCAGTTGACGAGCTTCCTGCAACATCCAAACGCCTTTTGCTGTGGCGTCCGCTTTGTCGTTGCCGATCTGGAAGTAACCTTTGACTGGGTCATGGCTGTTGATGTGGATGACTGACACGGTGCCCTGTCGCGAGGACAGTGCTTCTTCCAGCATTAGGGCTGCTGCTGATGTCGACACTCCTGGTCCTGCCATGGCTAGGCAGAGCCTTGCCACGAATATAGAGTCCGCTACGATGTTGAGGTGTTCGTCTTGGAAGAGTCCGCACGCCAAAACCACTGCTGCTGCCTCCAGCTGTTGCACTGACAGTGTGGGGTCACACGCTTTGACGCAGTGCCATTGCTCTCCTGCCTGCCACACTGCTGCTGCGGTTGAAGTCGTGGAGGAAGCGTCTGTGAAGACCGTTGGTCCCGGCTGTGGTCTGTCCTTGACCTTCGGTGGCATGTCCATGTCGACTACGGTCAGCAGCTTCGTCCAGGGTGGTCTGGAGGAGTAGGAGATTTCTCCTCCGAAGCCGGAGAGAGAAAGGGCCAGGTACTCTCATATTGTGGCTGACTCCGTGGTCGGCTGCTTGCGAAACGGAAGGTGGATGCTTGTCGGCTCTGTCCCTAGGTGTTTCAAGGCAAGTCTCCTGCCTTTCATGATGAGGCTGGCGATGCATTCGATTCCTGGGGAAAATGCACGAGCGGGTCTTCCGAGGACCACCCATTGGATCGGTCGGGCCTTTTCAGCGAGTTCTTTGAGCCAGTGCTCCCACTCCCCCCTTCGGTGTAAAATGGATGTACAGGTCCAGTGGCATGGCTGGGTTCCACCTGGCAAGCGTGCCAGTGGACATCTGGTTTTCGATGAAGTCAAGGGAGCTCGTTGCTTGCGGTGTCAGCTCCTTGGGATCCCAGGGGTGCTTTCCTTTCAGGAGGTCGTACAGAGGGTCCATGACCTCGGGAGGAATCAGGACGATGTTGCGAAGCCACTGCAGCGATCCCACCAGGCGTTGCATGTCGTGGAGCGTCTCGACGTCTCGGTTGATCTTCATCTCGGGGCGTGTCATGGAGGAGCTTGTAATTCCTACTCCCAGGAAGGTCACGCAGGGTCCTCTCTTGATCTTTGCACTCGTGATCTCGAAGCCGTTGGCCTGAAGGGTCTCTGTGATTGTGGTCGCCAGGTGATCCACTTGGCTTGTCGATGGTGCTGCGACCAGGATGTCGTCCATGTACTGGATGATGGTCGCATTGGGATGGGAGTGTCGGACCGGCTTCAGTGCTTTGCCCACAGTGATTTGGTATATGGTCGGGCTGTTGACAAGGCCTTGTGGAAGCACTCTCCATTGGAAGCGAAGGTTGAGCCGCTCGCCGTTCCGAAACGCCACGGAAAAGGCGAATCGTCCTCAGGGTGCAGGGGTACTGAAAAGAAACAGTCCTTGATATTCAGTACTGCGCATGGCTGCCCTGCGGGGATGGCTGAGTTTGCGGATAGCAGTGTCTGGACTGGACCCAGGGGTCGGATCGTCTTGTTCACTTCTCTCAGGTTGTGGACGAGACGATAGCCTTCTCCGGACCTTTTGGGGATCACAAATACAGGGGTGTTCCATGGGCTGGTGGAGGGTTCTATGTGACCCTTTTGCAGTTCGCGGTCGACCAGTTCCAGCAAGGCTGCCACTCAAGGCTCTGTCAGGGGCCACTGCTCAACCCATACAGGGTCTGATGATTTCCAAGTCAATTTGATTGGCAGCGGGGGGTGTACGGCAGTGGTCCTCATGATAAATTTGTAATCCGAAATCCGAGCATGGAAAGAAAGTCCCGTTTCCCCTGTGCCGGGATGCTTGGAGTGAGGGTGCTGCCAGGGAAAGCTGTGCCGGCTGGGGACAGCTCGCTGAGTTGTTGCCCTTCCCTGGAAGCCTGGGCTAACGCGGTCGTCCTGCCATTCCTGCTTAGATACAGTCCGACCCGCCCCATCAAAAAGCATGCGGCTTATTTGCGTAATATCAAAAGTGAGCAGATCGTTATTGCTAGAATGGTCATCCTCAAGAGTGGGTACTACAGCTGAGTTGATCCCTATTTCTGAAATCACTTTGGCTTCTTTTGGGTTAACCGTGGTATATGCCCTTTGTTGGTTCCCCCGCGCTCCGGCAACCCCCCCCGGGAAAGCGTGCATGGAGGCTGCCGGTGCCCGGTCCCCGCAGGCTGCTTTTATTTTTCCCCAATCGGTGAGTTTGTGTTGCGATTGTTTCCCTATATTGTTTAAAGCTTTATTCGGTTTCGCTTGAAACCGCATTAATTCTGCTCTCTCGGTTTCCGAGTCCCAGCCGGACTCGGTCAGATCTTCTGAGCTGTCTGAGCAGCTGTTACTTGACTCTGAGCCGGAAGCTGACTGCCGGTACACTTCCGGCGCTCCGTGCCGTTTTGTTCGGCTTCGACCTTGTTCCTCCCTTTGGGGGTGGCGCCGCTCCCTCCCCCTGGGGTCCCCCCGCCTCCTGCCAGGGGAGGTCCTTACCCCATAAGGACCTAATTTGAATAGAGCGCTCTGATTGGTCTTGCACTCTACCGCGGGGGCCGCCCCATCTCCCTGCTCGCCCGTGCATGCATTGTTAAGCAGGCTGACTTCGTTTCCGCCCCCCGCCTCCTCCCTTCCGCCCTCGCCATGTGGTTCGGCGCCATTTTTAAACGCACATGGCAGGGGCGTGTTTTTACCGATCCTGGCGGGGTCTGACAATCCGGCCTTGTTCCGCGCCTCCTCCGCGTGTCCCTGCCAAAAGCGTCGCGCGCGCTGCTCTGCTTCTTGCACTGGACCAGCGACCGGTGGGGAAGAGACGGATAGAGAAACCGCGGATTTTTCAAACGGTTCCGCGGGTGGGCTAGGACCCGGCAGGCTCTGCGGGAAGGTCGGGGGGTCCCCTGGGGGTTCCGGGGGGTCTCCTGGGGGCTCCGGGGCGTCCAGGCTCGGGCTCAGGAAGGGGTGGAACGCGCCCGGCCCCTGCATATTCGCACCTTCAATCCGATCGCTCTCAGAGGCGGTCTGCGTCGCGGCCCCCACCCCCGGCTTTGGTGTAGCTAATAAACATATACGCGCGGCTTCCCGCGTCTCCTGTTCTTTTAACGTCTTGTGTAGGGCCTCTTCTACTTTCCCCCACGCTTTGAGGTTTTTACCACTGCCTGCAGACTTAGAGTCCTCTGCTGAGGCGGCAGTGCACTTCGCCCGCGCTTCCCAATATAATATATTTACCGGACGTTCGATCGTCCCCAGCTCTAGGAGCCTTGCAATAGCAAGATTAGAGTTCCTGAGCTCACCTTTAATTACCCATTGCTCATGAGCCTGACTTACGAGCTTCGCTGTGGCTTCCATGGTCCAAGTGGGTCCGAGGGCATCCCCTCCGCTGTGCTCAGACCTGCTGCCACAGCCGCCGTCCTCTTTCCAGGAGAATCCGCATTCCCCGGGCGCAAGCCGCTTTCCTGGGCTTCCGGCACCAAAATGTGGCCTTCTGGATCAAGGCAGGTGACCTGGTTCTGAGTAACAGCTCGACGGCCCACTCTCCAGGGCCATTCAGGCCAATGACACACGCAGACACCAATGTGGTGGACGGTCAAAAGGCATTTATTACTTCTTCTCATGGGGTCTTATAGTCTTAGGGGTCTCTACGTCAAAAGGGGGTTTGTCCTTCTTATCTATGGTTAGAAGGGAATGGAAAAGTACTGGGTAAGGAATGGAAAGTTACTGGCATTACTGTTAGTGGGGCCACATTCCTGTGTTAATTTCTTATCTATGAGTAACAGAGGGTCTTATCTACGGGAAACAGAGGGTCCTGCCTTTCCGTAACATCGCGACTTCTTCCGCAGCGCCTTTTCCCTAACTACCACAATGTCCAGCCTGCTGTCCATCAGTCCCTGCAGGTCCCTTTCTGCCTGGCTGCTGTGCAGCCACTCTGTCCTCAGCCTGTAGAGCTGCAGGGGTTGTTGTGGCCAACATGCAGGGCCCAGCCTTTGGACTTGTTAAACTTCAGCTAGTTCGATTTGGGCCAGGGATCCAGCCTGTCCAGGGCCCTGTGCAGAACTCTCCTACCCTCCAGCAGATCCACACTCACCCTCAGCTTGGTGTCATCTGCAAATTTGCTGATGCTGGACCCAGTTCCCTCATGCAGATCATCAGTGCTGACATTGAAATCCACACTGGCTGGCTCTGATCCCTCAGCCATCCTGTGGGTGCCCTGGGATGGCACTCAGGGTTATCTGTTCCATAACCTTGCCAGGCACCCAGGTCAGGCTGACAGGCCTGGAGTTCCCCAGATCCTCCTTCCAGCCCTTCTTGGGGATGGGCTCGCACTGGCACCTCCAGTCCTCTGGGACCTCCCTGCTGAGCCAGCACTGATGGTAAATGATGGAGAGCAGCTTGGGGAGCTCATCCACAGCTCCCTCATCCCCCTAGGATGGATCCCATCTGATCCCACACACCTGTGAGCATCTGAGTGGCTCAGCAGGTCCCCAGCTGCTTCCTCCTGGATTGCAGGGGGCTCTTCTGCTCCCTGTTCCCATTTACCAGCTCAGGAGAACACTTGTCCTGAGGACAACCTGTGCTAATATGGAAAATTAAGAGAAACAAGATGTTAAGTAGCTCTGCCTTCTCCTTATCTTTAGTTACTATATTCTCCACTGCATCCAATAAAGAGTAGAGGTTCTCCTTATCCCATGTTTTGCTATTAATTTAATTGTGGAAACATTGTCTATTTTTTTTCACAGAAGGGGTCAGGTTAAACTCTAATTGAGCTTTCGGCTCTTAACTTTTTTTCTGCATGACTTTACAACATCCTTAAACATTTCCTAAGCTGCTTGACCTTCTGTGCAAAGTTGATGCACCTCTTGTTACCCTTGAGTTCCCACAAAATCTCCATGCCCAGCCAGGCCAGTCATTTTCCTCAGTAGCTCATCTTTTGCCACACTGGGACAGGCTGCTCCTTCCCCCTTATGATTACTTTCTTGAAATGTGTCCATCCTTCCTGGACCCCTTTGTTTTTAGGGGATGTTTTCCTAAGAAAAAATCAGTGTCTGATTCATTACTCCCCAAATCTGCATTCTTAATAGGCCAAAGTCTACCCTTCCTAATTCCAGTGTAGAAGTTTTGTTGCTGCCCCTCCTTCTTTCACAGAACATTGAACACTTGATTATTTCATGGTCACTGTGCCCCAGGCAGCCTCCGAGCCCCACATCTGCCACCAGCCCTTCTCTGTGAACAGCAGCAGACAGAGCTTTCCTTGGCAATGGGAGTGTTACCAAAAATTCAGTAAAATAGAAAACTCCTTCACACCAATGCAGCATTAAAAAGCAGCACAATATATTCAGGGGGATGCACGGGGGACAGCTCCTCCCAAAGCCCTGCAGGCTGAGTAAAGGGAAGTTTCTGTTTATATTCTGTATTTTGCATACATATTCATTAACTGTCCCAGACTAAATATACATCTGATAATCATTTTCCCCAAATCATTAATGTATTTCCCCTCCTCTGTTCTCCTGGGGGTCTCTCTGGTGGTGCTTGATGGTTGTGGACCCCAATGTTCCCATGGGCCTGGCTGAGCTGGCAGGACACAGGCTGCTGAACTTCCAGTTCCCCTTCTCACACAATGGGTATTGTGTGGTTTCCACAGGCCTGGGATTGTGGAGAAAAAGCTCCAGGTGTCAGCTCAGCTGGTGGAGACAATTGATCATCTGGTAACATGAGGTCACAGAGTGGGCTATGACATCACAGAGCAGACTGTGACATCCCAGAGGGGCTGTGTGACATTAGAGAATGGTCTGTGACATCACAGGGAAGGTTGTGACATCACAGGGCAGAGGTCTGACATCACAGTGCAGACAATGACACCACAGACTCTGGTATGACATCAGAGAGCAGCTCTGCGACATCAGAGAGGTGTCTGTGACATCACAGAGAAGGCTGTGACATCACCGAGCAGGCTGTAACGTCACAGAGGGACTGTGTGACATCCCAGCAGGACTGTGTCAGGTCACTGGGTTGGTCACTCTGCCCCAGCTCCCCCTCACAGTTTCTCCCAACAAGTCCAACGCTGTTCATGCCCACTGGGGTCCCTGTCTCCCGGGATCCCCCCCAGCCCACCTGGAGCCACAGCCTCCACCAAAGGATGTTCCACAGGATCCACCGCAGAGCCTGACAGGGGACAAGGGGCCAGGGCTGTGTGACCAGAACATCAAGGACGTGGATTATCCAGGTCACTGTGGCCTGGGTTGGGTTCCCCAGGGCAGGAAAGATGTCTGGCAGCTGGAGCAGGGTCTGGGAAGGGCCTCCAAGGTGGGGCTGGAGCCCTTGGGCTGTGAGCAGAGGCTGACAGAGCTGGGCTGGTCCAGCCTGGAGCAGGGAAGGCTGAGGGGCTCCTCATCCCAGTCTGGCAGTGCCAGCAAGGAGGGGATGGAGAACACAGAGCCAGGCTCTTTACCGGGGGTCCTGGTGGGAGACAAAAGCCAGTGGGTGGGAGGGGAAAGAGAGGAGATCAGCCAGGGCATGAGGAGATGAAATGAGTCAGGCTGCTTTCAGAATTTCCTCAACACCAAGAGCAGCCTGACTCCCTTCTCCATCCACCACTGACAGCTTTGCAAATCAGGAATTGTTGGAGCCATTTTCCCCACACTCCAGAAGGAGCATCCTGATACAAGAACTTAATTGGGTTTATACCTATCACAAAATGCCGTTTGTCTGAAATTAATTTTAGTATGGAAATCCCTTGTGGATATTGAACATCAGATGCTGCTGGGACATTGCACACAGCTCAGGGAAGAGCATGATTGTTATTAAATTGTTTCCTGTTCAACTGTGGTCTGTTGGCCATGAAGAGAAACTTTCTGTGCCTCTGAGTCTCACCAGTTCTGGACTCCCAAAGGACACAAACCTGATGAGTTGTGGTTCCCACTCCAGTGGTGGCACCTGCACCTCCCTCAGAGGTGCAGACCTCCTTTGTCCCAGAAAGTCCCTGGCAATGCAGGGATGAAGGAAAGAGGACAGGCTGTGGGGATCAGGGCAGGGTTAAGCCAGGGATTTGGGGTGGTTGTGAGCCCAGGGCAGCACCCGGCCCTTGGCCTTGGTGATCCTCATCCAATTATCCTGGGCCCATGGATGGCTCCAGCCTGTCCAGATCCCTCTGCAGAGCTTCCTGCCCCCCAGCACAGCCACACTTCCACCCAGCTTGGGCTCACCTGGGAACTGACTGAGTGTGCCCTCGATGGCCTCATCCAGATCAGCAATAAAGAGATTTCACTGGCCTGGCCCCAATCCTGAGCCCTGGGGACACTCCTGGATGTGACTCCATTCCTCAGCTGCTCTGAGTGCCAGGGGTTGGATGAGGGAAATGGTGGGATTGGGGTAGGAACAAAGTGTGATTGATTGTCAGCCATGAAGGGTCTTGATTATCAAATCTATTCAGACTGCATTTGAGGGGTTAGGGGTAAATATCAACTGGACATTGCTGATACCAATCTATAAACAAGTAAAGAAAACTGGACAAAACCAGTTCTCTCTGCTTAGTTTTCAATATACCATATTCACTTTAAATACACCTCTTAAATCTGACTAATTAACCACAGAACAATTGAAAACTTCGAATTTTCGCACGGGGTTTTCTTGTTTAAATGTTTTAAACAAATGTTTAATAGCCTTTTTCTCTGACTTCCTCAACTGAGTAGCTCAAGAAAGAAGAGGCCTCTGGAGGAGTAAAATTCATCAGCAACCTCCAAGTGGCTGAGGATCCATCCCCATCAGAGCAGCAATGAACAGAAATGGGCACAGCTTTGTGGCTGCCCCAGCTTTGGCATGGGCCCTGGGCCTGGAGCAGGAGCAGCACTTGAGGGCCCCAAGGCCGTGGCTCTTGTGCTGCCCTGGGCAGATGGGATGGCAGCAGGGACTGCAGAGCTTTCAGCTCCTCAGGCAGAGGGGAGCAGGGAAGCCAGGGAGCCTCCTTTGGCCTTGGCCAAGCACCTTCCCCCATGGTGGGGCTGAGTCCTGTGGCAGCTGCAGCTGCTGCTGTGCCCTTGCCAGGGGCTGAGGCCGTGGGGCCAGTGCCCATAGCAGCCTGGCCTGAGCAGAGCTGTGGGGCCAGAGCTGGCTGGGCTGGGCTGGGGAGAGGCCCTTGGTGATGCCCAGAGCTCAGGGCAGCTGGCAGAGCTTGCAGGGAGCTGGGCTGGGCTCAGAGAGCCTGGCCCAGAAAACATCAATGTCCATCTCAGCCTGGCTGAGCGTGCAGGGGCAGGACTCAGGCCAGGCCTTGTGGGGCAGGGCCAGCGCCTGTGCAAGGCGTTGCAAACAGGCGAGTGGCCCAGAAAGGAGGCTGCTCTGTGCCTTTGGTGGCATGGGCAGAGCAGGGAGGGGGCCCAGGACATTTGTCAGAACCAGTGTCTGTGCCCAGCCCTTGGCAGCCCTGGCTGCTGAGCCCAGCTATGGCCTGGGGTGAGTTTGGCTATGGCCCAGCTCCATCCTCCTGCAGGGCACAGGGCCTGTTCCCGGCCATAGCCAGCCCTGGCTGCCTCTCTGATGGCCCAGAGGCTGGCAGAGCCCGGGGCAGGGCTGTCTGTGCAGCCCCACAGGTGCCATGGGCTCTGCAGGAGCTGGCAGAGGCTGCCCAGCATGGACGCCATGGGGCACAGAGCCCCAAGGCTGCTGTGGGCACCACGGCACAGGGGCCGTTCCCAGCCACAATGCTCCTGGCCTTGGCTGGGCCTGCACAGGGGCTGGGCCACCATGGCTGGGCCAGCACAGGGCCACAAAGGGGCCACGCAGCCGCTGCCGGGGCTGACAGCAAGGCCAGGCACACACAGGGAATTGCTGAGCATGGCCTGTGCTGGCCAGGCCTGACTGTGCCAAAGGCAGAGCTCAGCTGCCCTTGGGGGCTGCAGGAACAGTCCAGAGCCCAAAGAGCCTCCATGGCTGTGCTGGAGACCAAGGCTGTAGGAGGGAGATGCAGGGCTGCTGCGGGATGGGGAGGGCATTGAATTCCAGCACACACCTCAGCTCTCTGATGATCCCGGCACCAGGTTGGGCCCTGTTTCACACTGGAGCAGAGCAGATGTTGATGGGACAGGAGCCCTGCAGGGCTGTCAGGGACCTGCAGCTTGCAAGGTGCTCTGCTCTCCCTCAGGTGCCCTCAGAGAAATCCAATCCCAGCTGGGCACCTCATGACACAAGTGGCACTGCCTGTTCACGGGCACATAACTGATGTCAGCCTGGATAGGGGCACAGCTTTTATTACCTGTTACTTTCATAATATACAAGCAAATCTTTATTATCTGAGTCATTTGAGTACTGTTAAGAAATGACACAGTTTTCCCATTAGGAACAGGAATTTCCTGGAGGTGTACAGATGGCAGGTAGAAAAATACTGATCTTGCCTTCTACTTGTGTGACCAGTATTTTGTTTATTACTTCCTCTCCATTTTCCTTCAGGTGTTTTCAGCTCTTCTGTTGAAATGGCCATGTCTAAGGAGATCTCTTTCTTGACAGCAAGTGGATCTATGTACTTCTACTGCTCCCTGATTTCCTCCTCTAGATGCTCTCTGGTCATTCAAGTGCCTCTCAACTAACTGGCTTCATGCTTTGAGCTGGAAGAAATTGCCCAATATTTCTGAAGTTCAAATAAATATATATTAAATATCATCTTAATTGTGTTTTAATCTATCACAGAATTTCTTTATGTCTTTGTCTAAAACTGTTCCTGTACAGAAATCCCTTGGGGATGGTGGACATGTCAGATGCCGCTGGAACATTCCAGAGAGTTGAGGAAAGATCTGTGATGGTTGTTAAACTGTTCAAATATTCAACTTGTGTTTGTTGGCAAGAAACCTTTCTGTGCCTCTGAGTGTCACCAGTCCCTAAGCCCAAAGGACACAAACCTGATGATTTGTGGTTCCCACTGCAGGGGCACTTGGACATTGGCTCTGCACAGGAGAGCTCTTCATCCCCTTTCTCTCTTTTCCTCCCTCTGGGCATGGAGGCAGCTCCTGACTTCAGCATGTGACTCGTGTGTGCAAAGAGCAAATCTGGGCAGAACTGGGGCAGGGAGGGTTTGGGGGGTCCTTGGGATCTGTGCTGGGCACAGAAGGTGTTTTCCATTGCTCTCAGGCTGTCTGCTGTAGAATGTGGATTTAATACCCAGCAAAGGAATGACTTTTGCATTTGATGGAGTTGTGACTTGTCTTGGCTTTGTTGGCTGACAAGCAATGAACATCCCTCTGTGTCTCAGGCAGCTCCTTCTCCAAGGAATGCAGGTGGGAGTTGGAGCCAAGGAGCTGAAATCTGCAGGTGCAGCCTGGGCTGGAGGGAGCTCAGATTTCCACAAGGCAGCTCTGAGTGCCAGGGCTTGGATGGGGGAAATGGTGGGGTGGGGGTAGGGACAGAGTCTGATTGATTGTCAGCCAGGAAGGGTCTTGATTTTCATATCTATTCCAACTGCATGAGGAGGTACTTGGATTCAGTGTCAATAGGAGACTGCACAGACTGATTTATGAACAGGAAAATGTCCCAAACAGGACCTAAAAAATGTTTTCTCACTGTCTTTTTAAATATAAGGCATTCACTTAGAACACACTACTGAAATCTATCAAATTAACCACAAATATTTGAACACTTAAACCAAATCAACACTTAAATCAAACTCCAGAGGCTTGGCTTGTTAAGGTGTTCTGAATGTTAATGAGCCCTGGGACACTGAATTCCTGCACTCAAGAGCTGAAGGCTGAACAAGCCTCTGGAGCAGTGAAATTCAGCAGCAGCCTCCAAGGTGCTGAGGATGTCAGCAGCCCCCACTGAGGCCATCCTTGCCCAGAGACCATGAGGGAATGGGCAGACAAGGAGAGCATCCCTGGGGCTGGGGCAGCACAACTCAGAAGCACCCACAGCTCCAGCTGGGAAATGGAGTGTGGAATGTGGCTGGGAAAGCCCTGCCTGGGCTGTGCCAAGCAGGGCACACAAGCCCCACTCCCATCCACTAAAAAACAACTGTCTCAATGAGATATTTAAAAGAAATTACAATTGTTTGTGTACTCTGAGACAGACTCTCTAGAGAAATACCAACAAGAGATTCTCAGGAGCTCAAAACAACAAATCAGCATTTACTGGCAACTTTAGAAAATCAGACAAACTTTGCCAAATATTTATTATGACACTGTAGTGGTTTTTGGTTTGTTAATTTAAGATTTTTATAATCTTGAGATTTCCTAATTAATGTATTGATGAGTGTGGTGGGTTTTAGTTTCAGGTAATTATATATGGATTTACTTTTATTACTTTTTAAAACTCTTCTATGTCAAACTATGGCAGATATTTGATCAACAAAAAACACTTCTCAAAAACATTGACTTGGCCCATTCAACTTCACACTCTAAGCTTGGTTAACTTAATGTTAATCAAAACTTGCAGGAGCACAGAAACAGAAGAAAAAGACATAGAAAGACCAAAAAGATACAGAGAAGCACACAGGCAAGTACCACCTCCTGGATTCCAGCAGTGTTCAGATGGAAATTCCAAGAGGAGGTAGGATCAAGATGTGTGCTTGCCTTGTGGTCAGCCTTAAATACCGCTTGGTCTTGCTGGACCCTTCCCCCAGGTGGGTCTTGGGGTCATTTGGTCCCTCAGCAGCTGGGCTGAGGGCTGCAGAGGTGGCTGTGGAGCATTGCCTGTGCTGTGCCAGGGACTGGCAGACACTGCTGGGCTGGGATAGAGGCTCTGGGGGGATTGGGGTCACAGGGCAGGGCAGTGCTGGGGTTCCAGGGTAGGGCAGGGCTGGGGTTCCAGGGCAGGGTAAGGCTGCATCTGCCCCTTCCTCCCCCACACACTAAAAGTTTCAAGCCAAAAATCTTCTCCAGTCTGCCACAGTAAGGCAATGTTGGACGTGAAATCCCAATTCTGGCCATGGGCACCTGGCCAAGAAGGACAACTCTTTTTCACAGGAAGGAAAGCACAGAATCTTGCCAAGTGTTTTGGGAACAGATGAGAGGTGACCCTCATGAAACCACTGCCAGCCAGACTTGTCCTGGCAATATTCCTATGGGAACAATCCCTGCATATAAGGAAATCTGGAGGTGAAACTCCAATTCTGGCCATACATGCCTGGAGCAGAACGTCAGATCTTTTCCATAGGAAGGAAAGCACAGAGCGCCACTGTTTCAATAGTGGATGAGACCCTCAATATGCCAAGGTCAGCCTGACATCTTGGGAGGTCAAACCAACCAGACCTGTACTGTATTCCTTTGTTTTTATGGGGCCCTGAAGTGTCACAATGATGCCTTGGTTCTGTGGGGCTCCACATTGCCACAATGGCTCCTTGATTACAAAAAGACCTGAAATGTCACAATGGACCCCTTGTTCCATGGGATCTTAAAGTGTCACAGTGGCTCCCAGGTTTCACAATGGTCCCACTGATTCCATGAGGCCTTGCAGTGTCACAATGGTCTCCATGGTTCTCCAGGCCCCACAATGTCACAGGACTCCTCTCTTCCATGAGCCCTGCAATGTCACAATGGACCTTTGGACCCTGGAGGTTTGCAGTGTCACAATGGTCTCATTTTGGCTCCACAGTCTCGCAATGGTCCATTGATGACAGGAGGCCCTGCAATGTCACAATAGACCTTTGGCTCCATGCAGCCATGCAGTGTCACAAAGGCCTCTTGGTTTCACCAGGCCCCATAGTATCAAAATAATCTTCTTGGTTTTGTGGTGACCCCCAGGGTCACCATGGTCTCACTGGTTCCATGAGGCCTCACAGTGTCACAATGCTTTGCTTATGGATCCTCATAGTGTCACAATGATCTCCATGATTCCATGAGTTCCCTCAGTGTAACAATAATCTTCTTGGCTCCATGGTGCCCCACAATGTCACAATGGCCCCTTAGTTTCATGAGGCTGTGAAGTGCCACAATGGCCTCTCCATGATTACATAAGGAACTTGCAATGTCACAATGGACCTTTGGCTCCATGGGGTCTCGCTGTATCACAATGACCCCTGCATTCCATGGACCCACACAGAGTCAGCACAATCCCCTTGGTTCCATTAGGCTGAGCAATGTCACAGTGCTCTCCATGATTCCATGAGGCCCCACAGTGTCACAATGGTCCCTTGGTCTCACAGGGCCCCACCGTGTCACGATGGTCCCTTGGTGTCACAGGGCCCCACAGTGTCACAGTGGTCCCGTGGTGTCACAGGGCCCCACAGTGTCACAATGGTTCCTTAGTTCCATTTGCCCTGTGCTGGTGCATTTCCCCCTCCCCTTCTCAGGTCACCCTGCCAGCTGAGAAATGCTCCTTGGGCCTTGGCCTTGGCCAACAGCCCCTGGGCTCAGCTCCTCTGCAGCTCATCACAAACACTGTCTGCTCCAGGCACTGCTGCTGCCCAACCAGCTCTTGGTTCCTTTAGCAGCAGCCCCGGGAACTGTTTCTGTTCCCTCAGTGGCACAACATCCCTGTTCTCACACTGCCAAAGAAAGCTGTTGGTGCCAAGTGTGGCCAGGATGAACCATTGCTGAGACTGAAGCCCCTCTCTTGGGGTCCTACAAACAGCGCTCCAGAAGGAGCCCTTGGAGCTCTCCTGGGCCAGCGATTCCCTCTGAGTGGGGCCTCTCCCAGCCGGGAACTCTCCCCTTTGCTGCACTTGGGAATCCTGAACAACGACAGAGCCTGGGCCGATTCTCCCACTCCTCCAGGCTTAACCCTTTGCCCTTTGCTGGGGAGATGCCAAAGGATCAACATTGGGCATTGCCTGCCCTCAGGGGAATTTCTTACAGGTGCCTTGCACTGACTCTTTGTGTCTGTGTGCACACAGGAGTGCCTGTGCTGGGGAAATGTGGCAGAAATACTGCTCTCTGAGGGGTTTGAGTGCCTTGGATAGCTGAGTCAGTCAGGCCTGTAAGTAAGGTTACATCATGACAAATAAGTTAAGTTAAATGGTATTAAGAGGTTGTTTTTTTGCAAAGTTTACTATGTTATAAGCTAAGTTGACTATTGTTTAATGTTATTCCACTATTAAATCCTTAAGTCATTGGTTGTAAGTGAGGTTAAATACTGTTAAGTGCTGTTCTTTTCCTAAATTGTGAAGTTGAAGGTATCAGGTAAGGCCAAGCTATCAGTGAAGTCCTGATAAGTTTGACCACTGTCAAGCTTTTATTTCTTTATTCATTTTATCCTTGCCCTCACTGTCCTTGTATCTCACACACACAGGGACAGTTCTCAGTTCATTTCTGGTTTGATTACCTGGACTCTGTTTGGTTTTGTTGTTGCTTTGTTTCCCTGGTGTGCCTGAAGTGTCCACTCAGGAGAAGAGGGACTCTTGCCAAGGAACTTTGTGCTGCTGCACCTTAATATTAAATATGGCTTTTGCTGCTCCCTTGTTGGGGATTTTTTCAGCGCTCTCAAGACTTCGTTGGTAGCAGGATGAAGGAGCCCTGGCCCAGGCTCTGGCCCTGGAGGACACTGGGACGCTGCCGGGGGATCCCTGTCCCCCTGTGCCACCGCCAGGGCCCCGTCCCCATGTCAGGCTCTGGGGTCAATCTCGTGGAACATCCTCTGGGGGAGGCTGCAGGGCCGGGGCCGGGGGGACCCGGGGGGACAGGGGACCCCACTGTGCACGGGCAGGGTTGGACTGCTCTGGGGGGAGGTGTGAGGGGGGCCAGGGCAGAGTGACCACAGAGTGACCTCACACAGCCTCTGTGATGTCACACAGCCGCTGTGATGTCACAGCCCCTATGATGCCACACAGCTCTTTTCCAATGTCACACAGCCACCAGTGATGTCACAGCCCACTCTGGGTTGTCACAGAGCCACCCTCGATGATGGCAGAGTCTGCTCTATGGCCTCACACTACAATGTCACAGACAGATTTGTGATTTCACAAACCCCTCAGTGATGCCATGAGACCTTTACTGTGATGTCATACTGGCACTCTATAATGTCACAGCACATACTTTGAACCTCACAGCCAGCTCTATGATGTCATCCAGCCATGCCATGGTGCCACAGCCTGCTGTGTGATGTCACAGAATCCCCTCTATGATGCTGTAGCTGCTCAGTGACTTCCACAACAAACTCTCTGATGTCATAGACCAATCTGTTGATTTCAAAATTGCTTCCCAGAGCACTATATTCTAATAATTGATAAAGCTTCTGAACTGTGGAGTAAATAACTCGGGTTAAAATCTTTCTGTCCGATCATGATCAGAATCAATCAGAGCTGTATTTATATAAATATATCTGGTATTCCGTCATTAATCCTGTGGGACAAATTGGGTTAAAGTTCAATTACACCTGTCCAATCTTTTAAACATAAACCTTTGACAAATTCTTGGGCTGGGATTGGATCCAGCTCTTCCCAGTCTCCTCTCTTAGGAGAAATTTTAGCATTCTAGGAGCCCTGCAAGGGTTTGAGGATCCATGGTGGCTATTGGGTGTCATTTCTGCACCTCAGGTCTCAGCAGGACTTTCTCCAATAAAGAAACAAAGCGTTTGCTGGATGATCCCACTGTGCCCATGACAGGAACCCCTGTGAGTGTCTGGGACATCCCGGCTCTTTGGCAGCCTGGGGACTCCTGGGATGTCACTGTGGAGCTCCCGTGAGTGCCTGTGACAGATCGGTGCCTTTGCAGCCCAAGGTGCCCTGGGATGTCACCATGGAATGGCTGTGACTGCCTCTGACCACAGGGCTCTTTACCATCCCCAGAAAGCCCTGGGAGGTCTCCATGGAGCCCCTGTCTCTGCCTGTGACATTCCAGCTCTTGAAAAGCCTGGAGACCCTTGGAAAGTCCCCATGGAACCCCTCTGAGAGCCTGTGACAAATCTGATCCTTAGCAGACAACCATCACAGGACCCTGTTCTTATGGTCAGTTTCCATGGCAACGATCACAAGCCCCCTGTTCCTATGGTCAGTTTCCATGGCAACCATCACCAGCCCCCTGTTGCTATGCTCAGTCACTTGGAAGCTCCACAGAGACCCCATGCCAGGGGTGGTTGCCATGGACACCAGCTCAGGCCTGCAGCCAGAGCCCGTTGCCATGGCAACCATTGGCAGCCCCATCCCCAGGCTCATCGGATCCCAGAACCACAGAATTGGCTGAACTGGAATGGGCCCATCAGGATCCTCCAGTCCAACTGCTGGCCCTGCACAGGACACCCCAACAATGCCAGCCTGGGCCTGGCAGCGCTGTCCAAACGCTGCTGGAGCTCAGAGAGCCCTGGAGCTGGGACCCTTCCCAGGAGAGCCTGGAGAGGGCCCCAGCAGCCTCTGGGCAAAAATCTTTTCCTGACATCCAACCTGAGCCTGCCCCAACTCAGCTGCAGCTGTTCCCTCCACTCCTGTCCCTGGGCACCAGAGGGAAGAGGTTCCCACAGCCCCAGCCAGGGACCCGCTCCCAAGGCTGTTGCCATGGCCACCAGGGCTGGGACCAGCTGGGATGCTCGGTTTCCACGGGCCAGGGTTCAGGAGTGGGATTCCCCAATTTCCTGCTCCTGCTAAAACCACGCTGCCCTTGCTGCCCTCCCACCTCCCATGGAAAGCACAAAAGGCAAAGATCCTCGGCTGGGATAAGAACAATTTATTGGGAACAGCAACAAGATAAGGAACAAACAAAAACAGAAACAATATTGATAACAGAAGGGACTGTTTACAGGGAAAACTCAACACATCTGCCTGGATCTTCCTGGCCACAATTTCCCCTTCCTGGAAAGTTCACCCTTCTCTTCAGGGAGAGAGAGAGTCCATTTCCTGCCCCTGGCAATGACCTGAGGTGGGAGTGAATGTAATGACAGGGCCATGGCCAGACCCTCATGTTTTTCCATCCCACATCATGTCATTGGCAGGGACAGGAAAAGGTACAGGTGTCTTCCCAGCATGGATCATGGGGAACATGGATCATCAGGGCTCTTCCCAACGTAGATACTCCAATTATTGGAGTTGTGGCAGTGCACAAAATCCTCATGCACTTGGGGCATTGGAGGCCTTCCCCTACCAGTGCCTCTGTTGGTGTCTGGTCAAGTAAGAGCGCTGGGTGAAGCTCTTCCCACACTCGGGACACTTGTAGGGCCTCTCCCCAGTGCGGATGCGCCAGTGCCTGATAAGGTTGGAGTTGTTCTTGAAGCCCTTCCCACAGTTGGGGCAGCGGAAGGGCCTCTGATCCGTGTGAATCCGCTCATGCAGGAGGAGATTGGAGCTGGTCTGAAACCTCTTCCCATAGGTGGGGCACTGGTAGGGCCTCTCCCCAGTGTGGATGCGCCGGTGCCTGATGAGGTTGGAGTTGTTCTTGAAGCCCTTCCCACAGTCAGGGCAGTGGAAGGGCCTCCCCTCTCTCTGAATCCTCTGGTGCTGGAGGAGATTGGAGCTGGTCTGAAACCTCTTCTGACACTGGGGACACTTGTAGGCCCATTCCCCAGTGTGGATGCGTTGGTGCCTGATGAGTTCGGACCTGTAGCTGAAGCCCTTCTCACATTACCCACACTCATAGGCCCATTCCCCTGTGTGGATCTTCTGGTGGCTGATGAGGGTGCTGCTCTGCCTGAAGCTCTTCCCACACTCCAAGCACTTGTGGGGATTCTCCCCATCATTAAGTTGCTCATGGACCACCAGCTCTGAGCTCTGGCTGAAGCTCTGTCCACCTTCCTGGCTCAGGCTGGGTCTTTCCCACTCAGAGCACCCTGGGCTGGGTTTGCAGTCCCTCTTCATATGGAATCTCTGGGGATTTTCCTCCCCGTTGGATTCCTGTGCCCTGGAGTCACTCATAACCGCACCTTCCTCCAGGTTCTTCTGCGGGGGTTTTTTCTCCCTGGT
This sequence comes from Melospiza melodia melodia, assembly GCF_035770615.1. Lineage (NCBI taxonomy): Eukaryota > Metazoa > Chordata > Aves > Passeriformes > Passerellidae > Melospiza > Melospiza melodia. The sequence goes on from NC_086210.1 coordinate 4,600,427, forward strand.
CTCCATCCTCAGCTTCTTGTCTGGGGGAGGAAAGACAAGGAGAGAACAGGATTTGCCTCTGTGCCAGAGGGAAGGGGAAGGAGATCCCCCCAGTGCATCCCCAGCAGGACGGTGTTGGCAGCAGGTTTGTCCTGCAGCTGGGGGCTGTGCTGGGCTGGGAGATGGAGCGGGAGAGAGGGGGAAAGGGGCATTGAATTCCTCCTCACCTTCCTGGGTGTGCTGGGGCATCCCCATCTTCCTTGCAGCCTCCTCTTCCATCTGGCAAATGTTTGGGAATGGGAAATCCTGTTTTCAGCAGTAAACGACAGATGAACACATTGTTTTTTTACTGGTTTGAAGGCAAACCTGGGAAAGGGTCTAATCCATAATCACAATTTAAGATAAAAATGAAGATCAAGGCAATGATAAAGAAACACTGCCTTAAACTGACAGAGTCAGGATATAACCTGACACCCTGTTGGTCAGGGTGGTGGCTTCAGTCCTATTAAATGGTGACTGCAGTCCTGTTGGAGTGATGAAGGAGATTCTGTCAAAGCAGTGATCCTGTAGAAGTGTCTGGCCTTCCTCTGAAGGTCCAGTGGTGGTTATGGAGCTCTTGTCCTCTGGGAATCCAGTAGGCAAATGCCCCTGGTATTTCCAGCCTCTGCTTCTATCCAGGCAGGAATGCTTGGATCCTCACCTTGGGCGGAGCATCCCACAATGGGATGATGGACTTTTATCAGTCCTGCAGTGACACTCAATGGCCCATTCACAGAAGATATCTCCCCTAGAGGGTGTTATCAGGGCTGAGTCATGGAAGAGAAAAAGAACACTGCCCCACCTGTTTATAGCAGTTTATGAGGATGGTGATGGAAAACATGCATTTGGTTACATCTTGCATTGCAACCTGAAAGAGTGGGGTAATCCCTGCTCAGGGGGTGAACACCACCCCCCTTACCCAAACTGGCTCAGGTGTAAAACCCCAGCCCCGGGAAGGCCCCACACACAGGGGACAGTGTTACACTTGCCCTGCTCCAGGGGAGGTCTCTGTCCCTGTCACTCCCTTGCTCTTCCCACCTTTACTCTTTCTTTCCATCTCTCTCTCTACCTCACATTTACATTTATTGAACAGTAGTTCAATAAAATCCACTTTGGGTTTGGTCTCATTAGCACCTTAATTGGGGCAGAGGCATCTCTCTAACAATTTTCTTAACCAGATCGCAACATTATTTTGGCATAGTGAGTTTAGGCACTGTTGTTTACCCCAAATGCCCTTGACAACAGCATGGTTCCCTCCTCTGAGGAGGTTTTGGTTCTTTCTGGAGGTACTCTTGGAAACTTGGACGCTGTCCCTCCTTCCTGGGGAACTTTTGGGAGAACTGATGAGGAAAGTGGCTGTTGTGGGTGGCCAGTGTAAAGAAAATATTTTGTTGTCCTTCCTTGAAAAGTTTGTTAAAATCACTGGAGGAAAGGAGCAAATGTTACCAGCGAGACTGACAAGGTTCATTCACCCCACGGTGAGGAGCACAAGGCTGCTGAAAGTCCTAAATTAAGTCCAGCTCAAGTAGCTGAATTCACAAATATGTCCCAAATTCACAGGCTTGTGGGCTTTGCCAAATAGGAGAATCATTTTTCTCTTCAACCCTGTCACCTTTGGGACAGCTACACAGAGCTTCCCTTCCTTTTAAGATTCTCTATTGGGCCAAATTTCCTCTTTTCTTTTATCGGAACCTGCCAGCAGCTGAGCTGGAGTTGTGCAGGAACCAATGAAACTTGGAATTGCCACAGAATTGCTTGGATTGTCAGTTTATTCATGTTTGGGATTTTTTTGCGCTTTCATCACAAGTTACTTGTGGGAAGAGCAAATATTCTTCTAAGTGATTTATGCAGAGTCAAGTTTGATTTCGACCAAGTGTATTTTGTCCAGTGCTCATGGGATACTCAAGGGGTCGCTGTGCCTCTCACACTGGGGGATGCTTGAGAGGAGCTTGGGAGGGTTTTCTTGTCCCTGTCACCCCAGGCCATTCCCAGGGGTTGTCCCTGTCCCTGTCACCCCAGACCATTCCCCAGGGGCTCTCTCTCGCACCCCAGGCCATTCCACAGGGGGTCTCCATCATTCTCACCCCAGGGAATCCCTGGGGGGTCTCTCTCCCTCTCGCCCCTGTGCCAGCGGGTAGGGCTGGGCAGTCTCTGTCCCTCTCAGCCCAGGGGATGCTCAGGGGTCGCTGTCCCCTCACCGTGGGGGATGCTCAGGGGGTCTCCATCCCTCTGGCCTCAGGGAATGCCTGTGCAGGGCTGGAGACCAGGGGCTCTTTGTCCCTCTCACCGCTGAGGGTGCTCAGGGTTGGGGGGGCTCTCTGACCTTCTCACACCTGCGGAGGCTGGGGGGGTCTCTGTCCCTCTCAGCCCTGGTGTGACCCCACCCAAACATCATCGGCGTCAGAGGGACAGAGACACCCCCAAACCCCCAGAAGGGCTGAACCTGGGATTTTGTTTGGGGTTGAGGATTTAGAAAGGGGCTGGAATTGGGGCTGGGTTGGAGGCAGGACAGGGGGCATGTCACAGTGGGATGGTTTGGGGAAAATCCTTGTTTGGGGAAAAACAAGTTGTGAATGCCTTGGGTTGGGGACTCCTCCCACCCAAGTCCATTTCTAGAAGTCACCTGATGTCCAAAAATCAAGAATAAATCAAAAAAAGCCACCAGGAGTTTCCCATTTCCAGTCTCATCCCTCTTGGGTTATGGTTGGTCCCCCATCTCAGAGCTGGTGGGGATCCCATCGGTCCTGGGGATCCCCCCTCTCCAGGGTCCTGCTTATGGATTCTGGGGGGTTCTGGAGCCCCAGGGTCCCCCTCTCCAGCCTCCCCTCAATCCAGCAACTTGGGGTTCTCCCTTCTTTCTACCACCCTGTCCTGGTTTAGTGCAAATTTGAAAAAAACCTTCAAAGGGGTTTCCTATAGAAAGCAGATTCAAGCAGCCCTTCCGCCAACTGGTTCGGGAAAATATTTTCTTGGAGAAAAGGGGAAAAACCTGTTTATTTACCAAGCAAAGCATTCACCAGCACAAAAAAAAAGGAACAATATTAAACAATAAAACCTTTTGCCACTCCAAAAGAAATGGCAAACTGAGAAAGTCCCCCTGAGGGGTGTAGCTCAGCTCACTCAGTCTCTTATCAGTCTCTTACCAGTCCCTCTGGTGCTGGAAAAGCTATTGCCAAGGCTCAGCCAGCTGGGCAACAGGTGAGGGGTGCCGGTGCTGTTCTGGGTGTTCAGTCCAGAGCAGGTTTAAACAGCTACAAAGAAAAAGAAAAAACAGTCCAGGGAACTTTTCTGCCTCAGAGAGCTAAAAACTAACTAAAAGCAAAGGAGAGCTCCGTCCTGCTGTCTGCCCGTCCACAGAAAACTAATACGTTTTTCTGTTCTGTTTTGGAGTGCAGCTTTTAGCTTTATATTAAGTGTTACTGGGATCTTTTCACAGGGTGGTGAAGACAAAACAAACCTGTACTAGATGGAGACTCAAGGACAATCTCTTCAAACTTAAGGCCCAAAGCATAAACAAAGTGAAAGAGGAGGGCAGGCAACCAAGCAAGGAGGATGAAACTTCATAATTTGAAGCTATTAATTGGGCAGGAAAATCGTATGTGCAAATGGACTAAAACTTATAAAAATGTGAGATCTCATGACAAAACCCTCTTTTGCTCCCATCTTGGAGCCATCCAGGCAGAGCCAAAACTGTGGCTCCAGTACAGCCGAAATGTGGCCTTTGAAGGCACTTCAATAAAAATCCACTTTATTCCTCTTAGCTCTGTCTGGCCTCTGTTTCAGCTCCTTAAGGCATTGCAACAGTCCAGGAGCCAGAATGTGGAGGAGTAAGTGCAGTGTCTGAAAACTGTGCACTTCTTCCTCCTCCCCTTTGCTCTCAGAACCAGCCTTAAAGGTGCAGAACTCATTTCTGGGCTAAACAGACCGATGAGGGTACAAGCATCATGAAGTCACCCCAGGACACGTCCCTGTCAGGGTCAGGGGGTCCCATCCCCACCTCATCTCCGAGCTGCCGGAGGTCCCCCAGCTCCGGTATCGCCCCTTCCCCTCTCCCCGCCCCGGGGTCCTCCCTTCCACAGCCCCAGCTCTCACAGGGATCCCCAAAACCAATGTCCCGCCCCATCACTACTGGGCCATCCCCACGTGGACTCCCCAGGACCCTTCCGAGGGGCGATCGTGGCTCCTCTCCCCCCGAAAAAGCTCCTCTTAGGGAGCCCGGAGATATCGGGGCTCAAGTCCAGGATCTGCTGGCTGCAAACACTCTCCAAGAAAATCCTTCTGGAGACCCCTCGCTGAAGTTATTTTGGAATTTGGATATTTGAGCTGGGCTTCTTGTGGGACTTTCAGCAGCCTAGTGTTCCTCACCTTGGAGTAAATGAACCTTGTCAGGCTTGCTGCTATCATTTGCTCCCTCTCCTCCAGTGATTTTAACAAACTTTTCAAGGAAGGACAACAAAATATTTTCTTTACACTGGCCACCCACAACAGCCACTTTCCTCATCAGTTCTCCCAAAAGTTCCCCAGGGGGAAGAGGAGACTGCATCCAAGTTTCCAAGAATTCTTCCAGAAAGAACCACAACCTCCTTGGAGGAGGGAACCACGCTGTTGTCAAAGGCACTTGGGGTCAGACAACACTGCCCTGAACTCACTGTGCCAAAATAATGTTGCGATCTGGTTAAGAAAATTGTTAGAGAGATGCCTCTGCCCCAATTAAGGTGCTAATGAGACCAAACCCAAAGTGGATTTTATTGAACTACTGTTCAATAAATGTAAATGTGAGGTAGAGAGAGAGATGGAAAGAAAGAGTAAAGGTGGGAAGAGCAAGGGAGTGACAGGGACAGAGACCTCCCCTGGAGCAGGGCAAGTGTAACACTGTCCCCTGTGTGTGGGGCCTTCCCGGGGCTGGGGTTTTACACCTGAGCCAGTTTGGGTAAGGGGGGTGGTGTTCACCCCCTGAGCAGGGATTACCCCACTCTTTCAGGTTGCAATGCAAGATGTAACCAAATGCATGTTTTCCATCACCATCCTCATAAACTGCTATAAACAGGTGGGGCAGTGTTCTTTTTCTCTTCCATGACTCAGCCCTGATAACACCCTCTAGGGGAGATATCTTCTGTGAATGGGCCATTGAGTGTCACTGCAGGACTGATAAAAGTCCATCATCCCATTGTGGGATGCTCTGCCCAAGGGGAGAATCCAAGCATTCCTACAGGGATATAAGCTGAGGCTGGCTACACCAGGAGCACCTTGCCTACTGGATTCTCAGAGGTCAAGAGCTCCAAAACCACCACTGGACCTCCAGAGAAAGACCAGACCGTTTTACAGGATCACTTTTCTGACAGAATCACGCTCATCACTTCAACAGGGCTGCAGCCACCACTTAATGGGACTGCTGCCACCACCCTGACGAACAGGGTGTCAGGTTATATCCTGACTCTGTCAGTTTAAGGCAGTGTTTCTGTATCATTGCCTTGATCTTCATTTTCTTATTAAATTATAATTCTGGCTTAGACTCTCTCCCAGGTTTGCCTTCAAACCAGTACAAAAGACAATGTGCTCATGCGTTGTTTTTATCCCAGAATAGGATTTCCCATTCCCAAACCTTGATTGGATGGAGGGGGAGGCTACGAGAAAGAGGAAGATGCCCCGGGACACCCAGTCAGGTGAGGAGAAAGTCAGTGCCCCTTTCCCCCCTCTCTCCTGCTCCATCTCCCAACCCAGCACAGCCCCTGCCTGCAGGACAACCCTGCTGGCAACGCCATCCTGCCGGGGATGCACTAGGGGCATCTTCTTCCCCATTCCTTTTGGCACAGAGGTAAATCCCATCCTCTCCTTGTCCTTCTTCTCCCAGACAAGGAGCTGAGGATGGAGACCAGGGAGGGCAAATCCTCACTGCAGAACCTCGTGGAAGAGGCCGTTTTGAGTGGCTCCACAGCACAGGAACTGAACAGGGAGGAAGATCCCCTGAGATCCCACAGGAATAGGGGCTCCAAATCAAGCCCAGGGTGCTCTGAGGAGGAAAGACCCACTCTGAGCCAGAAAGGTGGACAGAGCTTCAGCCAGAGCTCCGAGCTGGTGGTCCACGAGCAGCTTCATGATGGGGAGAAGCCCTACAAGTGCTTGGAAGAGCTTCAGGCAGAGCAGCACCCTGATCAGCCACCAGAGGATCCACACTGGGGAATGGGCCTATGAATGTGGGGAATCTGGGAAGGGCTTCAGCTACAGATCCACCCTTGTGACCCACCAACGCATCCACACCAGGGAGAGGCCCTATGAGTGACCCAAGTGTCAGAAGAGGTTTCAGACCAGCTCCACTCTCTTCCAGCATCAGCAGATTCATTCAGAGGAGAGGCTGTTCTGCTGCCCTGACTGTGGTAAGGGCTTCAAGCGCAACTCCCACCGCACCATCCACTGGTGCATCCACACTGGGGAGTGGCCCTACGAGTGCCCCACCTGTGGGAAGAGATTTCTGACCAGCTCAAATCTCCGCTTGCATGAGCGGATTCACACCGAGGAGAGGCCATTCTGCTGCCCTTATTGTGGAAAGGGATTCAAGTAAAACTTGGCCATTATCAGGGAGCAGTGCATCCACATTGGGGAGAGGCCCTATGAAAGCCCCAAATGTGGGAGGAGTTTCACCCAGAGCTCTCACTTCACCAGACACCAATGGATTCTCCAGTAATGGAAGCCATGCAAATCCCCCAACTGCAGGAAGAGCTTCATGCACTGCTCCAGCTTCATCCCTCATGGGAGGACCCACATTGGTCAGAACCCTGGTGACGCACATTCCCTGTGATCCATGTTGCGAAGACACTGGGCTGGTTATTCTTTTGTTTTGGCCCTAATTTTCTTTGGATTCATCTTCATCCCTTTCAAACAGACAAAATCAGGGTAAAAATCAATAAATTCATCAAAGACATCCAAAGCCTCACTTTTTACTTGTGTTTCAGTAGAATCTGGGATTCACTGAGATAATAGGGAGAATTTGGGGGTTTTGGAGGTATTTGGCTTAGTTGTTTCCCTTTCTTGGCACTCAAAGAGTCAAGAGGGTTTGATCTGTCACCTCAATGCCACTAAAAACTACTCAATCCCACCCCAGAATTCCTCAATTCCACAGCCCCTCGGTGTGGAATGAGGTTGGAAGGGGATTGGGTGAAGTGGGATGCAGATCAGGAGGGGTGAGATGGGGATTAGGTGGGGCAGGATGGATGGGATGGGGTTTGGGAGGTGGGAAATTGGGGAAGTACAGCTTGGGAGAGGGGTCATGATGTCCAGTAGGGGTGGGATGGGTTGGGGTTGGGACTGGGGAGGTGGGCTGGGGTCTGGAATGAGACAGCCAAAGTTTGGGGATGATGAAGGGAGAGGGACCCCGTTACTGAGTGAGTATTTTATTAATTCACATTGCTGAAGAGAATTCGAGGTATCTCACATTTCTGAGGCAGTTTTGGGGCACTCCCCAGCTCTTGGGGGTTTCCTGAGAGTAGCTCCATGGAGCCCCATTGCCAGGGGTGGTTGCCTTGGGCACGAGCTCAGAGCTGTAGCCAGAGTCCATTGCCTTGGTGCTGGAGAGCAGAGAAATGAACGGCCCCAGACATCTCCAGTGTGTGTTTGGGGGCAGGGAGAGTTCTGCATAGATGGGGTGGTCACTGTCCCACCCCTGCCACTGCAGCCTCTGGTGCAGCCCCAAAGTGGCTGCCAAACTCCTGGCACCCTAAAAACCCCACCTGTGAGAGGGACCAGAGCAGGTAAGGCTGTGACAGGGGTGTGACACTGACACATCCCTTGGCCCCGGAGCTCACAGCAGCTGAGATACAAGACTGACTGTGGATCTCTCTCTCCCTCTCTCTCTTCTCCTGACTTCCTCTTCTCAAAATCTGGATAACTTGCAGTTGCACAGACTACAGTTTGCTAAGTCAGTGCTTTGTCAAGTGATTTACTGTAATTCAATGCTGTTTAAGATTTCCCAAGTAACTCATTCTCTGAAGTTTGCACCAGAAGTTTGTTCTCCACCCTCCTGAGCAGTTTGTTGTTTTCCCCCCTTGGCCATCTGTCCTGCAGGCTGTGCCCCCTGTGCGTGCTGCTCCTCTGCCCTGGCCGGCTGCACTCGCCCATCTCGCTGTGCCCCAGCATTTCTCACCCAGCGTTTCTGTGCCCTCCCTGGGCTCCCTGCACCCAGCGCTGCTGGCTCCTGGCACACAGAGCCAGGGCAGGAGCCCACCCTGCCAAGGACCTCTGGAGCAGGGTGGGGGCTGCGATGGCTTCTGAGCTCAGCAGCTGCTTCTGACATGGTTCCATGGAGACGGAGCACAGCAACGCTGCTGAGCATTGTCCCTGCTGAGGGTCACACACTGCCAGGGCACATTCCCTGCCTGCAGGATTCGTGCCCGACCCAAGCACTGCACTGATGGCTCCAGCGTTGCTTTCTAGCCAAAACAGGGGAAGGCTAACTGGGTGTAGCTCATGCTATTTTAGAGTGTCTAAAACTCACTAAGTCATTGATCTTAAAGATGAGATGCATTTGGAATTCATGGCATGGAGAAAAAGTGCAAGATGGAAAAGGGGAGCATAGAAATAAATAGAGGAAAATATTTCAGATGATTTGTTTCTATTTTCATTTCACTTCTGGAAAGCTGGTTCAGTTTTCCAGGAATCTTCTCCACAGTCCTGTCTGCTCTTCTCAAAAACCTTTCCTGGAGAACAAGGTCGAGCTCCTGTCACAAGATGTGCCACCACCTGCAGCTTCTCTTGGCTTTCCACACTGTGCATGCAGCAGAACTCTTGCAGCAAAGCAGGACAAATGTTTGGAGAACTTGACAACTTGTCCTTTCTTTTCCTTGTGGACTGGGGAATTGTGCCATTGGTGAGGTTTTCATTGTGGCTGTTCCAACCTTGGAAAACAGGAGGTTATACCAGGACTTGTTGGAGAATGCAACCCTGACTGAATTCAGAAAAGGAATCTCCAGAAGCTGCAGCCAGAAGTGGAGAGTTGTGTGATAATCATTCACACATCTCCATAGACACCTGGAAAGTGATCTAGAACATGAAAATTGGTTGTCAGAGGCAGTTTGTTTCTGTTTTCAGTTTAGATGATTGTACATGTCTTGTGCTGGTATAAATCAAGAGCACAATCAGTTCATGATAAGCAGCAGAACAAGCTACATCTCCCAGAGTAGTAGACTGAAAGGATCTGGGAAGGAGAAATACAGGGAATGACTTGGTGAACTTTGTCTGTAAGAAGGGTAATTTCTTCTAAAAGTTTCTAATCTATTTCCTCTGCTTTTCTTCTTCTTAATATGGCCATTTCCATCCCAGATTCCTGATGAAATGAGAAGCCTGAGCTTGTGGAAGAGCATGAAAAATGCCCTGTTCCTCTGCAGGGACAGTCAGGGTGGAACAGGATGCAGTTTTGAAATAATTGTGTGATAGATGAGTAATGTGATGGTTGAGTCTCAAAATAAAAACGCAGATATTATGGATATCCTAAGACAAGTTTCATAGTTTTATAGTTATGTTTTACTCCCCCCTTGTTTTATTGTTTCCTGGTAGTTGGGGTATTTGGGAGGGTTGGCTTGTTGCTATGGCAACACCTGACCTCCAATCAAGATGTAAGGAAGTGACCTCCACCGCTGGACAGCAAAGAAGGAGTTGATTAACAAGATTTTGAGAGGGGCTAAAGGGTTAGAAGGCGAAACATCCATTGTGTGGATGAGCACATGGTGGGAAAAAATCCTTTGCTCCCTGTGCCATAATATTTTCTGTGTTCAGTCTTCTGTTGTTCTTTTTGATAAAGTTTTAATAATCCTTTTAAATTTTTGGAAGTGAGCATAATTTCTTACAAATGGGGACTCATCTACAAAATAAACCTGGCGTCCTTAGGAGTTTTCAAAAGGGGCACCCCCTGCTACAGATTGGGCGGAGTCTATCGGACACTTCCAGTTCCACCAGTGGTTGCAGGTTGGAAGCCCAAAGACACCAGGAGACTGGATAAAGAAAAGGGGGGAAGAGGGGTGAGCACATCCACATAACTATTTTTGGCCAGATTGTGACTCCATATAATTCCAGTATATGAAAGTGAGCTTCACATTAGTAATATACTGGATCCATCCTGGCCCCTTGAAGCGTCAGGATATTGGACGTTAGAAAGGAAAAAGGAACAGTGGGATGCATGGAGGGGGAGGAAAGGGGGGATCCCATAGACAAGGACCCCATGGCTGGTGGGACATGTAGGATTGAAGGGTTTGTGGGAACTTGGGAGCAGGGTTCACCCATCAGGGAAACTGTGTTTGTGCCGGGACGGGGACCCACAGCGGGATTCCCATCCACCAAACACCAAGGGAGCTGGTGAGCTCCACATGGCGCAGTGGCTCGTGTGGTGCTCAGAGTGGGGGTAGCCTCTGGGGCACAGCCAGCGCTGTAATTTCCAGGGCCAGCCGAAGTCGGGCTGGAAGCGGGGTGACCGCCAAGGGGTTTGCTGCAGGGAGCCGCCCAGGAGCTGGTGCAGCAATTTGTGTGCTGCCGAGCCAAGGGGTTGGGGCAGTCTGGCCACCAAGCTAAGTCATGTCAGGGCAGAGCTGCCAAACCAAGGGGGTCAGGCTGGGCCGGCTGCTGAGCTGAGCCAGATAGGGGCAGGAGGAGCTGTTGAGGCTGAGCCGAGTCAGGCCAGGGGCAGGACTGCAGCCATTGAGCCAAACTGGGACGGGTGGAGCCTGCAAGCTGAATTGGAGTGAGCGGAGCTACCGAAGGCAAACCAAGTTAGGTTTGAAGGGGGATGGAAGCCACTGCATCGAATCAATAATCGATAATTATACATGGTGGAGTTGCCAAAGCCGAGCTATGTTGGGCCAGGGGTGGGACTGCAGCTGCTGAGGGGAATTGGGCCAGGGGCAGGTCATAGCTGAGCTGAGCCAGGTGGGACAGGGAGCAGAATGCGACCATGGGGCAAGAGCATTGAACCGAGGAGGAGAGGAAGGGCAGGGACCAATCCAGTAATACAGAAGCCCTGGATTGTAAGAATTTTTTCTTTTTTTACTTGTCAAAAGAGAAGTACAGGTTTTTGGGTTTTTTCTCTCTTCCCTTTCCTTCCCTTTCCTCCTTTCCTTGTTTCTTTTTTTCCCACTTCCCCTTTCCTTTTCCCTTCTGAGAGAGGCAGGCTCTGTCTGGAGGGCCTGTGGTTGGAAAGGTGGGCTCTGTCAGAGGAGAGCCTGTGATCGGCCAGTCAGGATGGGACTGTGGGCAAATAGGGAATCCCTAAGGGGAGAAGTTAGAAATTGAAGAGCTACCAATAGTTATACCCCCAGATGGCCCACTGGGAGGGAAACTAGCCCGGTGGAAATATGACCCAAATACCAGAGAAAAAGATGAGCTCAAAATGATTCACTAGTGCATGGTAGAATGGACCAGAAGGGAAATTAGGAGCAATCATGTATACTGGCTGAGATATGGGTCAGATGAAGGATGGATGTGTCAGGCATTAAACATCCATGTAAGAGCTAAGAAACCATTCAATCAGGAAGAGAGTGACTATGCTGCCTGCTGTGAGAGGGAGAGTTCACCCTCAAAGGTGAGCATGTTTAAAGTATCAGAAAATAAAGAATGGGACCCATTAGAACACTTACCCCCTCCACCTCCAATAGCCTCAGATGCACCTCCCCTACCCCCTGATGGGCCTAGCCAGAACACCAGGAGCAGGGCAGAACAAAGACAGGAAAGCAGATCAGGGGATGGGAATCAAGCAGTGGGATTATATCCCCTGAGGGAAATACCCCTGTGTGGGGTGCAGGGAGGAATTAGATTTGTAACCATGCCTCTCAGTTCTTCTGATGTGAGAATGTTCAAGAAATAATTGAAAGGATTACTAGAGGACCTCACTTGATTAGTAGAACAGTTAGACCACTCTCTAGGGCCCAATATTCATACATGGGAAAAGATGCAATCAATCATGACCATGCTATTCACACCAGAAGAAAGACAGATTATCTGAGTGGCTGAGATATGGATATGGGAAAGGGAGTGTGTGCAAGGACCTCCTGGAGATCTGAAAATGCCCACAGTGCACCCCACCAGCGACCACAACAGCACTGGGGGGAGGCAAGACATGGAGGAATATAGAACATTGATTATAAGAGGTATCAAAGAGGCATCTCCATGTAATTAAAATGCTCATAAAGCTTTTGATGAGCAGCAAAGGAAGGAAGAAACCCCAACAGAGTGGCTAGAAAGACTGAGAAGGAATATGAGGCAATATTCAGGGGTTGACCTTGATACAGTGGCCACACAGGTCTAACTAAAGATAAATTTTGTCACTCAAGCCTTGCCAGATATATGGAGAAAGTTAGAAAAGTTAGATGGTTGGCAAGAAAGCAGGTTAGAGGATCTGTTAAGGGAAGCACATAAAGTCTATGTAAAGAGGGACTAAGAGAAGATCAAGACAAAAACCAAGGTAGTGGTAACTGCCATTAGGGAAGGAAACCAGCATTTAAAGAACAGCCCAGGTAAGGGAGGAGGATTCCAAGTGCAGGAAGATAGATGGAGGGGAGATTCAGCTCCTTGAGACAGGGCATAAAAAGGAGAGTTCGGGAAACAGAGGAAACTACGACCAGTTGGCCTTTACTGTAAAGAGAATGGGCATATCAGAAAGAATTGCCCCCAGAGGGAAAAGGAGCAGAGGATGTATGAGACTGAGCAAAAAGGAGAAATGGAAGACTAGGGGTGTCAGGGGCTCTACCTCCTGGGTACCATCAGGAGCTCTTGATAACTTTAAAAATAGATCCCCAGGAGGAAGCATTTGAATTCTTAGTAGACACAGGGGCTGAAAGAACTTGTGTTTGTAGAATCCCAAAGGGGTGCAAAAAGGGTCAAGATACTGTGCAAGTAGTAGGTGCTAAAGGAGGGTTCAAAGCCTCAGTTATAATGCAAATAAAGTTTGAAGGAACAAAAAAAAATAGGAATTTGGGATGTTCTATTAGTTCCAGAAGCAGGATGTGATCTATTAGGGTGAGATTTACAAGTGCAGCTAAGCATTTTAATACTCCCAGAGGAAGGAAAAATGGTAGTTAAACTTCTCCAATAAGGGAAGAGGATGAGGGCAAAATTCATGAGATGGTGTGGGCAAAACCATAAAATTGAGGCAAATTGAACGTGAAACCTACAGTAATAAAATTAATTGATGACAGCTATCCAGTCTGTGTATGACAATACCCACTCTCCCTGGAAGGGAGATGAAGACTGCAGCCACTGTTTCAGGATCTACTTGAGGATGAGACCTTAGAACCATGTATGTCCCCCCATAATACACCCATATTACCAGTAAAGAAGTCAGATGGGACTTACAGGCTTGTTCAAGATTTGAGAGAAGTGAACAACAAAACAGTGAATCGATACCCAGTAGTGCCTAACCCCTATACACTACTGAGTAATATCCCCCCAGCACACCAGTGGTTTAGTGTCATAGACCTAAAAGATGCTTTTTCGGCAGGTCTACTGGCAAAGAAAAGCAGGGATATATTTGCTTTTGAATGGGAGGACACTGATTCTGGGAGTAAGAAACAGTTTTGGTGGACTAGGTTACCCCAAGGGTTTTCCAAATCTCCAAACCTCTTCGGTCAAGCCCTAGGAGAAGTAACACAGTTCTTCTCCATCAAACCTGAGATAAAGCTCATCCAATATGTAAATTATTTCCTTTTCACAGGACAGGAAGAAAAAGAAGTTTGGAAATTCACCATAGTGTTGTTAAATTTTCTGAAGGACCAAGGACTTTCGGTATCAAAAGGGAAACTCAAATTTGTAGAGAGGGAAGTAAAATTCCCTAGGACATGTGATTTGTCAAGGGAGCTGGTGGCTGAACCCTGAGAGAATTATGGGGTTAGTCTCACTCCCACTGCCAAAAACAAAGAGAGAAGTCAGAAGGTTTCTAGGCTTGTTGGGATATTGTAGGCTATGGATTGAAGGATGCACACAGGCCATCCAGTTCTTGTATGAAAAGTTAGTGGAAGAAGAGATTAGGTGGGGAAAAGATGGCAACAAAAGTTTGAAGGTTTAAAGCAAAACATTGTCATTTCACCAGCACTGAGTCTTCCTGCCTTCTATCTGTTTCTGGATATGGAAAAAGGGGTAGCACATGGAGTATTAGCCCAGGACTGGGGAGGATCCAGGAAACCAGAGGCCTGTTTATCAAAATTATAGATCCTGTCAGCCGGAGATGGCCAACCTGCATTCAGGCTGTGGCAGTTACTGCCATACTCGTAGCAGAAAGCAAAAAATTAACCTTTTGGGGGAAAATTGAAGAAATATATCGCAAAATCAGTAAGGAGTATCCTGAGCCAAAAGGCTGAGAAATGGCTCACTGATTCCCGAAGGCTAAAGTATGAAGACATCTTAATAGATAATGGTTTAGAGCTAATCATGAGTAACCAACTCAACCCTGCCCAGTTTTTGGATGGAGAAACAGATGAGAAACTAGTACATAATTGCCTAGAGGCCATAAACTATCAAACTAGAGTAAGAGAGGACATAACAGATCAAACACTACAAGGTGCAAAATGATTGTACCTCGATGGATCTTCATGGGTAATAAAGGGGCACAGAGTATTGGGGTACACTATAGTGCATGAAGGGTTAGAGGCCATAGAAAAGAGAAAGTTACCTTCCAACTAGTCAGCACAAGTGTGTGAGTTGTGTGCCCTAAAACGAAGTCTGGAAACATTATCATGGAAAAGGGGAACAATATATACAGGACTCAAAATACACTTTTGGAATAGTGCATAAGTTTGGAAAAATTTGGGAAGAGAGGGGGCTATTAAATTCAAAAGGAAAGGGACTGATTCAAGAAAATTTTGTCTTAGAAGAGTTAGAAACCTTACAATTGCCAGAAGAAGTAGCAATGGTCTATGTTCAAGGGCATCAAAAAGAGGCAACTCAGGAGGCGCGAGGGAACAATTTAGCTGATTTTGAAGCTAAAAATGCAACTGAATCAGAGACAGATAACTAATAATGGTATTAACACCCATAAAAGAAATGCAAAAAGTCCCCATATTCAGTGGGACAGAAGAGGAAGAACTCATTGAAATAGGAGTCAAGAAAGAAAACAAAGGGAAGTGGAGATGAGCAGGTGGGAGACAAATATTGAATAAACCCCTTGCCAGGAAAATGTTAGAAGGCATACGTGGAACAACACATTGGGGTACACAAGTACTAGGTGATCAATTTCTAAGGGATTTGGGCTGCATAGGAATTTTCAGAATAGCTAAGCAAGTAACTGAACGGTGTGTGATATGTCAAAAAGTGAATAAGAAAATCGTGAGGAAAACACCCAGGGGAGGGTGAGAACTAGCCTTAAGGCCCTTCCAAAACATCCAAGCTGACTTTACCGAGCTTCCCCAGGTACGATGGTGGAGGTTTTTGCCAGTGATAGTAGATCACGTGGCTCATTGGGCAGAGGTGGTACCCACTGTGAAAGCCAATGCCAGTGTTGTGAGTAAAACACTTCTAGAATCAATCATTCCCCAATATGGGAGGGCAAACAGGATTGATTCAGACCGGGAAACTCATTTCACATTGAAGATATTGCAGAAAGTTGTTCAGGCCCTGGGAATAAAATGGGAATTACACACTCCACGGTATCCACAGGGTACTGGTTGGTAGAGAGAATGAATCAAACTCTTAAAAGAGCTCCAGTTAAGCTAATGGTTGAAACCCAAATTTAATGGATAAAATGTCTCCCTTTGGCCTTATTAAGAATTAGAACCCAATCCCAGTGAGATCTGGGGGTGTCACCCTATGAAATGATGTTTGGGTTACCATTTCTGACCTCACCCCAGAAGGTTGCCACCTATGAGGAAGGGGAAGCCATGCCAAGAAATAAGTTATGTCCATATCACAAACCTTAGAAGGGCTAAGGCATAAAGGGGCAATTCCTCAAACTACCACCCTGGATTTCAGAATCCATAATATTAATCCTGGGAATTGGGTGATGAATAAGTCATGGGAGATCACCCTCTAACTCCTCAGTGGGAAGGTCCCTTTCAGGTACTGCTCACCACCGAATCGGCCGTGTGAACTGTAGAGTGGGGATGGACTCATGGCAACAGAGTCAAAGGCCCAGTAGAAGAACCCAAAGAGTGGACTATAACACCCAAGCTGGGTGAAACAAGACTGACTCTCAAGCAGAGACTGAAAGACAAGCAGGAAAACACCAAGATGCCCAAAAAGTAGAGTCAAGCTTCCACCAACCAGCTACAGAACTGCCTTCCTGTTTTAGTGGGTGAGAATTACCAGCATCTGTTGAGGAGAAGTACACAAGGGACTGTAAAAGGTAATGGGGCAGCATCCTTAGGAAGTAAGACAAGGAATAGAGGGCAAGATCGGGTTGGCCCCTTTGTTCACTACCAAGAAGGCTCCATAGCCCTGCTGTGGGTAGAAACCCTGTTGGCATGGTAAGGTGGGGACAAAAGGTCATACCACACCTCTATCATTGCTCAGTTGTCTTTCAATTCAACAGGGATTGGAGGGCAGGACTGAATTGGCCTCTATGCTCATCCCTAACACACACTGATTATGGGTAGCAGCCACATAGGCATGGTAGGTGGGAGTCAAAGCCATACTGGACCTCTGTGATGCCCTTTTGTCCATTCCAAATAAGTGTTTCTAAGGAAAATCTGAGATTTTTTCCTCTGTTCCCAGTGTCCTTGCCCACATCAACAAATGCTGGTATGACTCATTCAAGAGACAGAGAATGTTTTTACTTAATTGTTCGAGCAAAATTACTTATAGAAAAAGAAAAGGGGGGTTTGTTATAGATGAGTAATTCTATGGTTAACTCTCACAGTTAAGGAGTGAATATTAAATATATGTTAAGAGAAGTTTTCTAGATGTATAGTTATCTTTCTCCTCCCCCTTGCATTGTTATCACAGGATAGCCTCAGTAGTCGGGGCATTTGGGAGGGTTGGCTTGTTACTATGGCAGCACCTGACCTCCAATCAAGGTATAAGACAGTGATCTCCACCCCTGGACAGTAAAGAAGGAGTTGATTGACAAGACTTTGGGAGGGGCAAGAGGTATAAAAGACAGAACATCCATTTTGTAGATAAGCACATGGTGACGGAATACTTTGCTCCCGGCACTGTGTTATTTTCTTTATTAAATCTTCTGTTGTATTTTGAAAAGATCTTAATAATTTAAATTTTTGAAAATGAAAATGGTTTCTCACATGAGGTTGGGAAATGTGAGGCAAGGTTGTCCACACTAGGTGAGCTCCAAGGTACAACTTCACTGACCTGGCCAGACCTCCTTAGGAGCACCCCTACATCAATATAAATCACTTAATGCTCCAATCAGCCCTTCTCCAAAGAGAACAGTAATAAAATACACTCTTTAAAATAGGATTACATATTACTTAAAAGCTCTTTGAAATATTTCTCCACAACTGTAAAAGGAAATCTCCCCGATGAACTCCATAAGAGCAGAGGAAATCAAGGCAGAACCATGGTTTGTCAGGACTTGCTTGATCCTAATGAGCCCTGTGCTGCATTTGGAGCTGAGCCCTTGAACCTCAGGGCCTGAGAGGAGATTGCACAAACCTTTCCAGGAGCCAAAGTCAGAAGAAAACACCAAAGTTTCTCAAAGCATGAATTTCACTGAGGTCCATCGCCAACACAGGCTCCTCATGGACTCCTTGGAGGAGAGAATTGAAGGCTAGAATTGAAATAAACACCTCTCAGAGATTCAGAGTGCAAAGGAAAATCCAAAGTACCTTAAAAACCTTGAGTATCTGAAAGCATTAATGAGCCCAACTGAGTGTCAGTACAGAGCTCTCAGGGGACTGATTAAAGCAGATAACTGGGGCCATGATTGCACAAATCTCTCGCAGTCTGTATCCAAAAGGCAACACCAAATACCTTAAAATAGCTGAAGTACCTTGAAGCATAAATGGCCCACTGGGTGTCATTACTGATAAAGACCCTCCAGGGACTAATTAAAGGAGATATTGGAGGCAGGGACTGCACAATCTTTTTCACAGAGTCTGTATCAAAAGGGAAACACCAAGTAGCTTAAATAAAGTACCCTGAAGTATTAAGGAGCCCCACTGAGTGTTGTTACTGACAAAGCCTCTCCAGGGACTAATTACAGCAGATAATTGGAGGCCATGATTGCACAAACCTCTCAGAGACTCCAAGGCAAAAGCCAAACCCAAAGTCCTTTGAAAAACCTGCAGTCCCTGCAGGGAGCATTCAGGAGCCCCCAGGGCCATTCCTGAGCAAGGCTCCCCAGGGACTCCTTCCAGCAGATCCTTGAGGCCACTGGGATGTGGGCTAGGGGGGGGTGCTGAGGGCAGGACAAGGGGCTGACAGCACCCAGCCTGGATGGGGCTGTGCCAGGAGGCCCCAGTTCCTCAGGACAAGGTGTCTCCTCACAGCCCTTGGTGGCACAGACCCTGCTGCTGTGCCCCAGGGCACCAAGACTTGGCTTCTCTTTGTCCCCACCTGTCATCAGTCCCTCCAGTTTTCTGCTGTGCCTGGGGCCTGGGGACACTTTCTCTGTCATGTCCCTCAGTCCTCAGTGGGACCCATTAAAAGTCCAAGAAACTTTGGAGTTGGATTCTAACTTGGAGTTCTGGAGAAGTTTCTTCAGCTCCCTCTCAGGGACTGATGTTCAGGGCCTGAGCACAAAGCCCCAGAGGCTCATTAAAGTTCTTGTGCTGTGTCTGTGCTGCTGAGCTGGGCTGGGCTCCTGGCACAGAGGCAGCTCCTGGTAACCAAGAAGAGCTTCAAAAGCACATTTCTCTTGATGAGCAGCTCTTCTGCCAGCCCAGCAGGGCTGGGCCACTGCCTGCAGCCACCCTGGGCACAGCACAGAGGCAGAAAGAGCTTCAGTCAGTGAGGATTGGGAAGGGGCTGAGAAGTGCCGGGGGCACAATCACTGCCAGCCCTGGGCACAGGAATCTCTGGCTGCAGGACAATGCAGCTGCAGCTCCTGGAGTGATCTCCTCAAGCTGGAACATCCCAATGCCTACAGACACTGTGAGTACATTCTCTGATTGTCTCTTGTGCAGAGCAGCCAGGGGTGCCCAGGGCTGTCCTGCAGAGCAGGGTCCTGCAGCCCAGGGCACTGTGTTGGGGCAGGGACTCTGCTGCCTGCCAGGGACAGCTCTCAGCCATCCCTGGCAGCTGCTCCCAGCACTGGGGGACAAGATCTGGGTGGGAGGAGACAGCTGGTAAGGCTTGGAAGTGTTCTCCTTGTGAGGGGAGGATGCTGCATTGTTCAGGACTGCTCTCAGCATGGCATTTAACTGCAGAACATTTCCAAGTAGATTATACAGGGAGCACAGCAAGGCAGGGGCTGCAGGAAAGATGCCTCTTGCTCGGCATCTCCCTGGCTGCCCTCCTGGGCAACGGCCTCATCATCAGCGCCATAGCCTGTGGCCACCACCTGCACACGCCCATGTTCTTCTTCCTTCTCAACCTGGCCCTCAGTGACCTGGGCATGATCTGCACCACTGTCCCCAAAGCCATGCACAATTCCCTCTGGGACACCAGGAACATCTCCTACACAGGATGTGCTGCACAGGTCTTTTTCTTTATGTTCTTCATTGGAGCAGAGCTTTCCCTCCTGACCATCATGTGCTATGACCGCTACGTGTCCATCTGCAAACCCCTGCACTACGGCACCCTCCTGGGCAGCAGAGCTTGTGCCCACATGGCAGCAGCTGCCTGGGCCAGTGCCTTTCTCAATGCTCTTGTGCACACAGCCAATACATTTTCCCTGCCCCTGTGCCATGGCAATGCCCTGAGCCAGTTCTTCTGTGAAGTGCCCCAGATCCTCAAGCTCTCTTGCTCAAACATCAACCGCAGGGAATTTGGGCTAATTGCTTTTAGTGTGTGTTTAGCATTTGGCTGTTTTTTGTTCATTGTTTTCTCCTATGTGCAGATCTTTGGGATTGTGCTGAGGATCCCCTCTGAGCAGGAACGGCACAAAGCCTTTTCCACCTGCCTCCCTCACCCGGCCGTGGTCACCCTGTTCATCAGCACTTCATTTTTTAGCTACCTGAAGCCCCCCTCCATGTCCTCCCCATCCCTGGATCTGGCCCTGTCAATTCTGTACTCGGTGGTGCCTCCAGCCCTGAACCCCCTCATCTACAGCCTGAGGAACCAGGAGCTCCAGGCTGCAGTGTGGATACTGATGACTGGAGGGTTTCACAAAGATTAAACTGCTGGCAATTTTGTGCAACTCACTTGTAATAAAAGCCATCTTTGATACTCCTTGTTGGTTTAATTTTGGAGGTTTTTTACTGTTTTATTTTTTTCATATTGTACGCAGAGAAATGTCACTTTTTGTGCTATTTCTCATTTTCTTTCTCTCCAACTTCCCTGTGGCCACAGACTGTGTCAATGAAGAGCTATTCCCTTGGAGGGTTTGAAAGAAGTATAGGACCTCTCAGCAGAGTTTTCTGCAGAAATGCCCTTTTGTTGCCTTCTCTGGAGCTGCAGCAGCAATGTCTGTGTGCAGAGCTGGGGGCAGATCAGTGCTGGCACAGCAGCTGTGCCCAGCAGCAGCAGCACTTGGTGTTGCCAGTGCTGCTGCCGTGGCCCTGCCCCGCTGCCCTGGTGGCCCTGGTGTTGCTGTAGGGCCTGAGTGCTCTCGGGGCCGGGCACAGCCCTGGGAGTGGCAGTGCCGGGGCTGCAGCAGGGACAGGCCATGGGCACTGCTGGGGCAGTGCTGACGCCTCAGCCCAGGCCCTGGGGGCTCCAGGCTCCTTGCCTCAAGAACATGCCCAGGCCAATGCTCAGCACAGAAAACCCCCGTGAGCAGCCCCAGGCTGGCCGTGGGCAGGCTGGGGGCAAACAGCATGGCTGGGGCTCTGCAAGGGCCCTGGGGCAGATGGGAAGGAGCAGCAGAGCAGGGGCTGATCTATTTCCAGTGCGCTGCACAGCCCAGGACAGAGTCCCAGAGCATCCTCATGGAGCTGCCAAAAACATTCCCCCTTCTCAGCCCTGGCTTCTCCCCCAGCTCACACAGGTGCCCCATTCTTGCAGGCACAGACACAGCAGCACTGGCTCAGCAGCCCCTGGTTGCATTGCACAGAGCAGGCAGGAGCACCCCCATGCTGTTGGTGTGGGGACATGAACCTGAGGGAGCACAAATGCCATCAGCCCCTGGGGCCAGCAAGGGCTGGGGGACGCCAGGGAAACCACTCAGCTTTGTCCTGGCCTCTGCAGTCAGCCAGAAAGTTTGTTCCCATCAGCTGGGACATTCCTGTCCCACTGCAGACGCTGTTGCTCAGAGCCAGGGCTACCCTGGCAGCCACTCCCAAACTGCCCTGAGCATTTCCTTTGCTTCAGCTTTGCTTTCTTTATTCTTCCCTTGTCCAAATTTCTTCCTCTTGCCCAGTCTTTTTTTCTCCCCTGCAAACAGCCCATCCCAGTTTGCCCATTCCTCTCTGGCCCCACTCCCCATTGCAGTTCCTGATTTGGCACCATGGGAACATCCCTTGGGCAGCAGGATCATCCTGCAAGTGCAGCAGGAATTGTCTGCAGGTTCCTGCAGTGCCTGGTGCTGCTCCCTTCCCAGAGGCACTCCAGGCCAGGGGAGCACATCTGGGCTGCTGTGTCTGGCTCTGGGGCTCCCTGTTCTGGGCAATGAGGAGTAGTTTTAGAGGCACTATAGGACTGACAGGATGGGCTTTGGGGCTGGCAGGAGAAGCTAAGGGACCTGGGCTGCTGGAGCTCCTGAAGAGGAGGCCCAGGGCTCATCCTGCAACTGCTCCAAGGGTGGTTTCAGAGAATCCGAGAATCAGCAAGGGTTGAAAAGACCTTGGAGATCATCAAGACCAACCTGTGCCCTGACACTGCCTTGTCTCCCCTGAGTCTTCTTTTCTCCAGGATAAACAACCTCACGTCTCCCACCTGCTCCACACAGGCCTTGTGCTCCAGACTGCTCACCAGCCTTGTCGCCCTTCTCTGGACACACTCCAGCCCCTCCATGTCCTTCCTAAACTGGGGGACCCAGAACTGGACACAGCATTTAAGGAGCTGCCCAACTTGGGCCCAGCACAGGGGAAGAATTCCTGCCCTGCTCCTGCTGGCCACACCATTCCTGATCCAGGCCAGGAGTCATTGGCCTTCTTGCCCACCTGGGCACACTGCTGCCTCATGTCCAGCCTGCTGTCCATCACACCCTGCAGGTCCCTTTCTGCCTGGCTGCTTTCCAGCCACTCTGTCCCCAGCCTGTAGCACTGCAGGGGTTGTTGTGGCCAAAGTGCTGTGCCCGGCACTTGGACTTGTTAAACCTCACCTTGTTGGATTTGAGCTCTGAATCCAGCCTGTCCAGGGACCTGTGCAGAGCCCTCCTACCCTCCAGCCGATCAACACTCCCAGCCAACTTGGTGTCACCACATTTCCATGAGACCCCAGAGTGACCCAATGGTCTCCATGATTCCATGAGGCCTCCCAGTGTCACAATGTCCCTTTGGTTCCATGGGACACCTTGGTGTCACAAAGTCCCTTGGATCCTTGGGCCATGCAGTGTCACAATGGTCCCCCAAGACCCTACAGTGTCACAATGGATCCTTCGTTCCATGAAGTCTGGCAGTGGAACAATGCTCTCCTTTGTTCCACAGTTTCACAATGGCCTCGTGGTCCCAAGGGTCCTGACGGTGTCCAACATGTTTTCTTCATTCCATGAGTCCCTGAGGAGCAGCACTGGCCCCTTGGTTCCATGGGGCCCTGCAGTGTCACAATGGCCCCATCATGACATCAGGTCCTCCTCTGTCACAATGCCCTGCATGGTCCCACAAGGCCCTGCAGGGTCACAGTGGCCTCTTGGTTCCCTGAGGCCTCAGAGTGCCACAATGAATTCCTTGGTTCTGCAGTGTCACAATGGAGCCCTGGTGATACAAGATCCTGCACTGTCACCAGGGACCTTTGGTTCCATGGGGCACCACAGTGTAACAATTGTTCCCTCGGTTCCCAGAGTCCTTGCAATGGAGTAATGGCCCGTTGGTTCCATTGTCCCCAGGCTCTTCCCAGAGTCTCCTTGGTTCCACAGTGGCACAATGGCCCCTTGGTTCCACAAGGCCCTGCAGTGTCACAGTGGCCTCTGTGGTTCCACCTGGACCCAGACTGTCACAATGGACTCCTTGCATCCATTCAGCCCCACAGTGTCACAATGGCCCCTTGGCTCTGTGCTGCCATGTTGTACACAGTGTCACCATGGTCCTCTTAGTGCCACCAGGTCCCGCAGTGTCACAATGGCCCCTTGCTTCCCCAGGGCACTGCAGTGTCACAATCATTAGAGAATCAACCAGGCTGCAAAAGACCTTGGAGAGCATCAAGTCCAACTTGGGACTCAACACCACCTTGTCACCCAGACCAGACCATGGCACTGAGTGCCACATCCAGTCTTTCCTTAAACACTTCCAGGGATGGTGACTCACACATCTCTCTGGACAGCCCATTCCAGTGCCCAATCAGCCCTTGTGAGGAGAATATTTCCTAATGTCCAGCCTAAATGTTTCCTGGTGCAGCTGAAGGCTGTGTCCTCTTGTCCTCTCACTGTTCCCTGGGAAAAAAGCCTGACCCCCACCTGGCTGCACCCTCCTTTCAGGGAGTTGTATAGAGCGATGAGGTCTCTCCTGAGCCTCCTCTTCTCCAGGATAAACAACCTCAGGTCCCTCAGCTGCTCCTCACATCACTTGTGCTCAAGACCCCTCACCAGCCTTGTTGCCCTTCTCTGGAAACACTCCAGCCGCTCCAGGTCCTTCCTAAATTGAGGGTCCAGAACTGGACACAGCCCACGAGCTGCTGCCCAACCAGTGCTGAGCACAGGGGAAGAATCACTGTCCTGCTCCTGCTGGCCACACCATTTCAGATCCATAGGAGTGCCAGAGGTTGGATGAGGGAAATGGTGGGGAGGGAGTGGGGACAAAGTATTATTGATTGTCAGCCATGAAGGGTCTTGATCTTCATATCTGTTCAGACTGCATCAGAAAGTACTGGGGGTCAATATCAATTGGACACTGCTGATAGAAATCTATGAACAGGAAAGAATAATTGTTAAAACAATTTCTTCTGCTTTTTTTTTTTTCAGTATAGCAGATTCACTTTGAATACACTTTTGAAATTTGTCTAATTAACCACAGAAGAATTTGAAACTTCAATTATTACCAAGGGCTTTTCTTGTTTGAGTGTTTTGAACTATTGTTTATGAGCGTTTTTCAGTGAATTCCTGAACTGAACAGCTGAAGAAAGAAGAGGCCTCTAGAGGAGTAAAATTCATCAGCAAACTCCAAGTGGCTGAGGATCCATCCCCTTCAGAGCAGCAATGAACAGAAATGGGCACAGCTTTGTGGCTGCCCCAGCTTTGGCATGGGCCTTGGACCTGGAGGAGGAGCAGCTCTTGAAGGGCCCCAAGGTAGGGGCTCTTGTGCTGCCCTGGACAGATGGGATGGCAGCAGGGACTGCAGAGCTCTCAGCACCTCAGGCAGAGGGGAGCAGGGAAGCCAGGGAG
The DNA here is from genome assembly GCF_035770615.1 of Melospiza melodia melodia. Taxonomy (NCBI): domain Eukaryota; kingdom Metazoa; phylum Chordata; class Aves; order Passeriformes; family Passerellidae; genus Melospiza; species Melospiza melodia. The sequence goes on from NC_086210.1 coordinate 4,624,944, forward strand.
CCTCCTTTGGCCTTGGCCAAGCACCTTCCCCCATGGCTGGGGCTGAGTCCTGTGGCAGCTGCAGCTGCTGCTGTGCCCTTGCCAGAGGCTGAGGCCGTGGGGCAGTGCCCAGAGCAGCCTGACCTGAGCAGAGATAAGGGGCCAGAGCCAGCTGGGCTGGGCTGGGCAGAGGTCCTTGGTGCTGCCCAGAGTTCAGGGCAGCTGGCAGAGCTTGCAGGGAGCTGGGCTGGGCTCAGAGAGCCTGGCCCAGAAAACATCAATGTCCATCTCAGCCTGGCTGAGCGTGCAGGGGCAGGACTCAGGCCAGGCCTTATAGGGCAGGGCCAGAGCCTGTGCAAGGCATTGCCAACAGGCAAGTGGCCCAGAGAGGAGGCTGCTCTGTGCCCTTGGTGGTACGGACCGAGCAGGGAGGGGGCCCAGGACATTTGTCAGCAGCAGCCTCTGTGCCCAGGCCTTGGTGGCCCTGGCTGCTGAGACCAGCTTTGGCCTGGGCTGAGTTTGGCTGTGGCCCAGCTCCATCCTCCTGCGGGGCTCAGGGCCTGTTCCCAGCCACGGTCAGCCCTTGCCGGCCTCTCTGCTGGCCCAGAGGCCGGCAGAGCCCGGGGCAGGGCTGTCTGTGCAGCCCCACAGGTGCCATGGGCTCTGCAGGAGCTGGCAGAGGCTGCCCAGCAGGGAGTCCATGGGGCACAGAGCCCCAAGGCTGCTGTGGGCACCACGGCACAGTGGCGGTTCCCAGCCGCAATGCTCCTGGCCTGGGTCGGGCCTGCACAGGGGCTGGGCCACCATGGCTGGGCCAGCACAGGGCCACAAAGGGGCCACGCAGCCACTGCTGGGGCTGACAGCAAAGCCAGGCACACACAGGGAATTGCTGAGCATGGCCTGTGCTGGCCAGGCCTGACTGTGCCAAAGGCAGAGCTCAGCTGCCCTTGGGGGCTGCAGGAACAGTCCAGAGCCCAAAGAGCCTCCATGGCTTTGCTGTGGACCAAGGCTGCAGGAGGGAAATGCAGGGCTGCTGTGGGATGGGGAGGGCATTGAATTCCAGCACACACCTCAACTCTCTGATGACCCCGGCACCATGCTGGGCCCTGTTTCAGTCTGGAGCAGAGCAGATGTTGATGGGACAGGGGCCCTGTGGAGCTGTCAGGGACCTTCAGCTTCCAAGGTACTCTGCTCTTCTTCAGGTGCTCTTGGAGAGATCCAATCCCAGCTGGGCACCTCAGGGCACTAGTGGCACTGCCTGTTCATGGGCACACAACTGATGTCTGCCTGGAAAGGGGCACAGGTTTTAAAACCTGTTTATATCATATTATACAAGAAAATCTTTATTATCTGGGTCATTTGAGTACTTTTAAGAAACGACAAAATTTTCCCATTAGGAATGGGGATTTCCTGGAAGCATCCTGATGGCAGAACAAGAAGAAATATTGATCTTCTCATCTACTTGCGTCACCAATATTCAGTTTATTATTTAATCTCACTCTTCCCTCAGGCGTTTCCTGCTCTCCTGTTTTAATGACCATTTCTAAGAACATCTTTTCATTTAGAGCAGCTGGATCTTTGTACTTCCTGTTGCTCCCAGATTTGCTTCTCTAGGTCCTTTCTGGTCATTCAAGTACCTCTGACATGGTTTGAGAGGAAGTAGGTTTTCTGGGATATGCTGTGGTCACACCAATGGGGTTCAGATTTGAATACTGACACCTGGTGTTGCCACTGGGGACATTGGATACACCTGTGAGAACACAGAGGTTGAAAAGCAGAGCACTTCAGTGGGAAACTCTCTTGGATTTCCGGTGGGAAAAGAGTTCGAATCTCTCCCCCCATCCCAGCTACTGGCGGGGCAGGGGGAGGGTAAAGCCATGCAGCCGTGAGGTAGGCTGGGCCTTGGACAGATATGGGAGGTAGGCCTGGCCCAAGGGTAGAAGAGAGAGAAGCACCGGGAGGTATTGGGAAGCCCCCCCTGAGAGAGTCGGTGCCTGGGACTGTTACCTTGAAATTTGATATCATGTGTTGGCGGCACAGCCCGACCTGCGGGGGGGGGGGGGGGGGGGGGTTTGCAGCAAGGGGGTGTCTGGCCACTTGTGGGAGTTTTAACCCCTTTTTAGATAATGAAAACTTTACAGAATATTAACCTTTCCTAGAAGAGAGATAGAGTAAAAGATGAAGAGGAAATGGGCAAGTGTGATGAAGGTCTGGGCCAGTGAGAGGTGTTGGAAGAATAGAGAAGAATCTTAGGTTGGAAGAGATGATGGAGTGGCTTGCTGGACTCTTCTTGTATAGCCATGGACAGAACCATGTTCCTTGTGACACAGAGACTGCATCCAGGGGGAGGCAATGGTTCAGAACCAAGAGGGTTCAGTGTCTGTACCCCTTGGCCTGAGGGGGTGAAATTTGGGGGGAACAGGTGTCCCAAAGTTAAGACTGTGCTCTTCTTGGACTGGGACAAAGCATCCTTAAAAAACAACCCTAGAAGCATCTCTGGTTCATGTTCAGTGGTGAGAGCACTGGACATGAAAGGAAGAGGTCACTATGGCACAAGAAGGACTCCTCTCCTCTTGATGAATTGAGAATTGATTATCTACAGGGTGGTGATGGACCAAGAGTAGGTGATTTGGAGGATAGACTTCTTGGAAATTTGGTGGGTGGGGGCGGAAATGTATTTCTAAGGTTTTCATTTTTCCTGTGTGTTTCTTTTTACTTATAGTTGTAGTTTAGTTAATAAAATTTTCTTTATTTCTAAGTGGGAGCCTGCTTTGCTTATTCCTGGTCACATCTCACAGCAGAAACCAGGGAGAGGGTATTTTCATGGGGGCACTGGCATTGTGCCAGTGTCAATCCATGACAACCTCCCAATTGACTGGTTTAATGCTTTGAGGTGCAAGAAGTTGACCCATATTTCTGAAGTTCAAATAAATATATAAATAATCACCTCAATTATGTTTATATTTATCACAGAATTGTTTATTCTTTTGGCCTTATTTAAAACTGTTCTTGTATGGAAATCCCTGGGGGCTATGGGACATGTTGCATGCTGCTGGGACATCCCAGTGAGCTGAGAGAAGAGCTGTGATGGGTATTAAACTGCTCAAACGTTCAACTTGTGTTTGTTGGCAAGAAACCTTTCTGTGCCTCTGAGTGTCACCCGGCCCTGAGCCCAAAGGACACAAACCTGATGATTTGTGGTTCCCACTGAAGGGACTGCACTTGGAGCTTGGCTCTGCACAGGAGAGCTCTTCATCCCCTTTCTCTCTTTTCCTCCCTCTGGGCATGGAGGCAGCTCCTGACTTCAGCGTGTGACTCGTGTGTGTAAAGAGCAAATCTGGGCAGAACTGGGGCAGGGAGGGTTTGGGGGGACCTTGGGATCTGTGCTGAGTTCAGAAGGTGTTTTCCATTGCCCTGAGATGTCTGCTGTGCAAAGTGGATTGAAAATCTAGTAGAGGAATGACTTTTGCATTTGATGGAGCTGTGACTTGCCTTGGCTTTGTTGGCTGACAAGAAATGTACATCCCTCTGTGTCTCGGGCAGCTCCTTCTCCAAGGAAAGCAGGTGGGAGTTGGAGCCAAGGAGCTGAAAGCTGCAGGTGCAGCCTGGGCTGGAGGGAGCTCAGATTTGCACAAGGCTGCTCTGAGTGCCAGGGCTTGGATGGGGGAAATGGTGCGGTGAAGGAAGGGACAGAGTGTGATGGATTTTCAGCCATGAAGAGTCTTGATTTTCATATCTATTCAAACTGTATGACAAGGTGCTTGGATTCACTGTCAGTTGGAGATTGCACATATCAATAATTAACATGATAACAAACCTAAACAGGACCTAAACAATCTTTTCTCACTGTCTTTCTAAATAGAATATATTCACTTTGAATACCCTACTGAGATCTACTTAACAACAAAGAATTTGAAAATTAAAATCAAAATATTCCCAGGGGCTTGGGTTCTTAAGGTGTTCTGAATGTTAATGAGCCCTGGGACACTGAATTCCTGCACTGAAGAGCTGAAGGCTGAACAAGCCTCTGGAGCAGGAAAATTCAGCAGCAGCCTCCAAGTTGCTGAGGATGTCAGCAGCCCCCACTGAGGCCATCCCTGCCCAGAGAACGTGGGGGAATGGGCAGACAAGGAGAGCATCCCTGGGGCTGGGGCAGCACAACTCAGAGGCACCAGCGGCTCCAGCTGGGAAATGGAGTGTGGAATGTGGCTGGGAAAGCCCTGCCTGGGCTGTGCCAAGCAGGACACACAAGCCCTGACCCCCATCCACTAAAAAACTCTCTCAAGGAGATATTTAAAAGGAATTACAATTGTTTGTGTCCTCTGAGTTGGATGTACTGGAGAAATACCAACAAGAGATTCTCAGGAGCTCAAAAGAACTAAACAGCCTCTACTGGTGACTTTAGAAAATCAGAGAAATTTTGGGAAAAGGTTTTTTATGACATTGTAGTGGTTTTGGTTTGGTAATTTTAATTTTTTCTAATCTTGAAATTTCTTCTAATGAAATTTCTAATGAAATTTTTTCTAATGTATTGATAAATGTGGTGGGTTTTAGTGTCGGTTAAGTATTTATGCATTTATTTTGTTGTGAGACAGGATTAGGAGAAAGGTAAAGTAGGCTTAAAATTCCAAAAGGGTATAAAGAAAATGTTTTTAAAAGTAATCAAAAGAAAAAAAGTAGTAAGAATTAAAATAAACTCTTTAGAACACTTTACTTTTCCTTACAACTTTTTGTTTTTATGACAATGTAAAGAAACTAAACTTAAATTTTCTATTTATTTTACTATATCTAGAATAGTCTTTTTTTAGATTACTTTGGGAGAGAAGTTTTCCTTGTTAAGGTTATTGAGATATTTTTTACAAGAGAAGAAAACCGTTTTTTTGTGGTTCTTAATTTTGTCATGGATAATATGAAGTTGTTTTTATTGCTACAAGTTTTTTTACAGCTTGTTGATGGGTCATTTTAAAATTATTTTTATCTCTGAGAATAGAGATCTTCTCTTGGAGATATTGGATTACTTTTTTTTTTTCCCTGTTTAAACTTTTTTATGAAACTACATTTAGTTTAACATTTGTTTATTTTTAGTATGGAGGTCTTTGTTTGATATTAATTTGTAATTTTTTAAAATAGTTTTTTTTTGTTTTAAAGGAAAAGGGTTTTTCCTTTATAGTTTATAAGAGGATTTTAGTTTAAAGATTAAGATAATTTTTCTTCTTTTTTGGGGGATTCAATTTATTCTTTTATGACTTTGATGGTTTTATATATTTTTTTAATATGCTTGTATTTTGTTTTCTTTTCTTATAATCGAAGGAGGCTTGAAGTTTGAAAGGACTAATACCTGACCTGCCAGTAACTTGTGGTGGAAGTTGTGTTTCGGCTGTGTTAGGATTGGTTTTATGGTTTGTTTTTGGCTTTTTTCGTGTTTAAGTTTTTAGTTGTAGGGTTATTTTGTATGGGTTGTATGTTGTAGGGCTTTTTGGTTTGAGTTGTGTTGGGGAAAAGGGACTTGATATTAAGAATTTAAGAGGTATGGCTAGATTTGTTCTGGTTGGGGTTTTGTAGCCTCTTTTGTTTTCCTGTTTGGGAGTTGTTGGGGTTTGGTTTGGTTAGAATGGGGCAGATGTGGGGGGCAGCCTGGGGAGGGGGGATGGGGCTCAGCCCACAGCAGGGTGGTTTGGTTTGGTTTGGTTTGGTTGAGATGGGGGCTGAGACCAGGGCCCGCTGCTTCTTTGTTGATTGGAAAAGAAAGAGGAGGTTCCTGGGTTTTTCATCTTTAACATGTGTTTCACAGAGGCATATTCAGTATCTTAGTGATTTAACAGATTGTCAGTTACACAGAAAGTTTTGTATTACTTTTGAAAATTCTTCTCATGTTGAACTACTACAGATATTCAATCAACAGAAAACACTTCTCAAAGCATTGACTTGGCCCATTCAACTTCACAAGCTTCAAGCCTGTTCAATGTAATGTTAATCAAAATTTGCAGCAGCACAGAAACAGAAGAAGAAGACACAGAAAGAGAGAAAGACAAAAAAGATACAGAGGAGAACTCACACAGCCCCTACTCCTGCATTCCAGCACTGTTAGATGGAAATTCCAAGACGAGGTAGGGTCAAGATGTGTGCTTGCCTTGTGGTCAGCCTTCAATACTCCTGGGTCTTGCTGGGCCCTTCCCCCAGGTAGGACTTGGGGTCATTTGGTCCCTCAGGAGCTGGGCTGGGGGCTGCAGAGGTGGCTGTGGAGCATTGCCTGTGCTGTGTGGGGGGATTGGGGTTCCAGGGCAGGGCAAGGCTGGGGTGCCAGGGCCGGGCTGCACCTGCCCCTTCCTCCTGCACACACAAAATGTTTTGAGCCAACAATCTCCTCCAGTCTATCACAATCAGGAATGTTGGAGGTGGAACCCAAATTTGGCCATGGGCACCTGGACTAGAAGGACAGTTCTTTTCCATAAGAAGGAAAATATGGAGCCCCAGTGGACCCCCCGCCAGTGAGATCCTCACTGGGCCAAGGCCAGCCAGACTTTTCAGGAATGGCAGATTTTGTCTGGGAGCAGTCGTTGGATTTAGGGAATTTTGGAGGTGGAAGCCCAATCTCAAGCATGGGCATCTGGAGAAGCAGGACAGTTCTTTCCCAAAGGAAGGAGAGCACGGAGCCTTTTCCAGTGTTTTGGGGACAGCTGAGAGGTGACCCGTGTACAACCACTGCCAGCCAGACTTGTCCTGGAAATATTCCTATGGGAACATTCCTGGATATAAGGAAACTTGGAGGTGAAATCCCAATTCTGGCCATGGGTGACTGGAGAAGAAGGACAGTTCTTTTCCATAGGAAGGTAAGCACAGAACCCCAGTGTTTCATTAGCAGAAGAGAAGATACCCTCGACATGCCAAGGCCAGCTGGACCAGTCAGGTGGCCCTTGGGAGGCCAAGACAGATGTGTTCCATGTTCCCTTGATTTTATGGGGCCCTGCAGTATCATAATCGTGCCTTGATTTCATGCAGTCCAGGAGTGTCACAATGGTCTCCGTGGTTCTCCAGAACCCACAATGTCACCTGACTCCTCAATTCCATGAGCCCTGCAATGTCACAATGGACCTTTCGACCCTGGGGGTTTGTGGTGACCCAATGGTCTCTTTGGCTGCACAATGTCACAATGGACCACTGATGACATCAGGCCCTGCTATGTCACAATGGCCCCTTGGTTCCATGAAGCTTTGTGGTTTCACAATGGTCTACTTTGGTTGCCCAGTGTCACAATGGACCACTGATGACAGGAGGCCCCAAAATGTCACAATGACTCTTTGGTTTTAGGCAGCCCTGCAGTGTCACAAAGGCCTTTTGGTTTCACCAGGACGCACAGTATCACAATGGTCCTCTTGGTCCTTTGGGGACTCCCAGGGTCACAATGGTCTCACGGGTTCGATGAGGCCTCACAGTGTCAGAGTGCTTTGCTTATTCCATTGGGCCACACTGTGTCACAATGGTCGCCTTGGTTCCGTTGTGCCACACAGTGTCACCATGGCCCCTTGGTTCCGTGCGGCTGTGAAGTGTCCTAATAGTCTCTCCATGGTTCCATGACGCCTTGCAATGTCACAAGGAACCTTTGGATCTATAGGATCCCACAGTGTCACAATGGCCCCTGGCTCTCATGACACCCCAAAGTGTCATAATGGTATCCATGGTTCCATGAGACCCCGCGGTGCCACAATGGACCCTTGGTTGGATGGGGCCTCTCAGTGTCACAATGGTCCCTACATTCCATGGAACCACACAGTGTCAGTACAGTTGCCTTGATTCCATGAGGCCCAGTAGTGTCACAATGGTCCCTTGGTCTCACAGGGCCCCACAGTATCACAATGACCCCTTGGTTTCACAGGGCCCACAGTGTCACAATCGTCCCTTGGTCTCACAGAACCCCACAGTGTCACAATGGTCCCTTGGTTCCATGGCCCTGTGCTATTGCTGCATTCCCCCCTCCCCTTCTCAGGTTACCCTGCCAGCTGAGAAATGCTCCTTGGGCCTCGGCCCTCATCACAAACACTGTCTGCTCCAGACACTGCTGCTGCCCAGCCAGCTCCTGGTTCCTTTAGCAGCAGCCCTGGGAACTGTTTCTGTTCCCTCAGTGGCACAACATCCCTGTTCTCACACTGCCAAAGAAAGCTGTTGGTACCAAGCGTGGCCAGGATGAACCATTGCTGGGACTGAAGCCCCTCTCTTGGGGCCCCTGCAAACAGCACTCCAAAAGGAGCCCTTGGAGCTCTCCTGGGCCAGCGATTCCCTCTGAGTGGGGCCTCTCCCAGCCGGGAACTCTCCTGTTTGCTGCACTTGGGGATCCCAAACAACGACGGAGCCTGGGCCGATCCCCCCACTCCTCCAGGCTCAACACTTCACCCACTAGGGAGGTGCCAAAGAATCCACAGTGAGCATTTCCTGCCCTCAGGGGAATTTCTTACAGGTGCCTTGCACTGACTCTTGGTGTCTGTGTGCACACAGGAGTGCCTGTGCTGGGGAAATGTGGCAGAAATGCTGCTCTCTGAGGGGCTTGAGTGCCTTGGATAGCTGAGTCAGTCAGGCCTGTAAATGAGGTTAAGTCACGAGCTCTAAGCTAAGTTAAATGCTGCTAAGAGTTGTTCTTTTCCTAAGTTGTTATGACTAATATAGGTTAGTAGCTAAGTTAAATATTGATAAATGTTAGTCCTTTGTTAAATTGCAAAGACATGGGTTACAAGTTTGGTTAAGTACTGTTAAGTGCTGTTCTTTAGCTAAATTGTGAAGTTGAAGATATCAGTTAAGGTTAAAATTCAGGCCTGTTAAGTGTGAGGCCTGTTAAGCTTTAAGGCCATATTCCTTTTATCCTTGCCCTCACTGTCCTTGTGTCACACACACACACAGGGACAGTTCTTGGTTAATTTCTGGTTTGATTGACTGGATTTGGTTTGTTTTTGTTGTTGCTTTGTTTCCTTGGTGTGCCTGAAGTGTCCAGTCAGGAGCAGAGTGACTCTTGCCAAGGAACTTTGTGCTGCTGTCCCTTAATATTAAATCTGGTTTTTGCTGATCCCTTGCTGGGGATTTTTTCAGCACTCTCAAGGCCTCATTGGTAGCAGGGTGAAGGAGCCCTGGCCCAGGCTCTGGCCCTGGAGGACACTGGGACGCTACCGGGGGGTCACTGTCCCCCTGTCCCACCCACAGGGCCCTGGCCCCCTGTCCCCGTGTCAGGCTCTGGGGTCGATCTCATGGAACATCCTCTGGGGGAGGCTGCCGGGCCAGGGGCGGGGTGACCCGGGGGACAGGGGACCCTGCTGTGCGCGAGCAGGGTTGGACTGCTCTGGGGGAACTGTGAGGGGGGCTGGGGCAGAGTGACCTCCCCAGTGACCTCACACTGCCCCTGTGATGTCATACAGCGCCTGTGATGTCACACAGCCCCTGAGATGTCACATTGCCCCTGTGATGTCACACAGCCTCTGTGATGTCACACAGCCCACTCTGGGATGTCAGACAGCCATCTCTGTGATGTCACACTGTCCCTTTGATGACATACATACCCTGTGATGTCACACTGCCCCTGTGATGTCACACAGCCATCTCTGTGATATCACGCTGCCCCTGTGATGTCACACAGCCATCTCTGTGATTTCACACAGCCCCTGTTATGTCACAGCCCATGCTGGGATGTCACGAATCCCCCTTGGGATGTCACAGAACCAATGCTGGCATATCACTCTGTGATGTCATACGGCTGCCTCCTAGGATGTCTCAAAAGACACTGTGATGTCACATACTCACCCAGTGCTGTCACTGCATGTTCTCTGATGTCACAGACTGTTCTGTGATGCTAGTCAGACACCCAGTTATAGCACAACCCACTCTCTGATGCCACAGAGCCACCCTCCATGATGGCAGATTCTGCTCTATGGCCTTACATCCTACCCTATGATGTCACAACCACCTCTGTGATGTCACAATCCCCTCAGTGATGTCACACAATCCTCTCTGTGATGTCATACTTCCACTCTGTAATGCCACCGCACACATTTTGACCTCACAGCCAGCTCTATGATGTCATAAAGCCATGCCATGATGTCACAGCCTGCTCTGTGATGTCACACAGCTCCCTCTGTTATTGTGTAGCTGCTCAATGACCTCACACAACAAACTCTGTGATGTCACAGCCCAATCTGTGACCTCACACAGCCCACTCTGTGCTGTCACACAGTCCCTTGCTGACATCCCAGCTGCTCTGTGCCTCTATGACACAGCCACAGAGCTGCTGCAGTGACACAGCCCCCTCTGGGACATCCCACAGCCCCTGCCAGTGCTGAGCCCCTGTGAACTCTGTCTGTGCCCTGCTGGTGTCCCTGAGGGGCCCTGGCAGTGCCCCAGCCCTGCTGGGCTGTGCACAGGAGCTGCTCCTGGGCAGAGCTGTCTCTCTGCAGCGCTGCCCTTGCCAGGAGCTGCCTCTGGGCCAGGAGCCCGGCCCAGCTCAGCAGCACAGACAGAGCACAGGGACTTTAATGAGCCTCTGAGGCTTTGGTGCTCTTTGCATCAGATTCAGTCCCTCAGAGTGGGCTCAAGGTACTTGTCAAGAGCTCAAAGTGAGATTGAAATACTGAATTTTCTTGTACTTTAAATAGATCCCTGTGAGGGACAGGACTGAGAAAGTGTCCCCAGGTTCCAGGTAAAGCAGAACACTGGAGGCAGTGATGGCAGCTGGGGACAAACAAGGCAAAGGTATGTCTGGTGCTGAGCACACCTGGATGTGTTTGAGGAATGCAAAGGGCCAAGGCCTGAGCCCCAGCCCCTGGCCAGGCAGATCCTGTCCCTCCCTCCTTGCTCAGGGCTCTTCCCGGGATGGGCACTGGCATGTGGGGATGTGCAATGGCAAGGGCAGGAGCATGGGGCGGCCCCTGCCAGGCTGCTGAGCAGGGACAAGGAGGCAATGAGGCCCCTGGCCTGCAAGGGTCACTTGTCTCCTGCTCCTGCCTCAGGCCCAGGGCCAGCAGCCATGGCCAAAGTGCTGCCCAAGTTGGCTCTGGCAGGGCTGTCTTGCAGCTGCTGCCCATCCCTGTGCCCTGTGCAGCCCAGGCTGTCCCATGGTGTCCCTGCCCTGCGCCTCTGTCCCTGCAGGCTACCGGCATCCCCCGCCTTCACCACCTGGCTGGACCCTTCCTTTGTTGACAGCTCTGCCTCCTGCCTGCCTCTGCCTGCCCACACAAAGGCTTGGGCTGCTCCAGGCTCCTGCTGGGGAACATGCTGCACCACAGCCCTGCCCTGGGAGGGAAATTCCTTTCTCCTAGTGTCCAGTCTGGGCTTCTCCAGGTTCCCTCGGCATTAATTCTTCCTTTCTCTGCCTGTTCTCTACTATGTCAAAAGGATCCAACATCTCTGAAACCACCCTTCAGTCCCTTCCAGGCCTCTCCTCTGCTGTCCTCAGTCTCCATCCCACTGAGCACAGAACTCCTCTTTCCCTATGGAGTGGTCAAGTGCCTGAGGCCAAGACCGCCTGGAGAGGAGAGACAGTTCTTTTTTATAGGAAAGAAACCACAGGAACCCAAGGGTTTGAAGGCAGATGAGAAGCAGCCACCAGAGGCCAAGGCAAGCCCGACCTGTCTGTCCTTGTAGTTTTTTTCTGAAAGCAGCCTTTGGATATATGGGGAGTTTTGGGAATGGAATTCCATTTCAGTCATGTGTTCCTGGACTGGAATGACAGATCTCCATAGGAAGAAAAGGGTGGAGTCCCAGTGTTTCAATGGCTGATTAGAGGCAGCCCCAAGGAGGCCAAGGCCAGCCAGACCTGTTGTCAGGGAAGAATACTTAGGCAGATAGAATTTGGGAGGGCAAACGCCACTTTTGTCTAGGGGCATCTGGACAAGAAGGACAGTTCTTTTCCACGGGAAGGAAAGTACAGAGCCCCAGTGTTTCAAAGGCAGATGAGAGCTGGCCCTCAGGAAGCCAAGGGAACCTAAACAGTCCTGGCAGCTTTTGTCTCCGAGCTATCCTTGGATATAAGGAATTTCAGAGGCTGATTCTCAATTTATTTTGCCTGGACGTGAAAGATGTTTTTTCCATGAGAAGAAAAGCACAGGACCCCCCTTGTTTTGAAGGCAGATGAGAGGTGGTCACCAGGAGGCCAAGGCCAGCACAGAGTGGGTTGTGTGAAGTCACAGATTCGGCTATGACATCACAGAGTTTGTTGTGTGAGGTCATTGAGCAGCTACACAATAATAGAGGGAGCTGTGTGAAATAACAGAGCAGGCTGTGACATCATGGCATGGCTTTATGACATCATAGAGCTGGCTGTGACGTCAAAATGTCTGCGGTGACATTACAGAGTGGCACTATGATATCACAGGAAGGGCTTTGTGACATCAATGAGGGGGTTGTGGCATCCAACTGCTGTCTGTGACATCATAGAGTAGGGTGCAAGGCCATAGAGCAGATCCTGGCATCATAGAGAATGGAATTGTGACATCAGAGAGTAAATTGTGACATCACTGGCTGGCTGTAAAATCATAGAGCAGGCTGTGACATCAAAAACCAGACAGTGACATCACAGAACAGACAGTGACATCGCATGATGACTTTGTGATATCGCAGTGTCTTCTGCGACATCACAGCGCAGATGTATCACATCACAGGGTGACATAAAAGGGGGCTGTGTGACATGCTAGGTGGCTGTGGGACATCACACGAGGTTTTATGATATCACAGGGGGCTGTGTGACATCACAGGAGGTCTGTGTGATGTCACTGGATGTTGTATGATATCACAGGGGTGTGACATCATAGGAAGATTGTGCTATGTCACCAGAGTGTTTTGAAACCCGCGGGGGGCAGTGTGAAAACACAGGGGCTGTGTGAAGTCCCTGGGGAGGTCACTCTGCCCCGGCCCCCCTCACAGTTCCCCCAGAGCAGTCCAACCCTGCTCGCGCACAGCGGGGTCCCCTGTCCCCCTGGGTCACCCTGCCCCTGGCCCGGCAGCCTCCCCCAGAGGATGTTCCATGAGATCGATCCCAGAGACTGACACGGGGACAGGGGGCCAGGGCCCTGAGGGTGGGACAGGGGGACAGTGACCCCCCGGTAGCGTCCCAGTGTCCTCCAGGGCCAGAGCCTGGGCCAGGGCTCCTTCACCCTGCTACCAATGAGGCCTTGAGAGTGCTGAAAAAATCCCCAGCAAGGGATCAGCAAAAACCAGATTTAATATTAAGGGACAGCAGCACAAAGTTCCTTGGCAAGAGTCACTCTGCTCCTGACTGGACACTTCAGGCACACCAAGGAAACAAAGCAACAACAAAAACAAACCAAATCCAGTCAATCAAACCAGAAATTAACCAAGAACTGTCCCTGTGTATGTGTGTGACACAAGGACAGTGAGGGCAAGGATAAAAGGAATATGGCCTTAAAGCTTAACAGGCCTCACACTTAACAGGACTGAATTTTAACCTTAACTGATATCTTCAACTTCACAATTTAGCTAAAGAACAGCACTTAACAGTACTTAACCAAACTTGTAACCCATGTCTTTGCAATTTAACAAAGGACTAACATTTATCAATATTTAACTTAGCTACTAACCTATATTAGTCATAACAACTTAGGAAAAGAACAACTCTTAGCAGCATTTAACTTAGCTTAGAGCTCGTGACTTAACCTCATTTACAGGCCTGACTGACTCAGCTATCCAAGGCACTCAAGCCCCTCAGAGAGCAGCATTTCTGCCACATTTCCCCAGCACAGGCACTCCTGTGTGCACACAGACACCAAGAGTCAGTGCAAGGCACCTGTAAGAAATTCCCCTGAGGGCAGGAAATGCTCACTGTGGATTCTTTGGCACCTCCCTAGTGGGTGAAGTGTTGAGCCTGGAGGAGTGGGGGGATCGGCCCAGGCTCCGTCGTTGTTTGGGATCCCCAAGTGCAGCAAACAGGAGAGTTCCCGGCTGGGAGAGGCCCCACTCAGAGGGAATCGCTGGCCCAGGAGAGCTCCAAGGGCTCCTTTTGGAGCGCTGTTTGCAGGGGCCCCAAGAGAGGGGCTTCAGTCCCAGCAATGGTTCATCCTGGCCACGCTTGGTACCAACAGCTTTCTTTGGCAGTGTGAGAACAGGGATGTTGTGCCACTGAGGGAACAGAAACAGTTCCCAGGGCTGCTGCTAAAGGAACCAGGAGCTGGCTGGGCAGCAGCAGTGTCTGGAGCAGACAGTGTTTGTGATGAGCTGCAGAGGAGCTGAGCCCAGGGGCTGTTGGCCAAGGCTGAGGCACCCAAGGAGCATTTCTCAGCTGGCAGGGTAACCTGAGAAGGGGAGGGGGGAATGCAGCAATAGCACAGGGCCATGGAACCAAGGGACCATTGTGACAGTGTGGAGTTCTGTGAGACCAAGGGACGATTGTGACACTGTGGGGCCCTGTGAGACCAAGGGAGCATTGTGACACTGTGGGGCCCTGTGACACCAAGGGACTATTGTGACACTGAGGGGCCCTGCGATTCCAAGGGACCATGGTGACACTGTGGGGCCTCATGGAATCATGGAGAGCACTGTGACATTGCTGGGCCTAATGTAACCAAGGGGACTGTGCTGACGCTGTGTGGCTCCATGGAATGCAGGGATCACTGTGATACTTAGAGGCCCCATCAAGCCAATGGTCCATTGTGACACCGCGGGGCCTCATGGAACTGTGGAGAACATTGTGACAGTTTGGGGTGTCATGGAACCAAGGGTCCCTTGTGACACTGTGAGACCCCGTGCATCCAAAAGTCCACTGTGATGTTGCAAGGCCTCATGGAACCATGGAGACACCATTAAGCGACTTCATGGCCTCATGGAACCAAGGGACCATTGTGACACTGAGGGTACTCATGGAATCACGGAGACCATTGTGACACTATGATGCTTCATGGAATAAGAAAAGCATTGTGACACTATGAGGCCTCATGAAACCAGTGAGACCATTGTGACCCTGGGGGTCCGTCCTCACAGAACCAAGAGGACCATTGGGGCCTCATGAAACCAAAAGGCCTTTATTACACTGCTGGGCTGCATGGAACCAAAGGTCAATTGTGACATTGCAGGGCCTCGTGTGATCAGAGGTCCATTGTGACACTGGGCAACCAAAGGAGACCACTGTGACACTGCAGGGATGCATGGAACCAAGGGGCCATGGTGACATTGTGGAACCCCATTGAACCAAGGGTTCATTGTGACGCTGCAGGGCTGCATGGAACCAAAGCTCCAGGGTGACATAGAGGGGCCTCCTGTCATCAATGGTCCATTGTGACACTCTGGAGCCAAAGGAGACCATTGTGATACCACAAACCCCCAAGGTCCAAAGGTCCATTGTGACATTGCAGGATCATGGAACAGAAGAGTCACATGACATTGTGGGGCCTGAGGAACCCCAGAGACCATTGTGACTCTGCAAGGCCTCTTGGAATCATTGGGACCATTGTGAAACTTGGAGCCTTCTGGAACCTGGGGGCCACTTTGACATTGTGCGACTCCACTGAACCAAGGGTCCATTATGACACTGCTGGACCCAATGGAATCATTATGGGGCCTCTTAAAACCAAGGGGATACAGAGCATATCTGACTGATTTCGCCTCCCATACACTGCCTGACTGGTCCAACTGACCTTGGCATGTTGAGGGTCGCTTCTCATCTGCTGCTGAAACACTGGGGTTCTGTGCTTACCTTCCTATGGAAAAGAACTGTCCTTCTCCTCCAGGAACCCATGGCCAGAATTGGGATTTCACCTCCAAGTTTCCTTATATCCAGGGATTGCTCCCATAGGAATATTGCCAGGACAAGTCTGGCTGGCAGTGGTTTCCCAAGGGTCACGTCTCTTCTATCCACAAAACACTAGGGAAGGGTCCGTGCTCTCCTTCCTTTGGGAAAGAACTGTCCTGCTTCTCCAGGAACCCATGGCTGAAATTGGGGTTCCACCTCCAAAATTCCCTATATTCAAACACTGCTCCCAAACAAAATCTGCCATTATTGACAAGTCTGGCTGGCTTGGCCCAGTGAGGCTCTCACCTGCCTTCCAAACACTGGGGCTCTGTGCTTTCCTTCCTATGGAAAAGAACTGTCCTTCTAGTCCAGGTGCACACGGCCAGAATTGGGGTTCCACCTCCAGCATTCCCGATTGTGACAGACTGGAGGAGATTGTTGGCTCAAAACATTTCATGTGTGGGGGAGGAAGGGGCAGGTGCAGCCTTGCCCTACCCTGGAACCCCAGCCTTGCCCTACCCAGCAACCCCAATCCCCCCAGAGCCTCTATCCCAGCCCAGCAGTGTCTGCCAGTCCCTGGCACAGCACAGGCAATGCTCCACAGCCACCTCTGCAGCCCCCAGCCCAGCTCCTGAGGGACCAAATGACCCCAAGTCCTACCTGGGGGAAGGGCCCAGCAAGACCCAGGAGTATTGAAGGCTGACCACAAGGCAAGCACACATCTTGACCCTACCTCGTCTTGGAATTTCCATCTAACAGTGCTGGAATGCAGGAGTAGGGGCTGTGTGAGTTCTCCTCTGTATCTTTTTTGTCTTTCTCTCTTTCTGTGTCTTCTTCTTCTGTTTCTGTGCTGCTGCAAATTTTGATTAACATTACATTGAACAGGCTTGAAGCTTGTGAAGTTGAATGGGCCAAGTCAATGCTTTGAGAAGTGTTTTCTGTTGATTGAATATCTGTAGTAGTTCAACATGAGAAGAATTTTCAAAAGTAATACAAAACTTTCTGTGTAACTGACAATCTGTTAAATCACTAAGATACTGAATATGCCTCTGTGAAACACATGTTAAAGATGAAAAACCCAGGAACCTCCTCTTTCTTTTCCAATCAACAAAGAAGCAGCGGGCCCTGGTCTCAGCCCCCATCTCAACCAAACCAAACCAAACCAAACCACCCTGCTGTGGGCTGAGCCCCATCCCCCCTCCCCAGGCTGCCCCCCACATCTGCCCCATTCTAACCAAACCAAACCCCAACAACTCCCAAACAGGAAAACAAAAGAGGCTACAAAACCCCAACCAGAACAAATCTAGCCATACCTCTTAAATTCTTAATATCAAGTCCCTTTTCCCCAACACAACTCAAACCAAAAAGCCCTACAACATACAACCCATACAAAATAACCCTACAACTAAAAACTTAAACACGAAAAAAGCCAAAAACAAACCATAAAACCAATCCTAACACAGCCGAAACACAACTTCCACCACAAGTTACTGGCAGGTCAGGTATTAGTCCTTTCAAACTTCAAGCCTCCTTCGATTATAAGAAAAGAAAACAAAATACAAGCATATTAAAAAAATATATAAAACCATCAAAGTCATAAAAGAATAAATTGAATCCCCCAAAAAAGAAGAAAAATTATCTTAATCTTTAAACTAAAATCCTCTTATAAACTATAAAGGAAAAACCCTTTTCCTTTAAAACAAAAAAAAACTATTTTAAAAAATTACAAATTAATATCAAACAAAGACCTCCATACTAAAAATAAACAAATGTTAAACTAAATGTAGTTTCATAAAAAAGTTTAAACAGGGAAAAAAAAAAAGTAATCCAATATCTCCAAGAGAAGATCTCTATTCTCAGAGATAAAAATAATTTTAAAATGACCCATCAACAAGCTGTAAAAAAACTTGTAGCAATAAAAACAACTTCATATTATCCATGACAAAATTAAGAACCACAAAAAAACGGTTTTCTTCTCTTGTAAAAAATATCTCAATAACCTTAACAAGGAAAACTTCTCTCCCAAAGTAATCTAAAAAAAGACTATTCTAGATATAGTAAAATAAATAGAAAATTTAAGTTTAGTTTCTTTACATTGTCATAAAAACAAAAAGTTGTAAGGAAAAGTAAAGTGTTCTAAAGAGTTTATTTTAATTCTTACTACTTTTTTTCTTTTGATTACTTTTAAAAACATTTTCTTTATACCCTTTTGGAATTTTAAGCCTACTTTACCTTTCTCCTAATCCTGTCTCACAACAAAATAAATGCATAAATACTTAACCGACACTAAAACCCACCACATTTATCAATACATTAGAAAAAATTTCATTAGAAATTTCATTAGAAGAAATTTCAAGATTAGAAAAAATTAAAATTACCAAACCAAAACCACTACAATGTCATAAAAAACCTTTTCCCAAAATTTCTCTGATTTTCTAAAGTCACCAGTAGAGGCTGTTTAGTTCTTTTGAGCTCCTGAGAATCTCTTGTTGGTATTTCTCCAGTACATCCAACTCAGAGGACACAAACAATTGTAATTCCTTTTAAATATCTCCTTGAGAGAGTTTTTTAGTGGATGGGGGTCAGGGCTTGTGTGTCCTGCTTGGCACAGCCCAGGCAGGGCTTTCCCAGCCACATTGCACACTCCATTTCCCAGCTGGAGCCGCTGGTACCTCTGAGTTGTGCTGCCCCAGCCCCAGGGATGCTCTCCTTGTCTGCCCATTCCCCCACGTTCTCTGGGCAGGGATGGCCTCAGTGGGGGCTGCTGACATCCTCAGCAACTTGGAGGCTGCTGCTGAATTTTCCTGCTCCAGAGGCTTGTTCAGCCTTCAGCTCTTCAGTGCAGGAATTCAGTGTCCCAGGGCTCATTAACATTTAGAACACCTTAAGAACCCAAGCCCCTGGGAATAATTTGATTTAAGTGTTCAGATCTTTTGTGGTTGATTAGTCAGATTTCAGAAGCCTTTTCAATGTGAATACCCTGAGATTAAAAAGACAGCAAGAAAATATTTTTTTAGGTCTTGTAATTTTTTTTTTCACTAGTAATTCATTGACATGTGCAATCTCCAATTGATATTGAATCCAAGTACTACCTCATGCAGTTTGAATAGATATGAAAATCATGGCCCTTCATGGCTGACAATCAATCAGACTCTGTCCCTGCCCCCACCCCACCATTTCCCCCATCCAAGCCCTGTCACTCAGAGTAGCCTCGTACAAATCTGAGCTCCGTCCATCCTACACTGGTCCTACCCAACAGACCACAGTTGAACAGGATACAATTTAATAACAATCACACGATTAAAATAACAATCACACAATTACAAACTCTTCCCTGAGCCATGTGCAATGCCCCAGCAGTGTCTGATGAGTCCATCATTTACAAGTGATTTTCATACTAAAATTTATTTCACACAAACATGGTTCTGTGATAGATATAAACACAATTAACTTCTTGTATCAGGATTCTCGTCCTGGAGTGAGGACAGAACAGCTCGAACAATTCCTGATTTGCAAAGCTGTCAGTGGTGAATGGAGAAGGGAGGTCAGGCTGCTCTTGGTGTTGAGGAAATGCTGAAACTAGCCTGACTCATTTCATCTCCTCCTCTCCTGGCTGATCTCCCCTCTTTCCCCTTCCACCCATTGGCTTTTGTCTTCCACCAGGCCCCCCTGTGAAGAGCCTGGCTCTGTGTTCTCCATCCCCTACTCGCTGGCACTGCCAGGCTGGCATGAGGAGCCCCTCAGCCTTCCCTGCTCCAGGCTGGACCAGCCCAGCTCCCTCAGCCTCTGCTCACAGCTCCGGACAAAATTGGTTCTTCTCCCAAATTCCCTACATGCAAGGGTTTCTCCTGGACAAAAGCTGCAAGGACAGACAAGCCTGGCTCAAGTTGGCTCTGGTGGTCGCCTCTAATCTGCCCTAAAAACACTGGGGATCTGTCCTTTCCTTCCTGAGGGAAAGAACTGGCCTTCTCATCCAGGTGCTCATGGGCTGAAATTGGGATTCTTCCCCCAAAATCCCATATATGTGGGATACAGAATATTTATACCTGAGATACAAGGTATTTATTCTGTTGCTCCCAGAAGAAAGCTGCCAGGACAGACAGATCTGGCTGGTCTCGGCCTCTAGTCGCTGCTGTTTATCAGCTCCTGGAAGACTGGGGCTCCATGCTTTACTTCCTGCTTTCCTTCCTGTGGAATCATGATGACACTTCAGGGCCTCATGGATCCAAGGGACCATTGTGACACTGTGTGGCCTCGTGGAACCAAGGACATCATTGTGGCTCTGTTGGGCTGCATGGTCCCAAGAGGCCAGTGTGAAGCAGCAGGGCTTTGTGGAGCCAAGAGGCCATTGCTGCATTTCAGCGCCCCGTGGTGCCAAAGGACCACTGTGATCCATTCAGGGCACCAGGGATCCATGGAGAGCATTGTGGCATTGCAAGGCCCCATGGAATCATGGAGACCATTGTGACCCTGTGGGGCCCCACAGAACCAAAGGGCCACTGTGACCCTGCAGGGCCTCTTGGAAGCATGGGGCCATTGTGACACCGCAGAAGCAAGAACATTGTGACACTGCAGGGCCTCATGGAACCAAGGGAACATGGAACAGATCTGGCTAGCTTGGCCCCCCAGGGCCCACTTGACAGGCCCAGCTGATCTTGGAATGTTGAGGGCTGCCATTCATCAGCCCCTTGAGAACTGGTGCCCAGTGCTTTCCTTCCTATGGAAAAGAACCATTTGTCCTTCGAGGTGCCCACAGCCAAAATTGATACTTCCCTCGAAAATTCCCTCTATGCCAGGGTTCTCCCAGACAAAAGCTGCCGGACAGGGAGCTCTGGCTGGCCTTGGCCTCTGGTGGTCACCTCTCATCTCAAGGAAGCCCTGAGGAAAGTATTTGAACAGGTTTGACTGCTGGGACATCAATGAGTCTCACACTCTTAAAAACTCAGATGCTCTTCTGATTATGTGTGTTTTCTTTCTTATTGTGTATTATGTGTGAAGTGTTATTTTCAGCTAAAAATATTATTCTTATCACTTTACCCGAGTTATCTGAAACAAAACAGCTCATCTACATATGACTCCAGGTCACCTGTATAAGCAAACACAAGAAACAATCCAGCAGGAATTATTTGTCCCTGCTCCTATCTATCACATCTCTGGAGATGGAGGTGCAGCCCCAGCACTTGGCGGGTCTCAGGGGCTCACAAGCTCAGCTCCCACCCAGAGAACTTGCAGACTCTAGGCTGAACTTCTTGGTCTCTGCACGCTAAGCCAGGCTGAGATGGACACTGATGGTTTCTGGGCCAGGCTCTCTGAACCCAGCCCAGCTCCCTGCAAGCTCTGCCAGCTGCCCTGAGCTCTGGGCAGCACCAAGGGCCTCTCCCCAGGCCAGCCAGCTCTGGCCCCACAGCTCTGCTCAGATCAGGCTGCTCTGGGCACTGCCCCACCGCCTCAGCCCCTGGCAAGGGCACAGCAGCAGCTGCAGCTGCCACAGGACTCAGCCCCAGCCGTGGGGGAAGGTGCTTGGCCAAGGCCAAAGGAGGCTCCCTGGCTTCCCTGCTCCCTTCTGCCTGAGGTGCTGAGAACTTGGCAGCCCCTGCTGCCATCCCATCTGTCCAGGGCAGAACAAGAGCCTCGGCCTTGGGGCCCTCAAGAGCTGCTCCTGCTCCAGGCCCAGGGCTCATCTCAGAGCTGGGGCAGCCACAAAGCTGTGCCCATTTCTGTTCATTGCTGCTCTGATCAGGATGGATCCTCAGTCACTTGGAGGTTGCTGATGGATTTTACTCCTCCAGGGGCCGTTTCTTTCTGGAGCTCCTCAGTTCAGGAATTCAGTGAGCAAAGCTCATAAACATTTGTTCAAATACCCAAACAGGAAAAACCACTGGGAATAATCTATGTTTTCAGTTCTTCTGTGGTTAATTAGACAGATTTCAGAAGAGTATTTAAAGTGAATCTGCTGTATTGAAAACAATGCAAGTTTGGTTTTCATTTCCTGTTTATAGATTGATATCAGAAATGTCCAATTGATATTGACCCCCAGACTCTTCTAAAGCAGTCTGAAGACACGTGAAAATCAAGACCCTTCATGGCTGACAATCAATAACACTTTGTCCCCAACACCTACCCACCTTTTCCCTCATACAACCCCTGGCACTCCTATGGATCAGGAACGGTGTGGCCAGCAGGAGCAGGGCAGGGATTCTTCCCCTGTGCTCAGCACTGCTTGGGCAGCACCTTGAGTGCTGTGTCCAGTTCTGGGCCCCCCCAATTTAGGAAGGACATGGAGGGGCTGTAGCGTGTCCAGAGAAGGGCAACAAGGCTGGGGAGGAGTCTGGAACACGAGTCCTGTGAGGAGTGGCTGAGGGAGCTGGGGTTGCTTATCCTGGAGGAGAGGAGGCTCAGGGGAGACCTCATCACTCTCTACAACTCCCTGACAGGAGGGTGCATCCAGGTGGGGGTCAGGCTTTTTTCCCAGGGAACAGTGAGAGGACAAGAGGACACAGCCTTCAGCTGCACCAGGAAACATTTAGGCTGGACATTAGGAAATATTCCCCACACAATTGGGCATTGGAATGCGCTGCCCAGGGCCGTAGGTGAGTCACCATCCCTGGAAGTGTTTAAGGAAAAACTGGATGTGGCACTCAGTGCCATGGCCTGGGTGAAAAAATGGTGTTGGGTCCCAGGTTGGACTTAATGCTCTCCAAGGACTTTTGCAGCCTGGTTGATTCTCTGATGATTGTGACACTGCAGTGCCCTGGGGAAGCAAAGGGCCATTGTGACACTGTGGGGCTGAATGGAAGAAGGTGGCACTAAGAGGACCATGGTGACACTGTGTACAACATGGCAGCACAGAGCCAAGGGGCCATTGTGACACTGTGGGGCTGAATGGAAGCGAGGGGTCCATTGTGACAGTCTGGGTCCTGGTGGAACCACCGAGGTCACTGTGAAACTGCAGGGCCTTGTGGAACCAAGGGGCCATTGTGCCACTGTGGAACCAAGCAGACCCTTGGGAGAGCCTGGGGACAATGGAATCAAGGCGCCATTGCTCCATTTCAAGGACTCTGGGAACTGAGGGAACAACTGTGACCCTGTGGTGCCCCATGGAACCAAGGGTCCCTGATGACACTGCAGGATCTTGTGTCAACAGGGCTCCATTGTGACACTGCAGCACCAAGGAATTCATTGTGGCACTCTGAGGCCTCCTGGAACCACAGAGGCCACTGTGACCCTGCAGGGCCTTGTGGAACCATGCAGGGCATTGTGACAGAGCAGGACCTGGTGTTACGATGGGGCCATTGTGACACTGCAGGGCCCCATGGAACTAAGGGGTCAGGGCTGCTCCTCAGGGACTCGTGGAATGAAGGAGTGTTTGACACTGTTTGGCACTGTGGTGGCCATTGGGACCAAGAGGCCATTGTGACATGATGGAACAAAGGAGAGCATTGCTGCACTGCCTGACCTCATGGAACAAAAGATCCACTGTGACACTGCAGGGTCTTGTGGGCCCAAGGATCCAAGGGACTTCGTGACATCAAGAAGTCCCGTGGAACCAAAGGGACAGTGTAACACTGGGAGGCCTCATAGAATCATGGAGACCATTGGGACACTTGGGGGTCTCATGGAACCCTGGTGACACCAAGTTGGCTGGGAGTGTTGATCTGCTGGATGGTAGGAGGGCTCTGCACAGGTCCCTGGACAGGCTGGATCCAGGGCCCAAATCCAACAAGGTGAGGTTTAACAAGTCCAAGTGCTGGGTTCTGCACCTTGGCCACAACAACCCCTGCAGTACTACAGACTGGGGACAGAGGGGCTGGACAGCAGCCAGGCAGAAAGGGACCTGCAGGGTGTGATGGACAGCAGGCTGGACATGAGGCAGCAGTGTGCCCAGGTGACCAAGAAGGCCAATGGCTCCTGGCCTGGATCAGGAATGGTGTGGCCAGCAGGAGCAGGGCAGTGATTCTTCCCCTGTGCTCAGCACTGCTTGGGCAGCACCTCGAGTGCTGTTTGCACTTCGGGGCCACCCAATTTAGGAAGGACATGGAGGGGCTGGAGTGTGTCCAGAGAAGGGAAATAAGGTTGCTGAGGGATCTGGAATATAAGAGCTGTGAGGAACAGCTGAGGGAGCTGAGGTTGTTTATCCTGGAGAAGAGAAGGCTCAGGGGAGACAAGGCAGTGTCAGGGCACAGGTTGGACTTGATGATCTCCATGGCCTGTTCCACCCTTGCTGATTCTGGGATTCTCTGAAAGCACCCTTGGAGCAGTTGCAGGAGGAGCCCTGGGCCTCCTCTTCAGGAGCTCCAGCAGCCCAGGTCCCTCAGCTTCTCCTGCCAGCCCCAAAGTCCATCCTGTCAGTCCTGCAGAGCCTCTGCAGCTCCTCCTCACTGCCCAGCACAGGGAGCCCCAGAGCCAGACACAGCAGCCCAGATGTGCCCCCCTGGCCTGGGGTGCCTCTGGCAAGGGAACAGCACCAGGCACGGCAGGAACCTGCAGACAATCCCTGCAGCACTTGTAGGATGATCCTGCTCCCCAAGGGATGTTCCCGTGGTGCCAAGTCAGGAACTGCAATGGGGAGTGGGGCCAGAGAGGGAAGGGCAAGCAGGGATGGGCTGTTTGCAGGGGAGGGAACAGGGGGGGGCAATGGGAAGACATTTGTATCAGGAAGAGTAAAGAAAGCAAAGGTGAAGCCAAGGAAATGCTCAAGGCAGTTTGGGGGTGGCTGCCAAGCAGCCCTGGCTCTGAGCAACAGCACCTGCAGTGGGACAGGAAACTCCCAGCTGATGGGCACAAACTTTCTGGCTGACTGCAGAGGCCAGGACAAAGCTGAGTGGTTTCCCTGCCCTTGCTGGCCCCAGGGGCTGATGGCATTTGTGCTCCCTCAGGTTCATGTCCCCACACCAACAGCATGGGGGTGCTCCCTCTGCTGTGTGCAATGCAAACAGGGGCTGCTGAGCCAGTGCTGCCGTGTCTGTGCCTGCAAGGATGGGGCCCCTGTGTGAGCTGGAGGAGAGGCCAGGGCTGCAGAGGGGGGAAGTTGTTGGCAGCTCCATGAGGACGCTCTGGGACGCTGTCCTGGGCTGTCCAGTGCAGTGGGGATGGATTAGCCCCCACTCTGCTGCTCCTTTCCTTCTGCCCCAGGGCCCTTGCAAAGCACCAGCTGTTGGTGTCCTCAGCTGCCATGGCAACCCTCAGGACAAACTGGTGCCAGGGCTGTTCCAGGTACAATTGCAGTGACACTGCTTGGTGCCACCAGGTGCCATGGCAACGGCCATGGGGACCCGTTCCTTGGTTTGGTGCCATGGCAACCAATGCCCGGAGCCGTTGTGATGTTGGTGGCCATGGGAAGCTGCCCTGGGCCCTTGCTCAGGGCTGGTGTCAGTGCCCAGAGCCAGAGGGGATCCCTTGGTGGGGGCTGGGCCATGGCCACCTGCCCTGTGCTGCTCTGGCCGCTCAGGCACCAGGAACCAGCAGCCACCGGCACTGCCAGGACCAAAGGCCAGGTCAGCCAGACAGAAAGGGGCGGGGCTGGGCACTGTTTCCATGGCAACCGGCACTGGGGGGACACCTGGTTCACCAGGCCTGGCAGTTGCCATGGAAACCCCTGGCAGGGACTGAGGGCACAGCCCCTGGCACTGAGACACATCTGGGCCGGGTGCTGAGCACAGGGCTGGGCACGCAGAGATGGTTTTGTTCTTGCTGAGCTGCAGCACAGCCAAGGCCTGTCTTGCCCCTCGTCAAGCCACGCTGGGGAGGGGCTGGGGCTGCGGGGGAGCTGGGCAGGGGACACAGCCAGGACAGGGGACCCCAAGTGAACCCGGGCATACCCCAGACCAGAGCACATCATGCTCAAGGTATGAAGGGGGGGAACAGGGAGGAAAGGGGGGAATTTTGGAGTGTGGGCTTTTGTCTTCCCAGGGAACACTTAGGCAAGAGGGGGCCCTGTTTCACCAGTGGGCAGGATCACTACCAAAGACACAGACACCAACTTAAAGAATTGTGTCATTTATATCATGCACAGCTGCAAAGATTTACAAAAGGATAAGCTCAGCAAAGCATATCATCATTAGCAAAGAATTACAAAAAAAACTCAGCAATCCATCATAACCCATCACTACATTTTGATGACCAATCCCTTGGTGAAACACTAGAGGTATTTGTGGCAGACAAAGATTCTGGCTGACTATCAAGGTACACCTTTACAGACATCAGTAGTACTTTAGTGACACCGTTCTTCATTCTTTTTTCTCAATCTCATTGGAGTTAGGAACAAGAATCCTGTTGTGCATGGAGCTGGCACCTTTTTAATTCCAGAATAATGCCCCCAGGCCCTTTGCTGTTCAGCTTTACCATGCTGGCTGTGGCTAACAAGGCTTGGGGAGCCCTTTCCCCTCTGGCTGGAAGGGGCCAGGTCCCAGTCCCTGAGGGGCACCCAGGCTCCTGGATGGAATTCCTGTGCAAGTCCCTCAGTGTCACAGCAGCCTTCACATGGAGCCACGTGGATCAGAGCATTTTCCAAAAGGGCCCTTGGGGCAAACAGGGAGATCTGGTCTGCCAGGATGTGTAAAACAATCTCCTGTCAGATCTCCTTGCTCTCACACAGAATCCTTGGCTGCAGGGACACATTCCCATTGTTCCTGCCCAGGTTTCAGGACTCAGAGTTGTCTTTCCTAGGAGCTGCTCCTTCAGCTGCCTCGGGAGGGCCATTTGGCCTCTGGACCCACACTCTGACTCCATTATTAGGGCTGCTGGATCCAAACCCTTTATCTCCACAAACGGTGGTGATTGGAGCTGGGTCTGCTTTTTTTTCATTTTCAAAATTCCAATATCAATAATTGTGCTACCCTGTCATGGGGTTGAATAATCCAATCTTGTTCATTATTGTTTAACAGAATTACTGTAATTTCTCCTGGATATTCTGCATCAATTCCACCTGCCATGACAGGAACACTTTGCAAGGCCAAGCTCCAAGGGAGCAGTTACCAAAGCAAAGTGTCCTGGAGGAATCTGAATTCCTGTTTCAGAATTGACAGCTCTCATTTGTTTTGAATTTATCCTAATGAATTCCAATGCATGAAGGGCCAGCCCTGCAGCCTCTGGGCTGGCCCTGCCAGGGACCATCACAGCCAGAACAATTTCTCAGGCAGTCCAAGTCTCACTGCCCATGGTTGGATTTGCAAATTGGGGGCAGCTGTGCACAGCCAGGGGGTTTCCATTTCCCCAGTGGGCCATTGTTAAGGGCATGGAGCACATCTGGGAGATGGGTTCTCCATGGGCAAAGGTTCCCATCTCCTCATTTTTTCAACTGCTCTTTTAACAACCCCTTCACCCTTTCAACCAATCCTGCAGCTTGTGCATAGTCTGGTACATGAAAAACCCTGCAGGCAAAATCACTGTATTTTTCACAGGAACAGACAAAGCACTCTGCATCACAGTATAAGCAAACCCTGTAAAAATAGCCAATTTCATCCCTTCCTCCCTTTTTCACTGTATACGATCTCACAAAATTGACCACTGACATTAGGGTCCTGGCCAATCCTGTTCTGTAGGGTATTTAGTGTTACATCCCTGAGCAGCCAAAGATACCAAATTATTATTGTCAGCACTATTTCATATTATTCCCATTTTTTATGTATGTATTGATATAGACATATCAAAATATAGATACATATTAAAATATATAAATACATATGTAAATATATATATAAATGTCTTAACATGTAAATAGGTATATAATGATACAATATATCAATATTTCACTTGCACAAATGCATCTGAGCTCAAGATTAAAACCTCTTCTGTTGCTCCATGTGGGAGCATTCCAACAATAATTGCTCCTTCTGAGGGTGCTGTTTCCTATGTACTCTCAACAAATTTATCTTTGTCTGCCCAAACCCACAAGGTCTTTTCCTTTTCCATGTGCAATTTTTGGATGCATTTGAAGCCATCCAGGAGTGCAGCTTCTTCTACCCGACTGCCCCACTGCTCCCACACGGGGCTCTGACCTCAGCCCACTCCAGAGCCAGGGAACTCCAAGGAAGGGCTTCCCAGCTGGGAATTTCTGATGGGACTGATTCCTCACATTTACACTGAACAAGTGACATTTTGTTGGGATCTGGTCAGACTGTGCCAGTTTTGTTTCACCAGTGGGCAAAGTCAGCACCAAAGACACAGACTCCAACTGAAGGAATCAGTGTCATTTCCTGCAGTTCAGAGCAGCAAAGAATCACAAAAGGAGCAGCTCAGCAATGCACCCAACCATCCCCACCAAAGATTGCAGCAGTGATTAAGAAAGATCCAGCAGCATTTGCCCTCAGCCTTTACCATCCCGCAGATCCACACAGCAGCTGGAGAAGCCGTCACAGCCAAGGGCTGTAGAGCCACTCCTGGGCACTGGGAACTCCTGCAGGTGCCTCCAGCCCCAGGTGAGGCTCCAACCCCGCTGGGAGGGGGCCCAGCTCTGACAGTATTGAATGAACAAACTGACAGCACTGCTAGTGTGGCAACATCTGCTTTCATCCTCCTCTTGGGTCCCTCCCAAAGCCTGGCCAGGGCCCCAGGAGGAACCAATGGAGGTGATTTAGACCATACAGCCCCAAACAAGGTCAGATGTCAGATTTCATGGCCTTGTCTGGCTAAATACACAAAGGTCAATCCATGTTTCACTAATGAGTGGCTACATCTATCACAATGCTAATCACCATGCATATTTCATTAGGGAGCAGATACAAAGATAACCTTTGCTTGGAAGATTCATCCAGAGGCCACCTTTGGCTCAGGGCCTGCTGTCCAGGCCTCACTCAGGGCTGGTGTCCAGGCCTTGGCACTTCAGGGACGTGTTTTAGTGCTGGGCTGGGCACTGCTGGGTGACCGGCTGCACTGGGTGAGCTCAGAGGGCTTTTCCAACAGCAAGCATTCTGTGATTCCATGATTCTATCCACTGCATTCTGTTGGGGCTATTTTAGCAGCATTACTTTGCTCCAAAAGCTCCCTCTTGCCCAGTTCCTGTGGCCTGAGGCTTCAGCTCCTTCAGCTCCTGGTGCTGAGCTGTTCATGCTGAACGAGACGGCTTGGAGAGAAGAACACAGTCCATGCAATTCCTTCTGGGACACAGAGAGGGGAGGCTGTGCAAACAGGAGCATTGTTTGCTGTGGCCTCCTCTCTGCCCTTCACGCCTTTCAGTGCTTTGAACCAGCCAAGAGCTTTCTCCAAGAGTGCAATGGAGCAGCTGTTCCTGCTCCCGGGCCTGGCTCTCTCCAGTCTCTGCCCTTGCCTGGTTCTGTCCCTCTTGCTGTGCCCTCTGTTCCCCCAGGGCTCGCTGCCTGCTGCCCAGGACTGTGGCACTGGCACAGATCCAGTGCTCCAGAGCCTCCTTTCTGTGCCCTTGCAGCTGCCTGGGCACAGCAGCCTTTTCCATCTGGAAGCTCCCCATGGACAGGGAGTGCCCAGCTCCGTTCCTTCCACAGCCTCCAGGAGCCCAGGGCTGCCATCTCCAGTCCCTGCTGGCACTGGGGGCTCCCAGGTGCCTCAGGCTGCTGTGACACCACTGCACACAGGAGGGAAGAGGGGCAGGGGCTGTGCTCAAAGTCAGCTCCATCTGCTGCTGCTGCTGCTGATGCTGCTGTGGGGTCATTTGTGCAGCCCTGGCCCAGAGTCAGGGATCAGATCCTGCCAGTCTCTTCCAGCCCTGGCTGCTTAGAGTTTGGGCCTTGGAGCCTCAGGTGGCCAAAGGCAGCTGCTGCTGGTCCCTCTGTGTGCCCGTGTTCAGCAGTGCTGCTCCATCAGTCTGTGCCCAGCAACGGGGAAAAGCCTCAGCCCTGCCAGGCCAAGGGCTGCCGGGCTCTGCCTGAGCAGCTCAGCCAGCAGGAAGGGAGCTGCTCCACACGGAACCAGGATCAAAGGACATTCCTTTTGTAGGACATGTTTTCTATTGAAAGGAAAAAAAAGGAAAAAGGAAAAAAATTGATAAATTGTAAAAGATAAGCATAAAATCCAAGTGTTAGTGAAAAAACATAACATACAGTTAATGAAAAAAAAACATAAATGCCAAGTTACATTCTTTGCATTAACAGGTAAATGATCTTTTTAAAATGAGAACTCAGTTATTTACATTGTAAATGTGCTGACGGCATGGATCCATCTTTGTGACCTCAAAAGCCTCTTAAAAGATTTTGGGCTTTGTTTCCAACACTGGTATTTGAAATTGTGCTCGAAGCAAGAGGAAATTGCTTTGTGCCCTTCCAGCTCCAAGCAGGACTGGGAATGGAAACTCTGTCAAACCCCAAATCCTTTAGAAGATGACCTTCCTTCTCACCCTGCGAATGAGCTGCACATTCCTTTTGAAACTGTCAGGGATTTCTCAGAGACACAAAGTCCCACTTACAGCTTTTTCCTCTGGTTTGGAAGTGCAGAAGGGCAGTTCTCCATCCATCAGCTCCAGACTGCACTGCCTCAGGAGCATGGCCCACTCGCCAGCTTTGGCCCACTCGTGGCACTGCTAGAGGAGGAAGAAAGTGCAATTGCACAATTCCAGCCAATAAAGAAGAAAGAATGGGACAGACAAAACACCCGGTGCAGATCCAGGTGTTCAGCTGGGACTGTGGAGAGTTTGGGCCCTTGCCAGTTGGATGTGTGTCCCCAGCTGCAATCTCTGGGCCTGCAGCAGAGTCTCACTCACCTGCCAAAGCAGAAAGCTCAGGTGCTGTGCTCGCAACGGGCTCATCTGATGCAGAGCTGTCAGAGCAATGTGAGGGCAGAGCCAGCCCAGCTGGGCCCAGGGCTGAGCCCAGCAGAGCCCTGGCAGAGCCCAGAGCAGCCTCAGCACCCACAGAGCCCAGCTCCAAGGAGAGAAACCAGAAACCGCCCATCAGCTGAGGGCTCCTGTGCCCTTGTGCCAAGGCCTGCAGTGCCCAGGCCATGCTGGCTGTGCCCAGAGCTGCCCATCCCTGCTGCCTTTGGCAGCAGAGCAGGAGGGCAGGACATGAGCCCAGCCTGCAGCCAACCACGACACATCCAGCCCTCAGCAGCTGCCCAGAGCAGGATGCTCCTGTGCTCGCTGTGAGCTCCCAAAAGCTCTGATCCCACCCTGCCAAGCATACAGGGACCCACCTCACTCCAGCCACAGCTGAAAGAAAAGCTGCTCCCAAACCATGTCCTCAGCCTTCTCCAAGGGCACGGCCCATCCACGCCACAGCTGCTCCCAAGCACTTCCCCATCCACACTGGACCACCTGGAACGCTTCCTCTGGAAAAACAAACAACACATTCTTGAAAAGAGATTAGAGACAAAAAGAGAAAACAAGAAAAACAGTAAAAACTCTTATCTCTGTCAGGGCCTTGAGGAAGGCCAAACCCCCACATGCTAGGGAAAAACCCATCCATGGGTGAGGGAAGCCCACACTTTCTCTCTTCCCCCCCTGCACTGCCCCCTAAAATCACGGTGACCCCAAAGCAAACAAGGGCAGTGGAGAAGCCCAAGCCCTTCCTTGCCTGTACAGCAAAGCAGCTGTGCACAGGTTCTGGAGTCCCACCTCTGCTCCCACCATGGGGCTTTGTTTGTGTCGGGCTGGCTGCCCCAGCCCCAGCCCGGGGCACGGTGGGTGCTGGAGGCTGTTGGCAGGGCCAGGAGCCCACTCCCATTTCGTACCCACCCCAGGCCATGCCCCAGCCCTGCCAAAAGCAGCTGGGCAGCCACTGAAGAATGAGCTGCATCTGCCCCAGCAAAGGGGAAGCCTTTGGTTCCCAGCCAGGCTGGACAATGCCCAAATCTGAGAGCATCCCCCTGCATGTGGACTCATCTGCAAATTCACTGTGGAGCCTGGCTTTGAAGAAGGTGCCAGAATCAAAGTCCATCATCTTCAGCTGGCCAGGTTGAGGAAGAGCTTATCATCCTTGGTGTCATCCCCACTCTCTCCAACAGCAGCAGCCCCACCCGGTACAGCTTCTCCAGGGGCTCCTTCTCCTTCCCTGGGGGCAGACCAGGCTCTCAGGGCTCTGCCCAGGGCCCCAGCTGTCAGGGAACCAGAACAAGCAAAACCAGCTTGGATGGCAGCCACCAGGGCTGGGCAGAGCAGCTCAGCTCCAGCACAAGGTCTGTGTGTTCCCATCCCATGAGCCGGCGCAGTGACACAGGCAGCACAAAAAGGGCTGGGTTCCTTTGCTTCTGATTGCCAAGGCATGTGTGGAGCTGGAACTTACCAGGGCCCTGGATCAAAGTGTGCCTGTGGCTCTCTCCCTTCTTCTAGGGCAGATGAATATCCTGCATCCAAGGATGACAGAACAGCTCTTCTAATGAGGGCCTTTCCAAGTCCAGCATGGATAAACACCGCCTGATCAGATCTTGGCACTCTGGGCAGAGAAACTAGAAACCAACCAGTTAGTTGGAGAAGGCTCCTATTGGCTTTGCCCCACCATTCCCATGCCCAGGCCATGCTGGATGTGCTCAAAGCTCGGCCTGAACTTTCCCATCAACTCCCTGTTTTGGAGGAGAGCAGGACATGTGCCACCTCCTCAGCAGCTGCCAGTGCAGGATGCCCACAAGCCCGCTGCTGTCTCCCAGCACTGGAATTCCCCACAAGCCCAGAGATGAGGATCCACCTTGAGAGAGCCGTTGTGGCAGCGAGAGCTGATGGTCCCAGCTGATGTTCTGGCCCCTCCTGAAAGGGTGCTCCCTGCAGACCATCTGGTGCAGCAGGATGCCCAGGGACCAGATGGTAGCTGGCTTGCCATAGTACCAGCCAAAGTGGGTCCATTCCGGGGGTGTTCCTATGGAATACAGATGGAGTTCATCAGGGGGATGCTGCTGCTCCCAGAGCCTGGCCCCAGCATCCCTGGGCATGTGGGGGCTGCCTCAGTGGCACACAGGGTGAGCACTGCCCTCTCACCAGCACCTGGGACTTGTGTACAGACTTGGGGTTGGAAAAGAAGCCACTGGTGTTTCAAGGGGGCAATGGAAGCCCTGGCAAGGCCTGACCATAACAAGGAAGAACCCACCCAGTGCTGGGAAAAACCATGCTCTCATCCTCCCTGCCTGCATTGCCCCAAAAAACATTATGAACCCCAACAGACCAGGTGAGTGGAGCAGTCCAAGCCCTTTCTCACCTGCACACCAAACCGGCTGGGCACAGGTTCCGGTCCCCCCTCTCTGCTACCCCCACCCATGTGTGTTTTTGTTGGGCTGGCTGCCCCAGCACCAGTTCTGGGCAGAGTGAGGGGCAAAGGCTGCCAGCAGGGCTGGAAGATGGCTACCCACTCAGACCTGAGTTTCAAAAGAAACTCAGCTGAAGACTCAGTGCCATGAAGGGCCACAAAAGAGAGAATCCCTGCTGCCACAGCCAGCTTGGGCTGGGAGATATTGGGTCATGAGATGCTGGGCCCAGGAGCCCTGCGTGGGCTCACCTGCAAAGTGAGTGTAGGTTGTGTCTTGCAGGTAGGTGCCACAGCCAAAGTCAATTAGTTTGGCCTGCCCAGTGTCCAGGTCAACCAGGATGTTCCCTGGTTTGATGTCACGGTGCAGGACCCTACAGCTGGTGCAGTGCCGCACGGCCTCCAGCACCTGGCGGAACAGCTCCCGCGCCTCCTCCTCGGGCAGGAACCGCCGTGCCCGAATGAAACGATGGAGGTCCTGACACCGCTTTGGCCGCTCCAGCACCATCAAGATGTCCTTGGGGAGCTCAAGCCACGCCAGCAGCTGGACCACACCAGGGAAGCCAGTGGACACCTTGGCCAGCAGCACGATCTCCAGGGGTGCGCTGGTGCCGTCGGGCTGCGGGAGGAGCACGATGCCATCAGTGGGGCTGATGCCGTGTCGGGGCTCGTGAAGCCCTCAGCCAGCCAGGGATGCTCTGTGCCCTGCGCTGGCCCCATGCCTGCTCGCCCTCGGGGTGTCCTGGCGGCTCCCACCCTGCCGGGCCTCGGCTCATCCCCGCCCGGCAGCCCCGGCTGCTGGCCCCGCTCACTCACCAGCTCGCCCCAGTCCAGGACGCGGTTGCGTGGCACCCTTTTGATGGCCACCTGTAAGTCAAGGGGAGCAGCGGGCTCAGCTCGCCGTCTGCCCTGCCCAGCCCCATCCTCTGCCCTACTCCTCCTCCTCCTCCTCCCCCGCCCACTCCTCCTTGTCCGCCGCTCACCGGGGCGCCGTCCGAGAGCCGCGTGGCCGCGAAGACGCTGCCGAAGCCGCCGCGCCCCAGCAGCGAACCCAGCCTGTACTGCTCCTTCAGGCCCTGCTGCGTCTTCCCTGCGGGCGGGACGCGGCTGTCAGCGCTCGGCCCGGGGCCAGCCACGGCCCCCAAGCGCCTCTCAAGCGCCCCGGGTCGGCCATGCCCAGGCGTTCGCTCTTCGGAACGCGGCACGGGAGGCTCGGGGCCGGCGGCCGCGCTGCCGAGAGGCCGAGCTCGGGCCGGGGAAACCGCAGTGGAGGCGGCGGGAGCGGCCGCGCCGCGTGTGTCCTCCGCGGGCCCCGGGAGGAGCCGGGGCCGGGGCCGGGGTCGGGGCCGGGGCCGGGGCCGGGGTCGGGGCTGGGCTCGGGCCAGGCGGAGCCGAAGGGCGGCGATGCCGCCCCCGCACCAGGCACTGATGCCCGCCCAACAGCGCCACCGCCAGTACGGCCAGAGCCGGGCGGAGGCGAGACCGCAGCGGAACGGCCGGGGCCGGGCACGGGGCAGCCCCGCCTGGGGGCGGGGCCGGGCCGGGGGCATGGCCCAGCCCGGCAGGGGAGAGGGAGGCGGGGAGAGGAGAGGGACGCCGGGCAAGGGACCCCGAGAGAAGGGTGCCCGACAGCGGGAAAGGGACAAGGAGAAAGAAAAAGAGTGTTGGAGAATATCTGCTTTTGCTGCCGCTGCTGCTGCTGCCGCCGCTGCCGCTGCTGCAACTGAAGCACCGGGCCGTTCGTCCCCGTGTCCGTTCCCTGCTCGCCCCACGAGCGCCACGTTCGAGCCCCGCGCGCCCCGGGGACAGCCCCTCCGTCTGCCCAAACACGGGAACTTTGCAGCCTTGAGCCCACATGCAGAGCCCTGACTCCTGCACACTGGCACAGCGATCCCCTCGCTTGCTGCTGTGCATTGTCCTTGCTGAGGGTCAAACACTGTCGGGCCACCTTCCCTTGGTGTAGGATTCCTACCTGACCCAAGCACCACACTTACATCTCCAGTGTTACTTTCCAGTAAAAACAGGGGAAGGAAAACTCTGTGTGGCTCATGGTATTTTAGAGTGTCTAAAAATCCCTAAGTCACCAATCTTAGAGGTGAGGTGCATCTGGAATTACTGGGATGGAGAGGTAGTGCAACATTCAAAAGGGGAGCATAGAAATTAACAGAGGAAAACATCTTGGATTGTTTCCTTCATTTTCATTTCCCTTCTGGAATGCTGTTTCAGTTTTCCAGGAATTTTCTCCTGTCTGCTCTTCCCAAGAATCTCTCATGGAGAACAAGGTCAAGCTTCTGTCGCAAGATTTGCCACCAGGAAATGATGCCACTGGTGAAATTTTCATGATGACTGTTTGTGCTGGTTTAGGGCAAATTTTGGGAGGAAATCTCCAAAAGGGGTCCATCTAGAAAGAAGATCAAGCAGCCCCTCCCCCTACTAGTTCAGGAAAAGACTTTCCTGGAGAAAAGTGAAAAAAACCCCCAGTTTATTTAACAAGTAAAGTATTCACAAGCATGAAAAATTAATAACATTAAATAAAACCTCGGACAGTGCTGAAGAGATGGCAAATTCAGAAAGTCCTTTTTGTGGGTTCTAGTTGGCTCACTCAGTCTCTTCTAAGTCCCTCTAGCGCTGGAATGCAGCGTCCCAGAGCTCGGGGGGGCCACAGGTGTGAGCTGCCGGTGTTTATCTGGGTTTTCAGTCCAGAGCAGGTTTAAACAGTTCCAAGAAAAAGGAAAGTCACCGTCCAAGGAACTTCTCTTCCTAAGCTAGCTAAAACCAAGTTGCTAGACCTGGGCTGTGAAGGCATTGGGAAATTTCCAAATCTAGGTACTGGCGATCCCAGAAAACACCAGATCTGGATGGTGCTGGAGCCAGAACCTGCAGATTTACAAATTTTGGCTTTCTGTGCCAGCAAATCACTGGACTTGGGCTGTGCCAGCACCAGGAAGTTTTCAGATCTGGGCGCTGGTGCTGCCAGCAAACACCAGATCTGGGTGGTGTCATTGCCAGCGACAGAAATCTGCTGGATTTGGGCTCTGCTGGCACCAGGAAATTTCCAAATCTGGGTTCTGGTTATATGACATGCAAGATGTGGGTGGTGCCAGACCCAGTAGCAGGAAGCTGCCACAGGTTTTGGATTTCTGTGCCAGCAAATTGCTGCACTTGGGCTGTGCCAGAATAGGGAAATTGCCAGATCTGGGCACTGGCAGTGCCAGCAAACAGCCCATTTCATGCTCCAGGAAGGACTGGATCTGGATGCCTTCCTCTTTCCTTCCTTCTTTCCTGGGGTCCTGCTGCCAGCAAACTCCCGATTGGGCAGTGCTGGCAAGGGGAAATTGACAGGTTTTAGCTTTCTTGGCCAGCAAATTGCTGGACTTGGGTGGTGCCAGAAGAGGGAAATTGCCAGATGTGGGCACTGGCAGTGCCAGCGCACACGAGATCTGGGTGGGGAATGTGCCAGCACCAGGAAATTGCCAAATGTGAACTTTCAGTGCCAGCATATTGCTGGAATTATGCTGTGCAGATGTTTTGCAGAGAAAAGAAGAAACCTCACAACTTCATAAAAGTTGTAAAGCCCGGTATGCTTTTATCACGACGCGCGCCGGATGCAAGCCTCCCCAAAAAAGCAAGCGTATCCCTGAAGACTTTAGGTCTCCTTTTATCCCCCTTCCAAATGCATATGCATACAGTTTCACAATAGGTTCATACATATTCATTCCGCGTGACATTTAGCACCAGTTCTTCTTTATCAAAGGAATTTCTAGGCCGGGGCAAATTGACCTCGTGGTCTTTTCTGTTTTCTTTCTCTGTCTCCTTGCTGTCTCGGCATGCGAGTTTTTCCTTCAGCTTTGGCCTCACAGACTTTTCACCTTTCTTAGACACTTCACCTAATTCAGAATGGATCTTTTCTCTGTCTCATTCCCCCCTTTCCTAGAAAATAAGTAAATTCTTTTACTTAATGAAAACCCTCACGACAATAAGTGTCTTTTAGTGCTTCACCACGTATGTTTGATAAAGAGGTTAGTACAGCTATTCGTTGTAGCATTCTCCAGTTCCAAATTAACAATATAATAGATAATCCTAAGCTTATCCCAACTAATATTAGTAAAACTACAATGGGGTGGCACAACTTAATAAAGATTCCATTTGCAGTTGGTGACCACCCAAAGACCACATCTCACCAGTGATGATCCATACTTTGTTTTATTCTTTGTAGAACTCTGGTTATCTCCTTTGTATCATGTTGGACAGTAATTAAGGTTTTCTTTCCGCTTTCTTGGATTTCTTTCAAGCCTTCCAATAGGTCTTGGTGCTTAATTAATTGTTTCACTAATGTAAGGTTCATCTCAATAGGGGTAGGTGGTAGTCTGATACAGTGTGTAATTGGCTTTAATCAGCTGGTGGGATGTTACTGGTACCAAATACGAAAAATCACACTCAATAATCTTAACAAAATTACAAATACAGAAATTAGAATGGTTTCTACTAGACAGAATAACATCATTGCTATCAATTTGTACAGCAGCACAAGCAATTCTCAAGCCTATACCCTTTTCCAGTATATATGAGCACAGTTTTCTGGTCAGTAGTGACTGGATGAATTTCAAAGTGGCAAATACTCTGTTCAGTGTCCAAACACACATCTTGGACATTTAACAGTATCGCTTTCACAAATGAATCCCATCTGTTCTCTAGTCATGCAGGATTCTAAGTCTACTCTCTGCCACTTTCCATTCATCTTTCGTGCCCACGTTCTATATTCTGAAGGATAGAGTATTGTTTTTTCATGGTTTAATCCTAGGGCAACGATGGGATGGATAACATAAACAGTGGCATTACATATGGTAAGCACAAAGGCAGTGGCCACATTAGAAACAGGATCATAGGTGAAATTCACCATAGTCCACCAGGATTGAAACTTCCTTTCAATATCAATTGCATTATCCCACACAATTTCAGCTGGAAAATTACCTTCACTCCTTTCCCATATGATCAGAGCTCCTGTTGCTTGCATCTATAACTGTGCTTGTATACAACTGAAAGCTAAGACACATTATCTTGAACTATACTAAGTGCTTCTACTATCAACTTGTGGTCTTGGTCCCCGGCCTTTTCATACTTCCTTACTTTGGCAGTACTTTGAAATCTGTCACTGGCTAGTTCCTAATGCCAATAGAGGTTACTATAAAGGCTGCTTCAATTTTGTTAGGCTACCTGCTGCAGTGGCCAGTTTATTCATCAGTATTTCTGAATCAATTCCATTTAAAACTCCTAATCTTGTCCCTAATATGCCAGTTAGATGTTTGTTATGGGGAACAGGAACTGCTTTCTGTCCATGACCGTCCCTCCCTGCCAGAGGGATGTGTTGGGCTCACACTGCAAATTTAGACACATTTCACAAGCGTATCTGACAGAGGTTTAGGTCATACTCGAGGCAGATGTTTGTTCTGAAATGTAGAGACCTCAGGGAATCTAACCTCTCCTTCCCCCTCCAAAGCACCTGATTTCTCAGATGGTTGGCAAGCAGGAATGTCTCTCCTGGTCTACAAAACCTCACCCACCTTGCCCCTAGCTAAGATCAAGCTGTGGACTGTGTTCAGGGCAGAAGATAACAGTATTTGTCAAACAGATGAGAATAAAACTGGCTGGAACATATGGGATTTGGGTAGAAAGGTTTCAGGTCCAAGCCTCAAGTAAATAATGAAGGGGAAATCCATTGCAGTGCCTCAGAAGAAACTGGGATCAGGTTTCTGCTACTTGAAACACTCAGCACAAAAGTGATGCTCAAAATCCTACAGCCTGCTGCTGAGCTCTGAGGGGGGGGGGTCTCTCTCTCTCTACCTCTTTTAAGCAGAATCCAACTGCCTCAGACTGGGACAATCACTGATCCAAATCTCAGTAGGAAAAGGGATAGCTATAAATAAAGGAAATCACCTTCCTTGCTTGGGTTAATTCACCACCTGCAGTTCAGCACCCTTTACCAGCCATTGCCGGGGTGTTCAGCCAACTAGCTTGGAAAATGACCTAAGGAAACTGATTAGGTTATCACAGAGTTCCTGGTGTTCATATACACTAGGGGAGGTTCAGACACTAATTACATCTGGTCTCTCATAAGCTACCCTATTGATGACCTGGCACCCTACTTTGGTTTCTTCTCCTCTGATTCCTTGAAGTGTCCACAGTTCCTGTTCCTGCCATTCTTGCTCCTCATATACCTGATTCTCATGGATTACTACAGTAGATATGTTTAAGTCTTTTATCTCAGAAGGTTTTCCCATGGATCCAGTATACTGATTAAACGCCTGGCCATTCAGCATTGCTTTGGATAGAGGTAATCTCTAGTTCTAAAACTTCACTTATGATTACATACAAAAACAATTCTGTAAACTAAAGTATGAACTACTCCCGACTGCAATATACTCATTTTGCCCGAGTAAGTTTTAGTCTCAGTTCATTGTCTCCTGGTGTCACTCCTGAAGGGGCTTCTGGGCCTTCTTCACCTGAGAGTGATGGATCCAGGCATTCTGCTCCTTGATTTTGATTGCAGTGAAGGTGGTGAGGAGTACTTGCAGTGGTCTCTCCCACTGTGGTTCTGAAGTCTTCTCTGTAAGAGACTTAGCATATACATCATCCCCAGGCTAACTCCCTGCTCCGAGTTCCAGCCACA
This sequence comes from Melospiza melodia melodia, assembly GCF_035770615.1. Taxonomy (NCBI): domain Eukaryota; kingdom Metazoa; phylum Chordata; class Aves; order Passeriformes; family Passerellidae; genus Melospiza; species Melospiza melodia. The sequence goes on from NC_086210.1 coordinate 4,664,437, forward strand.
TGTTTCTCAATTACTCTGAGCTGTTTGCTTAATGCCACCATGTAGGTGGACATTCTGGACATTCCCTTTGTATTCTATATGGTCTTCTATAATGCATTCCAAAAGGACTCAGCATTCCTTTAGCTCAAGATTTAGTTTGAATTTGCAATAGTGCTAGTGGAAGAGCTTGGGCTAGGGTAGATTAACTTCTTGCCCCAGTCTTATGATTTGCTGCTTAATCAAATGATTCATTCTCTCCACCTGGACGCCCCTGACTGGGGGCGGTATGGGGTGTGAAGTTCCTAATCTATGCCCAGATGGCTACTAATCTGTTGCACTATTTTGGAAAGGAAATGTGATTCTTTATCTGAGGATATCGTGGCTGGAACTCTGAAGCCTGGTATTATTTCTTGTAAAAATAATCTGGTCACCTCTTGAGCTTTGACAGTTCTGGTGGGGAATGTTTCTGACCCTGAAAATGTATCTATTAATACCAGTAAATACTGATACCCCCCTTTCCTTGTGAGTTCTGAAAAGTTGAATTGCCACTGCTGTACAGGCCCATGGCCTCTCCCAGTCTGACCGAGTTTTGGCCCGGGGGGGTGTTTTGAGGTTAGTCTGGAGGCAAGGATCACATTGTCGGCTTACCTGAGTGATAGTGGCATGTAAATTCCTGACAACGATGCAACGATTCTTTCAATCAGATGTGTGTTCTAGAAAGCCTGTGGAAATTACTGCTTCAAAGTCAACACTTCATTTCAATGCACTCTGTATCACTTGCAGCCTTGGTCATTTCGAGAAAGGAGCCACACTCTATAAAAGGCTTTCAAGTAGTTAGGCCCTAGTGTGTTTTCTAGGCCCTTCCTTCACTAGTAACCACGAAAATGGGAAGGGATTCCTAGCTCTCTTTCAATGGTAGCTCACGCCTTGCAGTTGTACGTCTCTTTTGGTTAGTATTATTGTATTATAGCTTACCTTCGAGGAAAATCTGTACCTCACCCTTTGCTGCTTTCTTTGCCTCTCCATCCGCCAGCTCATTTCTTTCCTCCAATTTTAAGTTCACTCTCTGGTGTGCCTTAATATGCTTTTCCAGGTAGCTGAACTGCTTCCAACAGCTGGATTGTATCTTCTTTCCCTGTGAGGTCAGCAGTCCCCTCTCCTTCCAGACGGCTCCATGTGCATGTATGACTCCAAATGCATACCTCGAGTCTGTGTAGGTGGTTATTCTCCTCCCTTTTGCCCTTTCCAGGGCATGGGTCAGGGCAATTATCTCAGCCTTCTGCGCAGAAGTCCCTGTTGGTAAGGGTCCAGACTCGATTACCTCTCTGTAGGTGGTCACTGCATACCCAGCATGTCGCTTCCCATTAGCAACGTAGCTGCTCCCGTCAGTGAACCAGGTCTCTGCATCGTCCAGAGGAGTGTCCTTTAAGTCTGGGTGGCTGGAGTAGGTAGCTTCAATGGTCTCTAGGCAATCGTGGTGTACTGCTTCTCCTTGATTTCTGCTGAGAAAGGAAGCTGGGTTGACAGTATTAGTCACCACTATCCCTACATCGTCTTGCTCTACCACGATGGCCTGGTATTTCAGAAACCTCTGCGGTGAGAGCCAGTGGACACCCTTTACTTCCAGTACTGTGGACACTGTATGGGACACTAGCACAGTCATTTTTTTGTCCCAGGGTAAACTTGCGTGCCTCTTGAATATTCAGCACAACTGCTGCTACAGCTCTGAGGCAACCTGGCCAGCCCTTGGCTGTTGCATCTAGTTGCTTAGAGAAGTAAGCAACTACCCTTTCAGTATGGACCCAAGTCTTGAGCCAATATTCCCAGGGCAATTCCTTGCGTGGAAAAATAGAAAGAATGGTTTACTTACATCTGGAAGTTTCAAAGCTGGAGCCGACATGAGGGCACTCTCTCTAGCTGGCGAAAGGCCCGTGTGTTGTCTTTTGTCCACTGCAGATCTCTGTTTCCATTGGCAATAAGAGCATAGAGGGGTCCGACGAACAGTCCATAATTATAAACCCACAGCTGACACCACCCTGCCATGCCTAAGAAGGTTCGGAGTTCTTTCATTGTCTGGGGTTTCAGGGTTTGGCATAGGGCTTCCCTGCCTTAAAGTCTGCTGCTCAGCACTCACTTCTTACCCCAGGTAGATTACCTTCTGTTTCACTACCTGTGCCTTTTTCTTTGAGACTCTGCGTCCTTGGAGTCCTAGGAAATTCAAAAGGCTTACCGTCCAGGCTTCTCCTGCTTCCCTCATCCGAGTAGCTACTAGAAGATCGTCCACGTACTGCAACAGCCTCCTTTCCTCTTGTGGAGCTTCCTGGGACTCTGGGTCTTTGCAAGCTGTTCTCCAATCAGAGTGGGGAATCTTGAAGCCTTCAGGCACATGGACTATGTGAGCTTGTGTTTGAATGCAAAAATTTTCTGGCTGGCTTCGTGGATAGGGAGGCAAAAGAAGGCATGTCTTAGGCCTAAAACAGTGAACCAGGTTAGCTCAGGTGTTAAACAAGTTAGTAAGGTATATGGATTTGCTACCACAGGGTATCAATTCTGTGTTATCTTATTGACAGCCCTTAATCCAGTACTATCAGTTATTGGGCTGATTCCTTCCTTATCTTCCTTTTGAGGGTACTACTCAGTTCTCACTAGTTGTGTTCTTTCCTTAAGCTTGATGCTCATGGGGGAGCATCTTTCAGTCTCCCTGGTACAGCAGAGGCCCATACCCTTGAAAACCCTTATTTACTTATTCTAATATCTCCTTACTAATGTCTTTCTTAATTTCAGTGTCTGTTAATGTTAAGCCTAACATCTTTATATCATTTGCTTCCAGAGTAACTTTTCTCATTTGAGAATGTTTAGCAAATTGAGCGAATTGCACAAAAGCTTTTAGGTACACATAGTACACATGTTACTTTAAGGTTTGCACAAGTATGCCTTCTCAGACTGGCCAGTTGTTCATTCTCCACACTACAACATAAACATTCTCCACAGGTACTAAAACTTTATTTAAAACTGAATATATGGCCCTTGTATCAAGTAAAATTCTTCCCTTTTGGGGAGGTCATCTTTATCCTCCCTCCCTTACCTTGGGAGGAGCCTTTAGCAAATCATATGTACTCATTTTGCAAACTGTGATTGCTTTGCATTTCAGCATGATAATCTTTGCCTGATTTCATACGTTGCTATCTTATGCTGCATGCTGAACAACATGTTTGATTTGCTTTCTCTCTGCCTTGTTTTCCTTTTCAAGGGCCAAGACCAGAGGGCGGTCTGATCTTACAGTCTCTTTGCCATTCTGGGTGATTTCTTAAAATAAAAAGACATTTCAGCATACAAAAACCCCATCCCATTTATCTTCCTATTTTAAAACAGTACTAACTGCAACGAAGTATTATAAATCTTTTTATTTTCTGAGCTGCTCCTACTGGCAGCCTTCTCTCAGTGAGCCCCTCCCAAAAGGGGCTAATTTAGGAACCTCTTTGCTCTGGTCAGTTCTCATTACCTCTTTCTCCCTGCCCTATCTCGCTTCCACTCAAACCTCTTTTCACAGACCTTCACAGTAGTTTCTCAGTTTTCCTCCTACACACACACAGCTCCAGGTGGCAGGTATCAGATGTGATTCCCACACACAAGCTCTAAGACCTTAGGTTCTGAATCCACTTCATCAGAAACCTCTAATTTACACTCGGGGCATGTACCCTGACGCTTATTAGACCTAGCGTTTCTCACAAACACCGCGCTGCAATAATACTTGCACATCTAGCTTTTGCCCACAGGTCATTCCCGTGTTCCCTGGGGAGACAGGGCAGCCAGAGCTGTCCCTGTGCCCAGGGGACAGCCACTGTCGCCTCATGCAGCGTGCCAGCCTCTTGATGCACCACAGGCTCCCCGAAATTGCCCACAAAGGCAGGCTATTCTGTTTGTTACGGAGAACTTTAAATCCCTACAGATTGTTTCCAGTCCAGACTTACTGCAGTACCAGCTGAAGTCTCATAAATCTCATAAGTCTCATTAACTAATTCATCTCATTCATCTCTTCTATATAAACTCTGTTTAACAAAATATCAGTCTTTTCTAGTTCTCTTCTTGCACAATCTAATTAAGCACTGTGTCTCCTTACACATGTTTTACTGCTTTGCAAAAAGGCTGTCCTAGTCACAGCCGAAACTCTGATATGCCCACAGACACAGACACACGCACCCCCCCCCCCCACCCTTTATCTCAAATTCACTAGAGCCAAGGCTTGAATTGCTTTGAGGGGGAAAATTCTTGGAATTCCTTTAACTCGCTTTATCGTAGTTAAACATAAATCACCATACTATAATTCTCCTGTGTAAAATGCTGCTCTTGTTACAACAAAATCTTGAAATCTCCACAAACACCACTATACAATCTGAGAATCAAATTACCACAATGCAGCAGAAGAAAATCACCACACAAAATCACTGGGAAAGGGCATATTTCTCAAAGTGCTCACTTTTCTCAACACAACATAGCATACCATAATTCGGCATTTACTCACATCAATTTTTCCTGGACACAATCAAAATAACAGCACACAGTCTAGAGATCAAGTCCAAACATCTAAGGCAAAGGAACTCTTTGAGCTCATACTCACGGTTAAAATGTACCAAATCTACATAAATCACTACATTTAAACACAATAAATACCATCACTGACATTCCTCCACTCGCTTCTCCGCAGGGCACTTCTCTCCCTGCCTCCACAGCCTGCTGCAGCTGGCGCCTCAGGCCTCACTCGGCTGCTTCAAACACGGGTAGTATTGACCCCCCCACGCACTGTAGATTTACTCTATTTTATACACTATACACTTATCACTTGCACGATTACAAACACAGTGCACTGACCACACAATTAACCATACAGCAACACAGTGTCCGGACATCACACACACACACAAACAAAACACACACAGGCTCAGCGGTTCTGCTCTATCAGAACAATGAACCCCCAACACACACATACACGGGTTCACCCGGCTCACCCTAGAGCCTCTAGCGGTTCCGCTCTATCAGAACGATGAACCCCGTCTCTAATACAGCTGCTCCATCAGCTGAACCCAGACGTCTCTGGGTGGTTTACTCCCTTGCTCTCCTTTCCCTCCACCAGGGGCCCCTCAGTACATACCCTATCTTCCTCCGCAGGCCAGCAGGTCGTTGTCTGTCTCCGCAGGTGGCAAGCGAGACGAGCGGAGCCCCACATGGAAAAAAATCCTAGGGCACACCTTGGAGGTTCGTCTATCCCCCCTGCCCCTGCGGGGACAGAGATCTCCTGGCTGGCTCACCATAATGTTTTGCGGAGAAAAGAAGAAACCTCACAACTTCATAAAAGTTGTAAAGCCCGATATGCTTTAATTACGACGCGCGCCGGATGCAAGCCTCCCCAAAAAGGCAAGCGTACCCCTGAAGACTTTAGGTCTCCTTTTATCCCCCTTCCAAATGCATATGCATACAGTTTCACAATAGGTTCATACATATTCATTCCGCATGACATTTAGCACCAGTTCTTCTTTATCAAAGGAATTTCTAGGCCGGGGCAAATTGACCTTGTGGTCTTTTCTGTTTTTCTTTCTCTGTCTCCTTGCTGTCTCGGCATGCGAGTTTTTCCTTCAGCTTTGGCCTCACAGACTTTTCACCTTTCTTAGACACTTCACCTAATTCAGAATGGATCTTTACTCTGTCTCATAGGAACCTGAAAAATTCTGGATCTGGGCACTGGTGGTGGCAGCAAACACCGGATCTTGGCACTGCCAATGACGGTAGCAGGGAATTGCCAGATTGTGGCTTTCTTTACCAGAAAATTGCTGGACTTGGCTCTGCCAGAACAGGGAAATAGCCAGATCTGAGCACTGGCAGTGGCAGCAAACACCAGGTCTGAGCACCTGTACTGGCATCAGGAGACTGCTGGATTTTGGCTTTCTGTGCCAGAACTGGGAAATTTCCAGATCTGGGCACTTGCACAGCAAACACCAGACCTGGGTGGTGCAGGTGGCAGCACTGGGAAGCTGCTGGGTTCTGGCTTTCTTTGCCAGAAAATTGCTTCATTTAGGTTTTGCTGGCACTGACAAATTTCCAGACGCTAATTTTCTGTGCCAGCAAACTGCTGGAATTAGCCTGTGCAGGCATCTGAAACATTCCCAGTCTGGGTACTGGCGGTGTCAGCAAACCTGAGATCGGGTTGCTGTAGCTACCAGGTATTTGCTTGGTTTTGACTTTCTTTGCCAGCAAATTGCTGCACTTGGGCTGTACCAGAATAGGGAAATATCAAGATCTGGGAACTGGCAGTGCCAGCAAACAACACATTTCAGGAAGGATTGGATCTGGACCCATTCCCTCCCTACCTCCCTCTCTCAACAAAGTGCCAGAGTGGCTGGAGAGCAGCCAGGCAGAAAGGGACCTGCAGGGACTGGTGGACAGCAGGCTGGGCATGAGCCAGCAGTGTGCCCAGGTGGCCAAGCAAGCCAATGGCTCCTGGCCTGGCTCAGGAATGGTGTGGCCAGCAGGAGCAGGGCAGGGATTGTTCCCCTGTACTGAGCACTGCTTGGGCAGCGCCTCAAGTGCTGTTTGCAGTTCTGGGCCCCCCAATTTAGGAAGGACACGGACAGGCTGGAGCGTGTCCAGAGAAGGGCGACAAGGCTGGTGACGGATCTGGAACACAAGAGCTGTGAGGAGTTGCTGAGGAATCTGAGGTTGTTTATCCTGGAGAAGGGAAGGCTCAGGGGAGACAAGGCAGTGTCAGGGCACAGGCTGGACTTGATGATCTTCATGGCCTGTTCCTGATTCTGGGATTCTCTGAAAGCACCCTTGGAGCAGTTGCAGGAGGAGCCCTGGGCCTCCTCTTCAGCAGCTCCAGCAGCCCAGGTCCCTCAGCTTCTCCTGCCAGCCCCAAAGCCCATCCTGTCAGTCCTGCAGAGCCTCTGCAGCTCCTCCTCACTGCCCAGCACAGGGAGGCCCAGAGCCAGACACAGCAGCCCAGATGTGCCCCCCTGGCCTGGGGTGCCTCTGGCAAGGGAGCAGCACCAGGCACTGCAGGAGACTGCAGACAATTGATGTGAAGGCCAAAGCTCCTTAGCTCCTTCTGAAAGAGCAGGAACAGTTCCTCATTCCAATGTGCTGGAATGCTGGGCACCAAAGCTCCAGGCGAGGACTGGATACAAGTTTGCTCCCACTGAGTGCTTGATGGGATCTGCAGGAACTCTGGGCTCCTGTGCTTGCCAGGCACAATGAGGAGAGAAGGAGCCAAGTGCACTGATGTGGGAAATGGATATCTAGAAAGCTTTTAGGGCCTAGTAGAATGCCCACAGAGTATGAATCTGTATATAAACCTTGAGACAAGAAATGCTAACTTAAAAATGCCATGGAATAGGACAGATATTGTTGAAAGAGAAATGAAGCTGGAAAAAACTTCCAAAAGATGGCCTTGCAAATAAGATTTTGGAAAAACAGAGCTATGAAAGATGTATTGTCGTGGGACCCACAAGGGGCAGTTTTAATAATTGGCTTTAAGGCATCTACAACATGGCATGGCAAAAGGCTGATAGACTAAGAAAAGGTTATAATGTATTATAATTAGGAAATAGTTGGCTTCTGATTGTGATGACGTGAATTATAACATCTGTATTGTCTCACCCTTCTCATGAGACTGAAAATGGAATAAAAGTTTTTAAAACACCGCTCAGTTGCCCCATCTCTAGGTCAAGAAAAGAGTATTATCCAACACACTGACACACCTTTGCCTCAAGCATAACCCAGCCTGGACTAAACACACTGAAAGGTTTCCCCTTTGGCCCATGTCTCAAAACATTTGGCCCTGAGTTATCTGTTTGATAACTCAGGTTGGTTTGGCATCAAGGAGTTCCCTCAGAAATACTGGGTTTGTCTTCCTCTGTGCCTTCCCCTCAGCAGCCTTGGGGATGCTCCTGTGTGAAGTCATCTGTCTCACACAGTTTGAGACAACTTCAAACAGGATATTGTGCAACAAATCATTTCCTCTAAAGTGTTCCAACAGTCCCTTTCCAGCAATAGGAAATTATTCCTAATAGATGAAAGTGGAAAACCCCCAACAGTTTATGAACAAACACAATCCCCCCCTGACAGGCGTTACAAGAAGGCGCCGGGTTCTCTCTCAGAAGAACAGGAGCTGTCACGGAGCAGTTCCAGCAGCTGATGGAAGCTCGGGGGCTCGTCCGGCGTCGGCTTTCTCCCATGGCAGAGCTCCATGGAGCGGGCAGGGCAGTGAAGCAGCTGGGCTGGAGCCCCTCGCTGCCTTTTCTACCCGGCGTGGCTCAGCTCACAGACTCTCGGGCTGGGAGCGGGGCCGCTCCGCTGCTGCCGGCACCGTGTCCCTGGGTCTAGACAAACAGTTTCCTGCCAGGAGAGCCCTGCACACCGCTCCACAGATCTTTCACAATGGCCCAAACCAACTCCAAACACTCTGTCTGCAGCTGCTTTTCACAAAGGGCTGCAGCAATCCAGGACAGCTGCAAGTGAGTGTCGGAAGGCTCTTGTCTTGTTCCTGACAGCAGAATTCTTGATGATCCTGTGCAATTTTATTCAGATGTAACATGAGAGCTGAGGTTTTTTGTTAAAATATTTAATGATGAGTAACAAGCCTTGGGAGCATGAGGTACAGGACTGACATGTGAAAGCATGAGCATATCCTCCAAAGTGGCCAGTTTAATTGTCCATTTTATTACTCTTGTATTTACTCCACACTAATAAGGAAAACCAAGCTTTGCTTGGAGGCAAAACAGGCATGGGATACACTACAGTCCCTTGCAGGCTCACCAGGGCTGGCAGTGACACAGCAGGCAGTCTGCTTCATTGTGAACCACTACAGAGCTGCATCCCAATCTGGTTTAAGTGGCGTGGTATTGTTAAGAGCTCCTTTTCTGCGTGAGACACAAAAAGGAGATTCCAAATGATCTTCATGCAGGCACGCAGTAAAGAACTGCTCCTGCTATCCTAACGAAGCATCTGCTTTGGCAATTACATTCTTCCCATTCATCTTTTGACACAGACACCTCAGGTTTTCCCCCACACCCCTGCAAGGCTGGCAGTCGCTGTTTCCCAGTTCCTGTTCTTCCCGAGAGAAGGTGCAGTGGCTGGTTTGAAACAAAAAGCCCTGGGATCTGGACAGCTTGAAGGAGCATGAAATGCTAATTAGGTGCTCATATTGGTAACACCCAGGCCTGCCCTGCCCAGTGCTCTGCAGTAGCAGCAGCAGCAGGACCATGCATCATTCCTGTTGGCGGATGTTCATGTTTCTGGTGTGTAAGAGCAACGACTTTGACGAGGGACCAAAATGCCCCTCTTCAAACAGTGGCTGTGCAAGGAGATGTGAAGTTTCACAGCCTTTTCTAGGATATTTCAGAAAGATCTAAGAGAATATTGTGGCATGGAGCAGGTCCCTAGTTTTGTTTCCAGAGGAATCCCCAAAGGGCACATTCACTCTGCTGATGATGACAACCCCAGAAGCTCACGGAGCAGTTTTCCCTGCAATGTTCCACCCTGCTTGGGCTTTACTAGGCCGGGACTAGACCCAGAGCTAAGCAGACACATGCAGCCAGGTGACATTGTGTAACATCAGAAGCTGGCGACCATGAGGACTTTGCTGTCAAAAGGTTTCAGTTTGCACTGGGCCCAGAAGTGTTTTGCCCTAAGGCAAAGCAAATTGAAATGTGAAGTTTCAAAGCTTCAAATGACTATGAAAGGAAACTGCAGAATAATTTCTGGAAGGGCAGCATTGTCAATGACCATGCAGCCCACCAAGAGCTGGAGCTGAATCCAGAATTGCCTCTTCCAGCTGTGCAGGAATTCATTCCACTGGCAAGCACTGGTCCATGGGAAGAAATGATCCCCTAGCTCTGGGCTGAATGGCACCCAGGCTGCAGTGTAGATTTGAGGAACCCTTGTCACTTGTTATTGGCCTCCCAGTGCACTCATCCTTCTGCAAACAAGGTGTAAACAACACAGCTGCACTGCTGTCCTGGGTAAATATACGTACAGGTGACTTTGCCAAAGCAGTGCATCATTTCCCAGTGAAATACATGACCTCTTCTTACCTATGGAATGGTGATTGAGGACACCTGTGAGCCAGATCTGTGGGAGATTGCAAAGGAGCAAAGCTTTGGGATTTGGGCACACTTCTCTTGGTTTCTTTGCTCAGGCCTTTGGTGAGCACAGAACACACCTAGGTAGAAAACCTTTGACTAGACAGGATCTTTTGGATCCATTGTCCTCCAAACAGGTCAATGTGTGGCCCTGTTACAATGACAAGTTTAAAACGGCAGCACAAATGACACAAAGAAAACATGGCCAAAGAGGAAGAGGAGAGGCCCAATGAGGAAAGGATGTGGTGAGACACTGGCACATTGAGTGAGCTGCACTCCCATAATCTCTAGGCTAGCAGGTCCTGGTCTCACATTCTCTTCTTGGTTTTTTTAAATGTTATTTATTTTTTACTTTTTTTTCATCATCAAAATAAAATATATACAATTAAATGTATGTCATCAAATTTTAAAGATACAATCAAAACACAGGAATTCAATCTACATCTAAAGATCAGAACATATGTACAGCTGTAACTGTGAAGCCTAACACATCAATCCTATTCTTCAAACACTCTTAATACAGGTGGCAGCTTCTTCCTGAGTTTGGAGGAAAGAGAGCTCTTCTGGACAGGAGGCGAGGACTTTGTGGGTGTGGTAGATAGGGAAAGGCGCTCCGGAAGATCTCGTGATGTCACAGAAAGGCAGGACCCCCTGTTCCTCTAAGATAAGAGATTACCCTAGGGGTGTGGCCCCACTAACAGAAGTGCTAGTAACTTTCCATTCCTTACCCAGTACTTTTCCATTCCTTACTAACCATAGATAAGAAGGACAAACCCCCTTTTGACGTAGAGAACCCCTAAGACTATAAAACCCCACGAGAAGAAGTAATAAACGCCTTTAGACCGTCCACCATATTGGTGTCTGCGTGTGTCATTGGCCCAAGCGACCCTGGAGAGTTTGGGTCGCCGTACTGATCCTCAGAACCAGGTCACCTGCCTTGATCCAGAAGGCAACATCTGGTGCCCGAAACCCGGGAGCCGATCTGTGCCTGGGGAACGGGGATTCTCCTGGACAGAGGACAGCGGCTGTGGCAGCAGGCCTGACCACAGCAGGAGGGATGCCTCCGGACCAGCGTGGACCATGGAATCCACAGCGAAGGTCGTAAGTCAGGCTCATGAGCAATGGGGAATTAAATGTGAGCTCAGGAACTCTAATCTTGCTATTGCAAGGCTCCTAGAGCTGGGGACGATGGAACGTCCGATAAATATATTATATTCGGAAGCGCGGGAGAAGTGCACTGTCGCCTCAGCAGAGGACTCTAAGTCCGCAGGCAGTGGTAAAAACCTCAAAGCCTGGGGGAAAGTAGAAGAGGCCCTACGCAAGACGTTAGAAGAACAGGAGACACTGGAAGCCGTGTGTATATGTTTATTAGCTACACCAAAGCCGGGGGTGGGGGCCGCGACGCAGACCGCCTCTGAGAGCGATCGGATTGAAGGCGGGAATATGCGGGGGCCGGGTGCGTTCCACCCCTTCCTGAGCCCAGACCCTCCGGAGCCCCCAGGAGACCCCCCAGAACCCCCAGGGGACCCCCCGACCTTCCCGCCGAGCCCGCCGGGTCCTAGCCCCCCCGTGGAACCGTCCGAAAAATCCGCGTTTTCTCTATCTGTCTCTTCCCCGCCGGTCGCCGATCCGGCGCAAGAAGCAGAGCAGTGCGCGCGATGCTTCTGGCAGGGACTCGCGGAGGAGGCGCGGAACGAGGCCGGATTGTCGGACCCCGCCGGGATCGGTAAAAACTCGCCCCCGCCATGTGCGTTTAAAAATGGCGCCGAACCACATGGCGAGGGCGGAAGGGAGGAGGCGGAGGGCAGAAACGGAGTCAGCCTGCTTAACAACGCATGCGCGGGCGAGCGGGGAGACGGGGCCGCACCCGCGGAGGCGCGTAAAACCAATCAGAGCACTCTATCCAAATTAGGTCCTTATAGGGTTAGGACCTCCCCCGGCAGGAGGCGGGGGGACCCCAGGGGGAGGGAGCGGCACCACCCCCAAAGGGAAGAGCGAGATCGAAGCCGAACAAAACGGCACGGAGCGCCGGAAGTGTACCGGCAGTCAGCTTCCGCCTCAGAGTCAAGTAACAGCTGCTCAGACAGCTCAGAAGAGCCGACCGAGTCCGGCTGGAACTCGGAAACCGAGAGAGCAGAATTAATGCGGTTTCGAGCGAAACCGAATAAAGCTTTAAACAATATCGGGAAACAATCGCAACACAAACTCACCGATTGGGGAAAAATAAAAGCAGCCTGTGGGGACCGGGCACCGGCAGCCTCCATGCACGCCTTCCTGAGGGGGGTTGCCGGAGCGCGGGGGATCCAACAAAGGGCATATACCCCGGTTAACCCAAAAGAAGCCAAAGCGATTTCAGAAATAGGGATCAACTCAGCTGTAGTACCCACTCTTGAGGATGACCATTCTAGCAATAACGATCTGCTCACTTTTGATATTACACAAATAAGCCGCATGCTTTTTGATGGGGCGGGGCGGATTGTATTTAAGCAGGAATGGCAGGACGACCGCATTAGCCCAGGCTTCCGGGGAAGGGCAGCAACTCAGTGAGCTGTCCCCAGCCGGCACAGCTTTCCCTGGCAGCACCCTCACTCCAAGCATCCCGGCACAGGGGAAACAGGACATCCTTTCCATGCTCGGATTTCGGATTACAAATTTATCATGAGGGCCACTGCCGTACACCCTCCGCTGCCAATCAAATTGACTTGGAAATCATCAGACCCTGTATGGGTTGAGCAGTGGCCCCTGACAGAGCCTCGAGTGGCAGCTTTGCTGGAACTGGTCGACCGCGAACTGCAAAAGGGTCACATAGAACCCTCCACCAACCTATGGAACACCACTGCATTTGTGATCCCCAAAAGGTCCGGAGAAGGCTATTGTCTCGTCCACGACCTGAGAGAAGTGAACAGGACAATCCGACCCATGGGTCCAGTCCAGACACTGCTACCCACGAACTCAGCCATCCCCGAAGGGCAGCCGTGCGCAGTACTAGATATCAAAGACTGTTTCTTTTCAATGCCCCTGCACCCGTAGGACAGAGAACGATTTGCCTTTTCCATGGCGTTTCGAAACGGCGAGCGGCCCAACCTTTGCTTCCAATGGAGAGTACTTCCACAAGGCCTTGTCGACAGCCCAACCATATGCCAGATCACCGTGGACAAAGCACTGATGCCGGTCCGACACTCCTACCCCACCGCAACCATCATCCAGTACATGGACGACATCCTGGTCGCAGCACCATCGACAAGCCAAGTAGATGACCTGGTGTTCACAATCACAGAGACCCTTCAGGCCAACGGCTTCGAGATCGTGAGCGCAAAGATCAAGAGAGGACCCTGCGTGACCTTCCTGGGAGTAGGAATTACAAGCTCCTACGAGACACCCCCCGAGATGAAGGTCAACCGAGACGTCAAGATGCTCCACGACGTGCAACGCCTGGTGGGATCGCTGCAGTGGCTTCGCAACATTGTCCTGATTCCTCCCGAGGTCATGGACCCTCTGTATGACCTCCTGAAAGGAAAGCACCCCTGGGAACCCAAGGAGCTGACACCGCAAGCAACGAGCTCCCTCGACTTCATCGAAAGCCAGATGTCCACTGGCACACTTGCCAGGTGGAACCCAGCCATGTCACTGGACCTGTACATCCATTTTACACGGAAGGGGGGAGTGGGAGCACTGGCCCAAGGACCTGCTGAAAAGGCCCGACCGATCCAATGGGTGGTCCTCGGAAGACCCGCTCGTGCATTTTCCCCAGGAATCGAATGCATCGCCAGCCTCATCATGAAAGGCAGGAGACTCGCCTTGAAACACCTAGGGACCGAGCCGACAAGCATCCACCTTCCGTTTCGCAAGCAGCCGACCACGGAGTCAGCCACAATATCGGAGTACCTGGCCCTTTCTCTCTCCGGCTTTGGAGGAGAAATCTCCTACTCCTCCAAGCCAACCTGGACTAAGCTGCTGACCGTAGTCGACATGGACATGCCACCGAAGGTCAAGGACAGACCACAGCCGGGACCAACGGTCTTCACAGACGCTTCCTCCACGACTTCAACCGCAGTAGCAGTGTGGCGGGCAGGAGAGCAATCTCACTGCGTCAAAGCGTGTGACCCCACACTGTCAGTGCAACAGCTGGAGGCAGCAGCAGTGGTTTTGGCGTGCGGACTCTTCCAAGACGAACACCTCAACATCGTAACGGACTCTATATTCATGGCAAGGCTCTGCCTAGCCATGGCAGGACCAGGAGTGTCGACATCAGCAGCAGCCCTAATGCTGGAAGAAGCACTGTCCTTGCGACAGGGCACCGTGTCAGTCATCCACATCAACAGCCATGACCCAGTCAAAGGTAACTTCCAGATCGGCAACGACAAAGCGGACGCCACAGCAAAAGGCGTTTGGACGTTGCAGGAAGCTCGTCAACTGCACAAGTCGCTCCACATCGGAGTCAAAGCACTGGCGAAGAGATGCGAAATCTCAACGGCGGATGCAAAACATGTGGTAGCCACCTGCCCTCATTGCCAGAAGTCACCCCTTTGGACCTGCGGGGTCAACCTGAGAGGTCTCAAGCCCTCAGAAATCTGGCAGTCGGACTTCACCTTATGTCAACTGCTGAAGCCCCGAGCATGGCTTGCAGTGACAGTGGACACTTATAGCGGAACGATCATAGCCACACAGCACCCCAAAACTAACTCCAAATCCACAATTCAGCACTGGCTGACAGCCATGGCTTGGCTTGGTATCCCCAAGCAGATCAAAACGGACAATGGCTCCAATTTCACTTCCAAACCAGTACAGGAATTCGCCGCGAAATGGGGCATCACGTTAGTGCAAGGCATCCCATATAACAGTACCGGGCAGGCCATAGTTGAGAGAGCAAACCAGACCCTGAAAACCAAGCTAGAAGTGTTGGCAAAAGCCGAGGGCTTTGCCAATTCCATTCCCCCAGGAGATCAGGCACATATGCTGGCAACCGCTTTGCTGGCACTGAATCAATTCCCTAGGGGAGATGAAACAAACAGTCCCGTCCAAAAACACTGGGCCACTCGAATGCTAGAAGAGGGCCCACAGGTGGTAATTAGAAACGAGCTAGGTGAGTGGGAACGGGGTTGGAGGCTGATGCTCACGGGGCGAGGGTACGCAGCTGTCAAAAAGGATGGCAAAATAAGGTGGTGTCCACTTAAGTCGATTAAACCGGACCTTCATAGCGAGCAGAAGGAGACTGAAGAGAATTGCGAGTCTTTGTTTACAGGACCTGCTCGTGGGACGTCCTCGTGACGCGTACATCCCGGTTCCAGATGAAAGCGACAGACCACCAAGCCGTCAGGCAGCACTCGAGAGACCCGCACGGGTGAGACCCAAGCACCAAGGGTGTTTCTGTGTGATTTTGCTGTTGGGGCTTGTCGTCAGAGGGCAAGCCAGCCCAGACCACTACCCCCATCGGCCCTTCAGGTGGGTCATGTGACACCTTAGTAGTGGCAAAGTACTCAGAGAAATCACCACACCAGACACCCCATCCTTCGTGCTCCGCATCACCGACCTGTTTCTAGGACAGCCAAGGGTAAACCCTTATTCCCCACACATCACACACTCGTACCTATCCTACTGGTGCCCAGCTTCAAACCCTGGGAAAAGCTACTGCAATCACCCAGGGTGGGGATATTGTGGGCACTGGGGCTGCGAAACCCTTGTCACAGATGCCAGACTGTCGGGGCCTGGATGGGATCCACAAGAGCCAGACAAATTCTTACAGTTCACCTGGGCACCCATCGGCTGCAAAACACCCTTCTTCTCTCATGGAAACTTCCATCAAAACCAACATAAAATCCCTAGATTTTGGGCATGCACTGATTACAACATGACGGTCTTGCAGCCAGATCACCCTAGCTGGGCCACAGGCAAAACCTGGACAGTAGTCCTTCAAGGGTCAAAAGAGAGGGTGAACGTGCAAATTATCAGGCTCCAACTGTCGGCACCCCAAGCGGTCAGACCCAACAAAGCGATTAAAAGCGTGCTGAAAGAGAGAAACATAACCTACCACAAAACCTTACCCACAGGGGTCAGCAATGTCCCGACCGGTCAAGCGGAAACCTTTCAGATGAGTCGCTTAACCGAGTCAGACGCAGACCCAATCCTTTGTATGTTAGAAGCTACCTTTGTATCCCTGAATGAATTCAACCCTAACCTAACCGAATCCTGCTGGCTTTGTTACGATGTCAAACCCCCCTTTTATGAAGGAGTCGCTCTAAACACTCCCTTCAGTTATTCCTCAGCTGATGCCCCTCACCAGTGCAGATGGGATACCCCTCGCAAAGGAATCACCCTGAGTCAAGTCACAGGCCGAGGCAGATGCTTTGGCAATGCAACCCTAGCTAGGCAGAAAGGCAATGTCTGCACCAAAATTGTCAAGCCTAACAGGAAAAACAATAAGTGGGTAGTCCCATCCGCATCTGGGATGTAGGTTTGCCAGCGATCTGGAGTGAATCCTTGTGTGTTCCTTCCCAAATTCAATGACTCTAACGACTTCTGTGTCCAAGTTCTGATTGTTCCTAGGGTCCTGTACCACTCAGATGAAGAAGTGTACCATCTTCTTGAGGAGCCCAGCCGGATCCACAAAAGAGAAATAATGACAGGTATAACTATCGCAATGCTGCTCGGCCTGGGAGCAGCCGGAACGGCCACGGGTGTCTCAGCCCTAGCGACCCAGCACTAAGGACTGTCCCAGCTGCAACAGATCATTGATGAGGACCTGCAAAGGATCGAGAAATCCATCTCGTTTCTAGAGAAGTCGATCTCCTCACTCTCAGAAGTGGTCCTGCAGAACAGGCGAGGCCTGGACCTCCTGTTCATGCAGCAAGGGGGCCTGTGTGCTGCATTGAAAGAGGAGTGTGGTTTCTATGCAGACCACACGGGAGTAGTGAGAGACTCCATGGCAGAACTCCGGAACCGACTGGCTCAGAGACAGAAAGACAGAGAAGCCCAACAGGGATGGTACGAGTCCTGGTTCAATCAATCACCTTGGCTAACCACTCTGATTTCTGCCCTGATAGGTCCATTGGCGATGCTGTTTCTAACAGTTACCTTCGGACCATGCCTGCTGAACAAGCTGGTCTCGTTCGTTCAGAGCCGCCTGGAACGGACCAACATCCTGTTCTTAGGCCGACGACAATTGCTGTGAATTCAACCAGGGAACACTGCCAGTCACAAAATTTTCCGAACTTGTCTGGCAAAAGCTTACTCAGGTTTCCCAAAACCCCTTTCCCTTGTCAAGTTACAACCTTATACCTCATTTTAGTACCTATGTATATGACTACGTCATTCATTTGTGAAAAAGCGGGGGGAGATATGGTAGATAGGGAAAGGCACTCCGGAAGAAGTCGCGATGTCACGGAAAGGCAGGACCCCCTGTTCCTCTAAGATAAGAGATTACCCTAGGGGTGTGGCCCCACTAACAGTAGTGCTAGTAACTTTCCATTCCTTACCCAGTACTTTTCCATTCCTTACTAACCATAGATAAGAAGGACAAACCCCCTTTTGACGTAGAGAACCCCTAAGACTATAAAACCCCACGAGAAGAAGTAATAAACGCCTTTAGACCGTCCACCATATTGGTGTCTGCGTGTGTCATTGGCCCGAGCGACCCTGGAGAGTTTGGGTCGCCGTGCTGATCCTCAGAACCAGGTCGCCTGCCTTGATCCAGAAGGCAACAGGGGTGAGGGAACATCAGAAGTGTCCAGAGAAAACTTCTTGGTAAGACTGTAACCAGCCAGATCTGCAAAATGGAGACACAAAGTTTAACAAAGGCCACCATGCAAACCTAAAGCAGCTGAAGCTCTGTATTTCCTGGGACAGATTTCCTGGAAATGTCTGTACAGGTGCACAGGGAAACATGCTCCTGCTGGCAGACACTGTGGCAGGCCAGGGCAAACCCTGAGCCACTTGCCCAGAGCTGGCACAGGCCCAGCCTGGCCTCTGGGCTGCCCTGGGACAGCAGGGAGCCCAGAGCCCTGGGCTCTCCAGGAATGGCTCAGCTGCACATGCACCCTCCTGCTCCTCTGCCTGCCCACAGCTCAGCAGCCCTACAGCTCCAGGGGCACTGGCAGCAGCACAGCTCATTGCAGGGGCACATGCAGGGCACAGCTGTTCCTGGCAATGTGCACAGCCTCTCTGGGCTGCCACAAGACCCTTCCTGCCAGCAGAGATTGGCCCAGCTCCCCCCTCACCTCTGTGTGAGGCTGAGCCATGATTGCCTTCACCTTATCCTCCACCTGGAGTTGCTCCAGGCCCCCCATGCCATGACTAGGAAATGTGATGGAGAGAGCAGGGGCAGATGCACACCCTTCCTTAGGATTTCGTCATTTTTGGCACAGCTCAAAAGGCAAATCCAGAGGTGTCCAACTCAGCGCTTCCTCAGCCTTCTGGAGAACATCTCGCCTTCACCAGCCCAACATTCTGGAGAGGTCTTCCCACACATGTGGAGGCTTGCTGGCAGCACATTTTTTCAGCTGGGTGCCCATCACCTTGCAGAGGGCAGAGGCGAGCTTGGTGGCCACGGTGCGGACGTTGGCGCTCCGCACAGGCAGCACCTTGTTCTCCAGGCAGGACCAGAGCACGGGCAGGGCGTCGCGCTGGACGACTTCAGGGCTCCTGGCATGAACCCCCTGCACAAGCACTGCCAGGACAGAGACACAGCTCCTTACCCACCAGCCTCACTGCATCCCAGAGCAAAAAGGAAGAGCCCCATACTTGGGACGCAGAAAGGCACTGAGTCAGGCAGTTCCTCACAGAGCAGCTGGGGAGGAGAAAGTGGAAACTCCCTTGAAGACCTGCCTCTTCAATACTCCTTTTTTCAGGCATATTTCCCCAGTGCAGCATTCTCAGAACTGACATAAATCTGTGTGGCAAAGGAATTTAGAGCAGCCCTTGCCTATGTAGTTAATTTCTGTGGCCATTTTGGCCCATGCAAAACAACATGTGGAAAAAGGCATCATTGACAGCTGGGTTTATACCTGTTTGTTCTAAAGGAATGAACTTGGTGAATCATCAGTTCCCCTTTGAAAATAGAAGACAAAGAAGAAAAGTGGAAAATAGGCACTATTTCCTAATATAGGCTAATGCCTCTAATGTAGAGCCTTGCAGGTGGCCGCCCTGCAGAAGCTCTGATGGGTCAGTGTCCCTTCATGCCAACAGCAAAGCTGTTCATTTGGGAAGTCAGACAGGGGCCAAGCAAACTCCAAACCCCCTTTGCCTCTGAACTGTAGCAGAGCTGTAGCCCAGGACTTGCTCTTCAGACAAGCAGCACAGAGCCAAGGGCTCCTGGGACTGTTGGGAAATGCTGATCCCATTCCAGCCTGTTGGGGATGGTGCATAAGGACTGCACCTGCACAGCCTCTGGTGGCTGTCAGCTGGAGTGTTCCACAGACAAGAGCAGCTGTCAAGGCACTCAGCGCTCTCTTGTGCAGGAGAGACAGAGACGAAGCTGAGGAGAGTCCCTGCCAAGGCTCAGCCTTACCCAAATGAGCAATGGATTCTCCCAGTGCTTTCACAGCTGCCCCACGAACCCTGGGATCCTTTGAGTTCAGGCTCTTTGTTATTCTCTCCACCAAACCAATGATCACCAGGTTCAAGGCATCTTTCAGGGCTCCTGTGATTTCAGCCAGCACGTCCAGCGCCCTCTGCTTCACTTTCTTGTGGCTGTCAGATATTCTCAGGACAAAATAATCAAAAATCTGTGAAGAGAGCAAGCAACGTGAAAGCTGGATTCAAATGTCCTTGTTTGAAGAGTGGGTGTAGCAGTCAGCAATGTCAAAGATGAAAGTGATCCTTTCTGTCAGGTCAGCACTCGCTTGCACAATTTCACTGTTTTCCTGTGGGCCACTCACTGGAATGGTGGCACAACCTCATGCTGGTTCAAAGATTTTCTTCTGTTTTTAAGAGGTCTGACTGGGGACAGAATAGTTCCTATGGTATTTCTCTCCATCTATAAATCATTAAATCAATTCCAATTATTAATGCTAAAGAGTACCTTTTGACTGGAAGCAGATGTTTACAATGCCTGGTTTTCTATACAGTTGCCTCAAGTACTGAGGGCAATTATGATTTTGCCAAAACTATGGCTGGAAGAGATGTAAGTTTTCTTTTGTTTGTCTCAGAGCCAGTGTCTGGAGAAGTGCAGGGCTCTGATCAACTCTTCCAGGATCCAGATCATTTCTCTAAGTAACAGGTGGACTTCTAAAATGTAATGTGCTGTACAGCTCTCATTAGAGCAGGTTCAGTCCCTTGACAGCCACATTATCAGGCACCTTTTCCTGGAAAAGGGGAAAAAGCAGCTACTGGGAGGAGAAGGCAGAGATGAGTCCTTAGCTGTTTTCCTCCTTTTCCAAAGAGAAAAAAAGACTCCCAAGAAGGGTGAGCACTGTCTTTACCAAGAGGACTAGGAACAAGGATGGAAATTGAGTAGCCAGAGCTGTGACAAGATGGAGTGTACGGAAGTATTCTTAAAAAAAAACCAACTGGGTCTAAACCAACCCAGCCTGATACTTCTCTTCCTTATGCAAACCCATTTTTGGTCTACAGAACAATTGCCATGCTTTCAGGGGCTGGATTCCCTTCACTTTGCCCAGCTGGGAGTAGGAGAGAGCAGCAGTTACACCAGCAGAAAATTCTGCCATCATCTGATGAACAGCATCAATAGGCACCTGCCAGACAAATACAACTGGACTGAAATAACTTGTCCTGAAGTCTGGACCTGAATTACATTTGTCTGGGTAAGAGGGACCAGCGTGTCCCAAACAGCCAGGACAGAGTGCCAAGACACACTGAATTAACTTTGCTGCTACAAGCTTAGGAAAGGAGCTAAAGGAAAGGAGTAATGAAGATACCCTACATACTTGGGCAATGTTAGTGGAGATGAGCTGTGGGCTGGTTTTGCACAGGTCTTGGAGGAGTTCCACTCCTTCCATCCTTGTCTGAAACCCCTTGGCATCCAGGAGATGGTAAAGCTTCTGGAGCAGCTCCATTTCTTCCACAGCTGGAGGTGATGTGACCTGGGGTTTTGCATGGGGTAGGAAGTGTCCATCAGAGGGAGATTTCACCCTGGAAAATAAAACCAAATGAGGACCTGGTGGTGATAATTATCCTAGCATGGCATCCCCATAGTGGAAATAATTAGCATTGACTTCATGATTCCAGAAGGCTGATCAATCACTTTATTATACTACACTATACTATACTATACTATACTATACTATACTATACTATACTATACTATACTATACTATACTATACTATATTATAATATACTATACTGAAACTCATCGCCCTTACAGACAGTCTGATACAGACAAACCAGATTGGTCAATTGAATCCAAAACACCATCACCAGTGCCCAGTTAAGAAATCACCCTTTGGTAAACAAATCTTCATAACACATTCCAAATTTTCACAACAACAGGTGCAGCAAGTGAAGATAAGAATTGTTTCTCATTCTTTTCTCTGATCTTCCCACAGCCTTCCCCAGGACAATGCCTGGCAAAGTTGTGCCTGCTGCTCTCTATGGAGAGAGCTGTAGCCACAGACAATACCTTCAAATAATTGTGAGCAAAACATCTTGAGCAGCTTTCCTAATTATGTGATTTCAAGCTGGAAAGTCATGAGGGTCTGAAGAACAATGTGCACTTCATGACAATCATTACAGGAGACAATCTGCAAGTAACATTCTTGCCAGTGCTCAGGAAAACCAAGGATGAGATGCATCTGATCTATCTTCAGATGGCTGCCAGGGCACACAGGTCACATTGCTTTGTGGAGAAAGACAGACACTACTTCCAAGTTTAAATGCCGCCTCATAAGGGATGTGTGTGTCTTAGAATAAGGAAACTCATCACTCTGGAGAAGTGTCTCTACAACCAGGCATGACAATCTGGAAAAGCAGCTCAGATGCATCTGAACAGATGAACAGGGCCATATTTGAAGGATGCAGAAAATCAGTAACAGAGATAAAAACAGAAGCCAGACATCCCAGAACTACGCTCACATTTCATTTGCTTCCCTGGAGACCAGATGCACAGCTTAACAACCCCACTGGGAACAATTCTCCAGGATCAACCTGTCTCTTCCATGAGCACAGGAGGATGCCAGCTGTGCTACTGAGGCATGTGGTCACTTTCCTGCCACTGCTGAGCAGGACAGAGCTAAATAAATCCCCTCTGCTATCAGAGGAGAACATGTACAAGCAGCTCTGCAACTGCCATGAAGAGACAGCAAGGAGCAAATTCCTGTCTTAAATGCTGATTGCAGCACAGGGGGAAATAAACCAAACATGCTGTCCATCAAGCAAATTACATGAAGGACAGGAATATCAAGACAAAAAGTCCACATTCAGACACCTGTTGACTGAAGTTGTTCAGGAATTGCCTTGCTACTTACTACTCAAACTTGGTACTGTTTGAGGGTAAGAGAACCATGATTCAGCCAGGCCAAACCACACGGATGAGAACTGCATCTTTGTGGAATGGCATCTTCCATCCAGACTGAGATTTCTCATCAAAACACCCATCAGAAAAAGACCACTCAGATGAAAGAAAAGCCCCATTTGAATTTACTTGTCCCAAATCAGGCAGCAGAAACTTGGCCCTCTCCCAGCCTCCACAACACTGCCCTTGCCATGCTCTGGATCGTCTGAGCTGCAACCAATGGGTGTCTGTTTGTCTCTCCATTTTTGTGGAAACCCCTCCAGAGAAGTTGTGTTCAGCACAATGCACAAGTAGACATTTTTTATCCTAGAGCATTTGTAGGGAAAGGAAGCAATCTGTGGCACTGGTCATCTCTGCCAGAAAGTTTTTCCTGAGGAATAGGGATGTAAAGCTTGTCACGTACTTTGTCACATCTGACAAAAGTGCTCAGCACCGTTTGCTAGCAGACAATGTGGCCTGGGGCTCCTTTGAGCCATCGTTCCTCTCCTTCACTGGCTCCTTGACAGACGGGCCTTCAGCCTTCTGGTTTTCCATCCCCTACAAGGACACAGAGAAACCCCATCAATCTTTAGAATATAAAACAGGAAATTCCCTGCTGAAAACACAAGTTAGAACCAGGATCACTGCTACCAAGGCTTAGGGAAACATTTCCTAACTTACAGATGGAAACAGACCAGAGATTCAGTGATGCCAACTCTTTGTTTTCAATAGCCCAAGGCAGGTTATGGGTGCTACTAGTCTGAGCAGCAATCTAAAATCCCAAATTCCTTAGTCTTGAGCCCAAATGGGAATAATGCAAACTGGCAGGCAATGAGTGCTCGTGAAGGAAGCAGCAGAACAAACTGGACTCTTTAGGGGCTGGCCCACTGTGTTGGAAGTTGATTTGGTTCAACACTCACTCTCCCTGTGCCTGCACAAAGACAGACCCCTTCTGTAATGTCGATAAAAAAATGAAATCCCCCCCCCCCTCAAACAAACAAGGGATTTTCCACTGGGTTCTGCTGAATTCACCAAGCTTCTTCTTCCAGCTCCACAGTGCTGGACAGCAGGGCAGTATTCCCAAAAGGCAGACAGTAATTGTAGTAACTAGAATTGACTTGGACATCTTTTGGAATTTTGGGAATTTCTTGGTACTACTACTTCCAGTGTCCTTTGCAAAGACTCTGTTATCTTCAGAAGCACAATTCTCTCTTACTTGCTTTACAGGGGGCAGAGTAGGGAGAGCATGGTGGGGGCTTACGCTTAAATGTAAACCCATTTTCTCCCCTTTCCCTTTCCTCTTTTTGACTGATATTGAAATTATTCAAAACCCCACTTTTCCCTTTATAATATCAGTTCCTTTGTAGTCTGCAGAGGAACAGGCTGAGGATTAACAGCTCATTCACAGGAGCAAAATGATTCAGCAGAAGAGGAATGAGCTAAAGACAGATTGGGTATGTTTGATCTCATATTAGCAGTGGCAATACTTGCACAAAGGAGACATTTCTCCTGCCAAGCACTTACTTTCTTCTTAATTCTTGTCAGAATATCTTCCAGGTCATGGGTGGTAAGAGATTGTTCCAGAAGCATTTTAAATTGATGATTGAGCAACATCTTCACCATCTCCTGTCCATAATGCCGAAGGAAGGCATGAAAGAGGGAAGGAAGGCAGGAAGGCGGGAAGGCGGGAAGGAAGGAAGGAAGGAAGGTGGGAAGGAAGGAAGGAAGGAAGGCGGGAAGGAAGGAAGGAAGGAAGGAAGGAAGGAAGGAAGGCAGGAAGGCAGGAAGGCAGGAAGGCAGGAAGGCAGGAAGGCAGGAAGGCAGGCAGGAAGGAAGGCAGGAAGGAAGGCAGGAAGGCAGGAAGGCAGGAAGGCAGGAAGGCAGGAAGGCAGGAAGGCAGGAAGGCAGGAAGGCAGGAAGGAAGGAAGGAAGGAAGGAAGGAAGGAAGGAAGGAAGGAAGGAAGGAAGGAAGGAAGGAAGGAAGGAAGGAAGGAAGGAAGGAAGGAAGGAAGGAAGGAAGGAAGGAAGGAAGGAAGGAAGGAAGGAAGGAAGGAAGGAAGGAAGGAAGGAAGGAAGGAAGGAAGGAAGGAAGGAAGGAAGGAAGGAAGGAAGGAAGGAAGGAAGGAAGGAAGGAAGGAAGGAAGGAAGGAAGGAAGGAAGGAAGGAAGGAAAAGAGCTCCTGAGGGCTTTCTGTATTTTGATGATCTCCACAGTGGATTTGGGGCTGAGTCCAGGACCCTCGGGCACTGAGAGAAAGCTGAAAATGCTGCTCAAGGAGTCAGAAGCAAAACTCCAACTCCCTTGGAGAATCACTGGGCGCCACTGAGGGCAGGGAGTGCCAAAGGCTCCCCAGGGACTACTGAGAGCAGATCCTTGAGGCCAGGGTTGCAGGGAGCCCAAGGCTCTGAGCAGCGAACTGCAATGCTGAGTAAGGTCTGGGCTGGCTGGGGGAAGCAGAAAGGCCAAGCCCCGAGACCAGCCTGGGACAGCAGGGCCTGTCCCTCACGGGTGGCTCGGGGCTGTTTGCAGGGCAGTGGGATGTGAGGGGCAGCGAGGAAAAATGTCATAAACCTGTGTGACACTGCAGATCCTCATGGAACCAAGGGGCCAGTGGGACACTGTGGGAAGTTGTGGAACCAAGGGGATCATTGTGGCACTGTTGGGGCCCATGGAACCAAGGGCCCAGTGTAACACAGCAAGGGTGGGTGGAGCTGAGGGGCCATGGACACATCAGGGCTTTGTGGAACCGCAAAGCCGTTGTGACATTGCAAGACCCCATGGAAGCACGTGGCCATTGTGACACTGCAAAAGCAAGGGGAACATTGTGACACTGTGGGGTCCCATGAAACCAAGGGAACATGGAACAGGTCTGGCTGGCTGGGCCTCCTGGCAATCACCTGATAGGTCTGGCTGACCTTGACATGTCGAGGGCTGCTTCTCATCAGCCCCTGAAGCACTCGGGCTCTTGGCTTTCCTTCCTATTGTTGCCCGATTGATAAATGACACAAAACTCGGATAAGTTTTGTGGGTGCTTTATTAAGGGCCCGGGGAACTGGGGGACTCACGTCCCAAAGTCCGAGCCCCCAAATTCATGTATGGATGCTTCCCTCTTAAACATGCAATTCACAACAAAGTCTCCAAGAAACAGTTTCCCCGTTCCCCTTGCCTAGTCTCTAAGAAACAGTTCCCCGTTCCCCTTGCCTGGTCACAGACCCCTTATGATACATTCCTTGGTTCACAAACAAGATCATTAATCCTCTGCTTATCTTATTCTAAGAGCATTGTATGCTGCCTCCAGACAGGTTAGCATTCTTACTTTCCTGCACTAGTTTAATTAATATTAAATCCCTAAGACTACCTGCTAAGTTACACACAAAACCCAACACACACTTTCAATGGCTACAAAACTACTTTTTAACAAACCAGTTCACACACAACTCACTATAATTAAATATTTTGCTAAATTTCATTTCTTTTCCAACACTATGGGAGAGGACTGTCCTTCTCCACCAGGGGACCATGGCCAAAATTGGTATTCCTCCTCTAGATTTCCTTATATGCACAGATTGTTCTTAGATGAAATCTGCCAGGAGAGACAGATCTGGCTGCCTTGGCCACCCAGGGGCCACCTCTCATCTGCCTTTGAAACCCAGCGACCATGTGCTTTTCTTTCTTAGGGGAAAAAACATCCATTCCGACCAGGTGCCCATGGCCAAAATTGGGAAACTGCCTCTGGAATTCCCTGTATCCAAGGATAGCTCCCAGACAATAGCTGCCAGGACTGACAAGTCTAGCTGGCCTTGGCTTCCTGAGGGCTGGCCCTCATCTGCTTCTGAAACGCTGGGGCTCTGTGCTTTCCTTCCCAATAAAAAGAACTCTTCTTCCTGTCCAGGTGCTCATGGCCAAAATTGAGATTCCACTTCCAAAATGCCCAATGTCCAAGGATAGCCTCTAGATGAAAGGTGCCAAGAGAGACAGGTCTGGCTGCCCTTGGCCTAAGGTTGGCCAACCTCTCATCTTCTTCCAAAACACTTGGACTTTTTACTTTTCTTTCCTATAGGAAAAAAACATCCATCTTGACCAGGTGCCCATGGCCAAATCTGCCATTCTACCTCCAAAACTCTGTACATCCAAGAATTGCTCCCAAGTTAAAAAGGTCTGGCTGCCCCTGGCCTCTTGGGAGCTGCCTCTCACCTGCTTTCCAAACACTGGGGCATAGTGTTTTCCTTCCTACGGCAATGAACAGTCCTTTCTATCTGTGCAGAAATTACCAAAAATGGGATTCCACCTCCCAAACTCCCTATATCCAAGGGTTGCTTTCAGACAAAAGCTACCAGGACAGAGAGCTCTGGTTGGCCTAGGCCTCTGATGGCCGCCTTTCATCTGCCCCTCAAACACTGGTGTTCTGTGCTTTCCTTCCTATCAAAAGAACGATCCTTCTTCTATAGGTGTCCATGTCTGAAACTGGACCTCTAAAATTCCAAGGGTTGCTCCCAGGCAAAATCTGCCAGTACAATCAAGTCTGGCTGGCCTTGGCCTCTGGTGGCTGCCCCTGCAACACTGGGGCTGGGGTCTTTCCTTCCCATGAAGATCACTGGGACACTGTGGGGACCTGCTGGAACCAAGGGGATCATTGTGGCACCACTGGAGCCCATGGAACCAAGAGTCCATGGTGACACAGTGGGGCTTCATGGAACCCAGAGACCATTATGGCTCTGTGGGCCTGATGGAACCATGGAGACCATTGTTACCCTTCAGGGCCTGGTGTCACCAAGGGGGCATTGTGACACCTCAGGGCCTCATGGAAGCAAGGGACCATTGGGACACTGTGGGACCCCATGGAACCGAGAGAACATGGACCAGGTCTGGCTGACTTGGCCTCCCAGGGGCTGCCTGACAGGTGTGGCTGATGTTGTGATGTCAAAGGCTGCCTCTCATCAGCAGCTGGAACACTGGGGCTCTGTGCTTTCCTTGCTATGGAAAAGAACCATTCCTCTTTTCAGATATGCATTGCCAAAATTGATATTCTCCCTAAAAATTTCCTATATGCAAGGGTATCTCTCAGAACAAAATCTGCCAGCTCTGGCTGGCCTTGGCCTCTGGTGGTCACCTCTCATCTGCCCCTGAAACACTGGGGCTCTGTTCTTTCATTCCTATGGAAAAGAACTGGCATTCTTGTCCAGGGACCATGGCCAAAATTAGAATTTGGCCTCCCAAATTCTGTATATCCAAGGATTACTCCCAGACAAAAGTAGCCAGGACAGAGAGGTAGGGCTGGCCCTGTCCTCTGGTGATTTTCTTAGAGTAAAAGCTGAATGTTTTCATTTAAAAACACTTTGGAGAGGGCCCAGAGACCTCCTAAGGAGGGGTTTGGAGGCCTTGGGCACATAACTACTACATATGGACAAAGGAGCTCTGCGCTCTTGTGGCGGTTTTGCATCACAGAAGTGATGTTCTAAGAGAAGATGCTAGGAATGTCCTCCGTGTCTGACAAAAAACCAATCAGTAATTAGCTTGGAGAACTGACCATCTGCTGAACTACTACAGAAACTGTGCATGCCTCTGTGAAGACACATGTTAAAGATGAAAAACTGCTGGTGTGGAGAGTATTATTAATAATTGGTTAGCTGAGAAAGGCCATACTGACATAATGCCGCTGGTTAAGCTGAAGGAGAAAAGTCAGCAGTCAGCAAGCTGAAAGGAAAAGTCAGCAGTGACCTTGCTGCAACATGAGGATAGGGAGTAGAGATTAGTCCTGAATATATCCTAAGAATATGTAGAAAGTATCAAAAGTAGAACCATAGGAATGTAGAAGTAGGCGTAGGTGCTGATATGTAAGCTGACCAATCCTGAGCTCAACTTTTGCAATATGTATGAAGCTCATTATGAACTGTATTTAACCCGTCGTACTGATCAATAAAATTGGGTCTGTGATGATCAAATTGATGTCCTGGTTCCCTTCCGTTGACAAATGGTGGAGAATGCGGGCATAACCGAATCTCTGCCCTTTTTCTCGGATTAAAAGAAAAGGGGATTACGCCACGGTCGAGGAAGTTGAGTTTGGGTCCCTGCAGCCGGGACGGTGCTGGAATTTGAAGCACCCTTGATGGTCACAACTGTGAATCAAGCCAATACGTGTCCGCCGGAGCCTGGAGAGCTGCAACAGTGCGCGCTGATTAATAGGTATGGATAGGCAAGCGGCATATGATTTATTTACCGCCTATTTAGAGCGGCGTGGGATAAAAGGGATATATTTAAAAAAGGAGTTACCAGGGTTATTAGCTTATGGCCATGCTAAGGGTATCTTTTCTAATCCCCATACAGTTCATGAGCTAGCAGAGTGGAAGAAGTTTGGGGAAATATTGTGGGATACAGTGCTAGACGATGATAAGTCAGCAAAGAAATTCGGGAAGTTATGGTGGGTGGTGTATAACACGTTACTTCAGCAGGTCTCTGAGAGAAAGGCAGCAGAAAGGGCAACAGAAGCTCATAAGAGGAATATAGGGTATGGTCATGAGGATGATCCCCTGGCACCTTCTCTAACTAAGGTACTTATGCCTAAGAGTCCCCAGCAAAGTGGTGTGGAGGATTTTCCTATAGGCACAGTGGAACCGTCTGCACCTTTCCTGTCAGAGGGGGAGGGCGAGTCGGATGGTGGGGGTAAGAGCAAGCCAGCTTTGCCTCCGCCACCAGCTTCAGGCGGGTCGGATGGTGGGGGTGGGAGCAAGCCAGCTTCGCCTCCGCCACCAGCCTTGCCTTCGCCGCTACCCCTCAGTGAGCCGGCTCCAGTTACAGCTTCAGCGGGGGGGTTGCTTCCCCCGCACAAGCCGGCGCCGGCGGGGGGGTTGCTTCCCCCGCGTGAGCTGGCTCCGCTTGAGTCGGCTCCGGTTTCACTGTCAGCTCCAGCGGGGCTTCCCCCGCGCGAGCCAGCCTCTGCTTCACTGCCCCCCCCACGCGAAAACTCGGTGTCTGCACCGAAGCGCCAGCAGCATAGCACCCTTAAAGAGGCAGATCCCATCCCAGGGGTGCACCGTGATCCATGGGGGGAGATGGCTAAACAGAGGAGGGAAGCTTGGGCTGCTTTGGCAAAAGAAGTAATGCAAATGGGGGATGGTGAGGCGGTGGAAATAGCTTCTAGTCTTGCATGTCCAGTTACATACACACCACAGTATGATGCACAGGGGAACCTTACGCATAATATAGCAGAATATACTCCCTTAGATTGGAAGCTGTTAACTCAGCTACGTTCTACGGTTAGTCAGTTTGGAGTAAAAAGTGAACCTGTTAGGCAAATGTTAGATTATCTTTTTAATACTCAGGTTTTATGTCCTAATGATTTAAGAGGAATAGTTCGGTTGATATTCACTCAGCATCAGCAGTTATTGTTTAACGCCCATTGGCAAGCGTTGGTGAATGAATCGGTTGCTGTACAACGAGCCCAGGGAGACCCATTACATGGAGTGACAGTAGAGGAGCTGATGGGCTTAGGGGCATATTTGCGTACAGAGGCACAGATGATATCGGGAGCTGATAAACTTAGAGAGTCTATGAGGTTAGTGCGTGCTGCAATAGACATGGTTAAAGAGCCAGGAGGGTTACCGGCTTATATGGGTATTAAGCAAGGAAGGAAAGAATCATTTGGAAATTTTATTGATAGAGCAGCTACTGCTATAGATCGGGCTGGTGTCGCAGACTACATGAAGGGGGCGCTATTGAAGCGGTGTGCCTTGCAAAATAGCAATCCAGCAACCCAGAGAGTGTTAGCTACTTTAGGGGCAAATTGGACTATTGAGGAAGCATTAGAGCGAATGGCATTAATGCCAAGAGCTTCACAGGCATTTATAGCAAAAGCCTTAAAGGAATTAGGATTAGGGTTACAAAAGCAAGCAGAGCCCACTCAAAATCAGGTGTTAGCTGCTCTTGCTCCTCTCCGAAGTGGCTTACTGGCATTCACGCAAGGAGGTTCGAAGCCATTCCTCAAGTGTTACCGATGCGGCAACGAAGGACATACACGCTGAACGTGCCGAGCGACTGGCGTATGGTGTCAACGCTGCCGATCCAGCTCCCACAACACTACGGCTTGTAGGCGCTGGTCGGGAAAGCATTTGCGGAGCGCGAATCATGGGGGCCGTGCCCAGACACAAGTTGCCGCCGTGACATCGGGGACACCAGCAGCTGCCGTGACATCGCTGCCACCTCCTGTCTGCAACCCGCAACAACCGGGAGCCTCGGCTTGGACTTATCAGCAGCAGTAGACGTCACACTAATGACGAACTGGCCTGAGAGGATACCCACTGGAGTAAAGGGTCCTCTTATATTAAATGGACAAACATGTGGAGCATTATTGCTGGGACGTTCCTCTATAACTATGTTGGGATTATTTGTTTTGCCTGGTGTTATCGATGCGGACTTTACAGGGGAAATACAAATTATGGCTTACACCCTTTATCCTCCGATTAAAATTACAAAAGGACAACGCATTGCACAATTGGTACCACTGTCACAAATGACATCAGGAATACAATCATTTACTGGGCAAGCACGGGATGAAAAAGGTTTTGGCTCTACTGGTGTTACACTTTTAACTGTGGATTTACAAAATAGACCAAAACAAAAGGTTGAAATTACCTATGGGCATCAAAGCATAACCCTTTATGGATTATTGGATACAGGAGCAGATACCAGCATCATTTCTCCAGAAGCATGGCCACAACATTGGCCTCTATTTCCTTCATCAAACATGCTCACAGGAGTGGGAGGATTTACATTGGCAAGCAGGTCGCCGTCTTTGTCTGTGTGCATTGAAAATCAACAAATATCTGCTGTGTTTTCAATTGTTCAACTGCCTCCTACAGTTTCCTGCTTAATTGGAAGGGACATTTTAACACAATTGGGAGTGGTGTTAACTAATCAGCACCCTTTGGGGTAATTGCCATTGCTTGGACTTTCCCCATTCCACTCACCTGGAAAACGGATACACCGGTGATGGTTAAGCAATGGCCATTAAAAGGGGAGAGTCTTATGCATGCCCATGAATTGGTACAAGAACAATATACAAAAGGGCACCTACGACTGTCCACAAGCCCTTGGAATACACCTATTTTTGTAATCAAAAAGAAATCAGGGAAATATCGTTTGATACATGATTTGAGGGCTGTAAATGACCAAATGGAACCAATGGGGGCCTTACAGCCTGGTCTTCCAAATCCAGCTATGATTCCAGAACACTGGCCACTTTTAATTATTGACCTAAAGGATTGTTTTTTCACTATTGGCCTGCATCCTGATGACATGAAGAGATTTGCTTTTACTTTACCAGCAATAAATCGTGGGGAACCAGATAAAGGATTTGAATGGACATCTCTTCCGCAAAGCATGCGCAACTCCCCCACTTTATGTCAGCTTTATGTTGATGCTGCATTGCAGCCACTAAGTCGTAAATGGCCAGCAACTAAAATATATCATTACATGGATGATATTTTGTTTGCACAGCAACAGCCATTCTCCTCTTTACAGATTAACACCATTAAAAATACTCTTGCTGCATATTCACTTGTTATTGCTGCAGAGAAAATTCAGACTACAAAGCCCTGGAAATATTTGGGATGGACTTTGACAGATCAAATAGTGATACCACAAAAATTGGAATTACAATTGGACATTAAAACTCTACATGATGCACAGAAGTTGCTGGGAGACTTACAGTGGCTGAAGCCTATTGTGGGAATACCAAATCATTTATTAGAAGCCCTACGGACTTTGTTAAAAGGCGTGGACCCTACTACTCCTGTACACCTGACAAAGGAGCATCGTCTTGCCTTGCAGCAAATTAGTAACTGTGTACAGCAAGGGTATGTGTCTCGTCGACAACTCGACCACCCCATTGACCTTACTATTTGGAATAGCCCTTGCCACTTGCTTGGTGCTCTCTCTCAGTTGCAAAAGAAAACGGGGGAGATACGGGTGTTGGAATGGTGATCACCACCACAGCATAAGAAAACAATATCTTCAAAAATTGAACAATTGGCTGCATTAATCAAAAAGGGGCGTCTCAGAATTCTTGAAGTGGATGGTAGAGAACCTGCTACTATTAGATTGCCTATGGAAAAAGAAATCTTGGACTGGTACTTGATAAATTCAAAGAATTTACAAGAAGCATTATTGATGTCACCTGCTAAAGTAGAGACTAGTAAATTAGTGCCTAGAGTTTTGCAATGGATGACAGAATGGAACTGGATCACTCGACCTTTGAGAGAAGAAAACCCCATAGAAGGAGCTATTACAGTTTTTACAGATGCAGGAAAGAAATCAAGGCATGCTGCTCTTACCTGGCAAGAAAAGGGACAATGGAAGCATCAACTCCTCACAGCAGACCCTGCAGATAGCTTACAAACTTTGGAATTGTTAGCAGTAGTATGAGCGGTGTCCAACTTACAGGAGCCTTTAAATGTGGTCACAGACTCTATGTATGTTGCAGGAGTAGTCAAACGAATAGAGGAAGCAGCAATTAAGGAAGTGAATAATAAACGATTGTATGAGTTACTGATACAGTTAAGGAAGACTTTACGAGAAAGAAATGCAGCATATTCTGTGATTCATATTAGGAGCCATAACTGGTCTGAAGGTTTAGGAGAAGGGAATGAACGTGCAGATAAATTGGTTACCCTACCCATTGATAATTCTTGTCCTATTGACAAGCACACATTGGCCAGAGAAGCACATAGTAGATATCATCAAAATGCAAGAGGATTACAAAACACTTTGAGCTGAGTTTGTCAGAAGCCAAGGCCATTGTCAGAGCATGTCCAACATGTAGTTATCATAATGGTGGGATAGGTCTAGGCATCGGGGTTAATCCTCGAGGTTTAAAAAAAAATGAGATATGGCAAAAGGATGTTACACACATAGCTAGATTCAGTAAAGTCAAGCATGTGCACGTCACCATAGATACATATAGTCATTACATATGGGCTTCGGCTCAGGCAGGAGAGAAAGCTATACAGGTTATCAGACATCTGTTAAGTTGTTTTGCTGTTATGGGAGTTCCAAAGAGTATCAAAACGGATAATGGTCGAGCTTATGTAAGTGCTAGGGTCCAGAAATTTTTGAATCAGTGGTCTGTTAAGCATGTGACAGGTATTCCACACTCTTCTACTGGACAGGCAATAGTGGAAAGAGCAAACGGTACCCTTAAGCAGAATATTGAAAAACATCAAGATTTGACAGATCCACAAGCATGTTTGGCTAAGGTTTTGTATGTGATTAATCATTTATGCATTTTTGGGGAAGATGATACCCCCCCTGCAATGAAACATCATCCGAGGTCAGGTCAGGAAAATACTAAGGAAACAGAGGTCTGGGTTAAGTATAAGAACCCAAGTACAGGATTATGGGAAAAACCTGCAAAAGTATTATATTGGGGTCGGGGGTATCTTTGTGTTTCCTCACCTACAGGGACTTTGTGGGTACCTGCTAAGTGGACTAAACCTGTTTTTGATGCAGCCTCTGGTGGATCGCCTTACGGAGGAGGACAAGGAGCGACTGGGGAAGAAACTGCTTCTAGTCCTACAACCTCTACTGTTACAATTGAATGGGTACTCGGAAGCAGTGGACAGAGCACTGACACGTCACTATCGGACGGCCCAGGAGTTGATTCGTTTCATTGACTCATTATCAACTTTTCACTTAACAGATCCAGCGAAACTACATTGCCTTGACTGTCACAATCCACATTGTGCTGCCTGGATAGCTCTACGTTGTGGGGGTTGTAAAAGAACTTTTTGGATAGAACAATCATTATTACGGGATTTGTGGTGTCATACTTGTGAACACGAGCATACATGGGGAAAAAGCTGGCAAGATGAATTAAGGAGACAAACAGGGCAAAACGCATATATAGCTTTAAGTCTTTATGAGTCTCCTGAACAGAAAGTTCTTGCTTATTATCGATGGGAAATACAATGTATTGTAAATAGAATTAAGGTTCAAAGTAAATCACGTATAGTTTCTATAAGGTGTAGGAAATTAGTGCCTTTAACACAGCATTCAGTTGTAAGACCCTTCCAAGGGGATCCTGATAGAGCATTAGATTGCTGCATTGATAAGTTGCAAAAATTAAGTTTGCAAGTGGAAGGACCAGTGAAATTAGGAGCAGCAAGATTGAAGACAGATAAGAAAAAGAAGGCACAAAAGGGAACGGTCTCATTTGAATAGGGGTATCAGTGATTGCTAATTAATTTTCTATGATTAGAACACTTTTACAGTTGTGGGACCCTCAGGAGGATATAGTTGTTGAGGAGGATAACGAACAAGAACTACGATTACGAAATAAGATACATCTTGTGTTAAAGAAAGACCTTGAGCTGTTAGCCTCATATAGTAAAAAAGCTGAAGAGGCTTTGCGATCACCACCATTGAATTGGTTGCTTTGGATTGAAGAACCACAATTTTATACTGGTCCTTACTTACATTCGCTTCCTTGTTATGTTTGCAAAAGGGATAAAGATAAATGCTATGCATGGGTAGCTTTGCATTGTGCAGATTGTAATCAGGTTTATTGGTATTCACAGAGGTCATTGGGATATTTATGGTGTACATCTTGTTTTGGAAACTGGATTTGAAATCATATCTGGGTTAGAGCTCTTGAACAAAGTACTGGCCTGCCAGGACGGACAGGATTACAGCTTTTTGAGAGTGCAGAACAAGTAGTTATAGCATATCTTAGGTGGAAGTTGCAGGAAAACCTTAGAATATTTGAAATTAATAGAGCCTCACGCATCATAGCAGCTCGCTGTAAAGCTGATTTGCCTTCAAACTTATCTCATGCTATACCTGTGAGCAAAGATGCTGATTTAGAATTAGATCAGTATATTCAAAAATTGACTCAGCCTTACAATAGACAATCTAGCAAACCAGGGAAAAGACAGTGAAGAAAGGAAAAACAATGCAAGCAGAAGGAAGGAAAGGAGAAGCAAAGCAAGCAGAAAGAAAAATGAGGTTTGTTTTTGTTATACTGCTCAATGCTGTAGCAAGTGAAGCAGTAGGAGTAACACACTTTAGTCAACCAAGGGAAAATTTATGGGTAACACTTGCTAATCAAACTAACCAATCATCACTTTATCTTAGTCTTGGAGGAGTCACTAACCCATTTCGAACATGCCTGGTGGGACTTCCGGTGTGGTCTCCTGGAGAATTTTGCAGTTTGATAAACAATCAAACCTTATGTATGTCTAACATGTCAAACATCACATTGCCGGTGCAACAAGGGTATACTGCAGGTCAGAGTGATGGCTATCGTCAATGCTTACTAATCCAATCACTTAACACCTCTTTGCATTCTCCTCCTGAAGAGTTGGATCTTTCTGGAAGTACAAACGCCAGCATATCTAACACTACAGCTGGTGGATGGTTTAGCTTCAAACTTTCGGGTGCTCAGAATTTAAACCAACCTAAAGAAACATGGGCCACCCTAGATTCATCCCTGAATGTGAGTGAATTCTCTCCACAGAATTACAGTCAATGTAACGGCACAAATATCACAGCACCAGTGAAATTACCCACAGGAATATTTTTGATTTGTGGAGACAGGGCATGGAATGGTATACCAGCTAAACCACAGGGTGGACCCTGTTTTTTGGGAAAATTGTCACTGTTTCATCCTAATGTGTCCTTGCTAATGCAGCTGAGTCAAAATTCAAACAGGAGAAAACGTAGCATACATGACTTAGACTGCAGCAAGATAGGAGATCCACGGTTTTGGGGCACATTCAAACAGGTGGTGGTTTCAACTATCTTACCAGGAGGATCTGCCAATAAAGCCATGAATTTAGCAAAACAATTAGGATGCTGGGCAAGGGATGAGCTGAACAAGACATCACAAATTCTAGACATGTTAACTGCAGATGTGCAAAGTGTTAACCATGCTGTTTTGCAAAATAGAGCTGCTGTAGATTTTTTGCTCTTAGCACAAGGGCATGGATGTGAAGAGTTCGAGGGAATGTGTTGCATGAATCTGTCTGATCATTCAGTGTCCATTCACACTAAGATAAAAGAACTGCAACAGGGACTTCACAAACTTAAAGAAGAAGACGGTTTAGGAATTGACGAATGGCTTAAAGGCTTAGGACTTGGACCGTGGCTGAGGAACCTTGTGATCTATGCTATAGGACTGCTGGGTGTAATTTTACTGTTTTTGCTTATTTTGCCTTGTATCTTTAACTGTATTCAAAACATGGTCAGCCGTACAATAGCAAAAACATGGCAAACTAATCTCCTTGCACAAGAAGAAAACGGGGGAAATGTGGAGAATATTATTAATAATTGGTTAGCTGAGAAAGGCCATACTGACATAATGCCGCTGGTTAAGCTGAAGGAGAAAAGTCAGCAGTCAGCAAGCTGAAAGGAAGAGTCAGCAGTGACCTTGCTGCAACATGAGGATAGGGAGTAGAGATTAGTCCTGAATATATCCTTAGAATATGTAGAAAGTATCAAAAGTAGAACCATAGGAATGTAGAAGTAGGCGTAGGTGCTGATATGTAAGCTGACCAATCCTGAGCTCAACTTTTGCAATATGTATGAAGCTCATTATTAACTGTATTTAACCCGCTGTACTGATCAATAAAATTGGGTCTGTGATGATCAAATTGATGTCCTGGTTCCCTTCCGTCGACAGCTGGGGTTCAGCCGCAAGCCCCAGGCAGGGGGAGGAGAAGCCATCGGCTCCCGGCCGTGCTGCTGCTGCTTTGTTCTGGCCTGGCTGCTGAGATCCTGGCCCCGCCCCCCAGCATGGCCCATCCTGACACAGCCCCAGCGCAGCTGCTGCAGAAACCTCCATCGTAAAACAGCTCCGGCCACAAGCACCGAGCCTGGCCGGGGTCACGGAACCATCTGCAGGCCCTGGGTGAGATATGAACTCTTTCAGTGCTTCCATCCTCTCTCGAGGGAGAGAAAAGGACAAAGTGCAGGCTCATAGAGGAGCAACATGACGACACCAAGGTCAGTGAAGAGGAAGTCGAGTCCCTGATGGGAGGGATGAGGAGACGTCCTGATCTTGGGGCTGAAATCCTCTTGTAAAGCTATGGAGAAGTATGTAATTGATACATCAGACTCTCTTTTCCCCTATAAGGCATTGAAAAGTATGAGGAAACTACTTGTTCAGCAAGGCCTTCTATGGCAGCAGCTCTCTGGCCACAGAGAGAAACACAACTTTCCCAGGCATTGTTTTGGAAAAGCCTTTGGAGAAGATCAGAAAAAAGAAAAAATTCTTAGCTTGACTTGCTGCACCTGGTATTTTAAACAAGTTGAATGTGTTACGGAGATTTGTTTACCAAAGGGTGGGTTCTTAATTAGCCAATTGTGATGGTGTTTGGATTGGAGGATCAATTAGGTCAACTTGTAGCGAACTAGGGTATAAAAGTATGGGTTTGTTAATAAAGATTATTGATCAGCCTTCTGTGAATCATTGAGTCAATGTCTATTATTACCTGGCCGCGAGCCCTTAACGTGACAGGCCTCCATGCTAAAGTAAGCAAATAGCTGTGATCCCATGAGAAGTCTGAACAGAGAAAGAGAGAAGAGTGTTGAGACCCTGTGCCCTCATGAAGAGAAGAAGTTCTCTGTATTCAGAGATGAAGATGATTTCAGAAATACATGAAGAGGACCTTTGCTCTTCAACAGCTCATCTTTAAACTAATACCCCATAAGCAGACATGGCCCATGAACACAGCTGTGGGAAAAAAGTTGTGGAAAAAATGAGAGGGACTTCACAATTGCAGATTTGATTGGCAGCTGCTATTCACTGAAATTGAGAGCAATGAGAGAATTATTTTCTTATGAAGAAGTCTCCATAGAATGAAAGAGAGACTCCTCTCCCCAAGAGAACTGAAGGAAGGCTCTTATACAAGTGGTAAACTGACTTAAAGTTTTAGGATTTGTCTCATTACATTGTCAGTAACAAAGAAAAGGTTGTAGGGAGAGGAGAAGTATTCTAAGAGTTTTGTTCTGCTTCTTATTTCTCTTTCTTTGAGATACTATTCATAATCTTTTCTTTATACCCTTTTAAAGTTTTAAGCCCACTTTGCCTTCCTCCTAATTTGATTTCACAGCAGAAAATCAGTAAGAATATTCTAGTGAGTGCACAGGTAATTAGCCAACACTTAACCCACCACACTAACTGATGCATTGGCTAAGAAATCTCATATTGGTGATCCAAAACCACTACAGAGAACTTACTGATGAACTGCATGAGAACAGAGGGAAATCAAGGCAGAGCCATGGTTTGTCAGGACTTGTTTCATCCTAATGAGCCGTGTGGTGCATTTGGAGCTGAGCCCTGGAAGTTCAGGGCTTGAGAAGAGATTGCACAAACCATTCCAGGAGTCAAAGTCAGAGGAAACACCCAAAGTATCTCAAAGCATGAATACGTCCCACTGAGGTCCATCCCCAACACAGGTTCCTCATGGACTCCTTGAAGGAGAGACTTGAAGGGCAGGATGGCACTAAATGCTCTCAGAGACTCAGTGTGGAAAGGAAAATCCAAAGTACCTTAAAAACCTTGAGTATCTCGAATCATTGATGAGCCCCACTGAGTGTCAGTACAGAGCTCTCAAGGGACTCATTAAAGCAGAAAATTGGGGTCATGATTGCACAAACTTCTCATAGAGTTTGTATGAAAAGTGAAACACCAAATACTTTAAAATAACTGAAGTACCTTGAAGCATTAATGAGCCCACTGAGTGTTGTTACTGACAAAGCCTCTCCAGGGACTAATTACAGCAGGTAACTGGAGGCCATGTTTGCAATAAACCTCCCAGAGACTCCAAGGCAAAAGTCAAACCCAAAGTCCTTTGAAAAACCTACAGGCCCTGGGAGCATTAAGAAGGCCCCAGGGCCATTTCTGACCAAGGCTCCCCAGGGACTCCTTCCAGCAGATCCTTGAGGCCACGGGGATGTGGGCTAGGGGGGGATGCTGAGGGCAGGACAAAGGGCTGACAGTGCCCAGCCTGGCTGGGGCTGTGCCAGGAGGCCCCAGGGCCTCAGGACAAGGTGTCTCATCACAGCCCTTGGCGGCACAGACCCTGCTGTGCCCCAGGGCACCAAGACTTGGCTTCTCTTTGTCCCCACATGTCATCACTGCCTCCAGTTTTCTGCTCTGCCTGGGGCCTGGGGACACTTTCTCAGTCATGTTCCTCAGTGAGACCCATTACAAGTCCAAGAAAGTTTGGAGTGTGGTTCTGACTTGGAGTTCTGCAGAGGTTTCTTCAGCTCCCTCTCATGGACTAATGTTCAGGGCCTGAGCACAAAGCCCCAGAGGCTCATTGAAGTCCTTGTGCTGTGTCTGTGCTGCTGAGCTGGGCTGTGCTCCTGGCACAGAGGCAGCTCTTGGTAACCAAGAAGAGCTTCAAAAGCACATTTCTCTTGATGAGCAGCTCTTCTGCCAGCCCAGAAGGGCTGGGGCACTGCTTGCAGCCACCCGGGCATAGCACAGAGGCACAGAGAGGTTCAATCAGTCAGGGCTGGGAAGGTGCTGAGAAGTGCCTGGGGCACAATCACTGCCAGCCCTTGGCACAGGAACCTCTGGCTGCAGGGCAATGTAGCTGCAGCTCCTGGAATGATCTCCTGAAGCTGGAACATCCCAATGCCTACAGACACTGTGAGTACATTCTCTGATTGTCTCTTGTGCAGAGCAGCCAGGGGTGCCCAGGGCTGTCCTGCAGAGCAGGGTTCTGCAGCCCAGGGCACTGTGCTGGGACAGGGACGCTGCTGCCTGCCAGGGACAGCTCTCAGCCATCCCTGGCAGCTGCTCCCAGCACTGGGGGACAAGATCTGGGTGGAAGGAGAAAGCTCGTAAGGCTTGGAAGTGTTCTCATGGTGTGGGGAGAATGCTGCATTGTTCAGGACTGCTTCTCAGATGGCATTTAACTGCAGAACATTTCCAAGTAGATTATACAGGGAGCACAGCAAGGCAGGGACTGCATTAAAGGGAATATCTTGCCTTTGTTATTTAATGCTCTGGGTTGCCTGGATGGGAAATTGCACATAGATATTCTTGCCATTCAGGTTGAAAAACTAAAAACAAAAAGTTTCTCACAGATTTGAATAAAGCAGGCAGTGACAGAAATCAGCACAGGGCCCTTTACAGGCAGCATCAGTGTTGATTTTCCAGGATCCTCAGCGTTCCTCTGACATTGCCGTCACAGCCTGCAGAGCCAGAGCTGCCCCTGGGCTGTGCCTGAGCTGGGAGGAATCTGCAGGGCAGAGCTGAGCCCCCACGGCTGGGCTGGGCTCTTGCAGCCCTGGCAGGGCCCAGCCCAGGGCACAGGGAAGCAGCTGCTGGCAGGGACAGCTCCACGCAGCAGAGCCCTGGGCAGGCAATGGGGGGAGACTTACTCCGGGATGTTGTGGGATATTTAAAATCCTCTCCAAACCCAACTATTCCATGATTTCTTTTCTTACAGATCCCCAGGCTAAGGAAGAACAAATGTCCAACAGCAGCTCCATCAGGCACTTCCTCCTGCTGCCATTGGCAGACACGTGGCAGCTGCAGCTCTTGCACTTCTGCCTCTTGCTGGGCATCTCCCTGGCTGCCCTCCTGGGCAACGGCCTCATCATCAGCGCTGTAGCCTGTGGCCACCACCTGCACACACCCATGTTCTTCTTCCTGCTCAACCTGGCCCTCAGCGACCTGGGCTCCATCTGCACCACTGTCCCCAAAGCCATGCACAATTCCCTCTGGGACACCAGGGACATCTCCTAAACAGGATGTGCTGCTCAGCCCTTTTTTTTTTTGCCTTTTTCATGTCAGCAGAGCTTTCCCTCCTGACCATCATGTGCTATGACTGCTAAGTGTCCATCTGCAAACCCCTGCACTACGGGACCCTCCTGGGCAGCAGAGCTTGTGCCCACATGGCAGCTGCCTGGGTCAGTGGTTTTCTCTTTTCACTGCTGCACACAGTCAATACATTTTCCCTGCCCATGCGCCATGGCAATGTCCTGTGCCAGTTCTTCTGTGAAATCCCACAGATCTTCAAGCTCTCCTGTGCTAAAACCTTTCTCAGAGAACTTGGGCTTCTTGCAGTGTGTGCCTGTTTAGGAATTGGCTGTTTTGTGTTCATTGTTTTCTCCTATGTGCAGATCTTCAGGGCCGTGCTGAGGATTCTCTCTGAGCAGGGACGGCACAAAGCCTTTTCCACCTGCCTCCCTCACCTGGCCGTGATCTCTCTATTCATCAGCACCTCATTTTTTACCTACCTAAAGCCCCCCTCCATGTCCTCTCCATCCCTGGATCTGGCCCTGTCAGTTCTGTACTCAGTGGTACCTCCAGCCCTGAACCCTCTCATCTACAGCCTGAGGAACCAGGAGCTCAAGGCTGCAGTGCGGACAATGATGACTGGATGGTTTCAGAAACATTAAACTGCTGGCCAATTTCTGCAAATCACTTGTAATAAAAGTCATCTTTGATACTTCTGCTTGGTTTAATTTTGGAGGTTCTTTCTCTTTTTATTTTACTTTTTTCACCTTGTCCACTAATAAATATGATTGTTTGTGCCATTTCTAATTTTGTTTCTCTCCACCTTCCTTGTGGCAACAGCCTGTGTCAATGAGGGGCTGTGCTCTTGGTTGCTTTAAAGGAACTAAATAATCTCCCAGCAAAGTTTCCTGCAGAGATGCCCTTTTGTTGCCTTCTCTGGAGCTGCAGCAGCAATGTGTGTGTGCAGAGCTAGGGGCAGACAAGTGCTGGCACAGCAGCTGTGCCCAGCAGCAGCAGCACTTGGTGTTGCCAGTGCTGCTGCCGTGGCCCTGTCACGCTGCCCTGGTGGCCCTGGTGTTGCTGTAGGGCCTGAGTGCTCTCGGGGCCGGGCACAGCCCTGGGAGTGGCAGTGCCGGGGCTGCAGCAGGGACAGGCCATGGGCACTGCTGGGGCAGTGCTGACGCCTCAGCCCAGGCCCTGGGCGCTCCAGGCTCCTTGCCTCAAGAACATGCCCAGGCCAATGCTCAGCACAGAAAACCCCCGTGAGCAGCCCCAGGCTGGCCGTGGGCAGGCTGGGGGCAAACAGCATGGCTGGGGCTCTGCAAGGGCCCTGGGGGAGATGGAAAGGAGCAGCAGAGCAGGGGCTGATCCATCCCCAGTGCGCTGCA
Organism: Melospiza melodia melodia; assembly: GCF_035770615.1. Taxonomy (NCBI): domain Eukaryota; kingdom Metazoa; phylum Chordata; class Aves; order Passeriformes; family Passerellidae; genus Melospiza; species Melospiza melodia. Next base: position 4,707,128 of record NC_086210.1, read on the forward strand.
CAGCCCAGGGCAGCGTCCCAGAGCGTCTTCATGGAGCTGCCAACAACATCCCCCCTCTGCAGCCCTGGCTTCTCCCCCAGCTCACACAGGTGCCCCATCCTTGCAGGCACAGACACGGCAGCACTGGCTCAGCAGCCCCTGTTTGCATTGCACAGAGCAGGGGGAGCACCCCCATGCTGTTGGTGTGGGGACATGAACCTGAGGGAGCACAAATGCCATCAGCCCCTGGGGCCAGCAAGGGCTGGGGGACACCAGAGAAACCACTCAGCTTTGTCCTGGCCTCTGCAGTCAGCCAGAAAGTTTGTTCCCATCAGCTGGGAGTTTCCTGTCCCACTGCAGACGCTGTTGCTCCGAGCCAGGGCTGCTTGGCAGCCACCCCTAAACTGCCCTGAGCATTTCCTTGGCTTCACCTCTGCTTTCTTTACTCTTCCTGCTACAAATTACTTCCTGTTGCCTGCCCCTGTTCCTTCCCCTTCAAACAGCCCATCTCTGCCCTGGTACACCATTGCCGAGATTTGTATTGCCTGCAATGCTGGCACTGGCTACACCATTCCTGATCCAGGCCAGGAGCCATTGCCCTTCTTGGCCACCTGGGCACTCTGCTGCCTCATGCCCAGCCTGCTGTCCATCATTGCCTCCAGGTCCCTTTCTGCCTGGCTACTGTCCAGCCACTCTGTCCCCAGCCTCTATTGCTGCAGGGGTTGTTGTGGCCAAAGTGCAGGATCCAATATTTGGACTGATTAAACCTCACCTTGTTGGATTTGGGCCCTGGATCCAGCCTGTCCAAGTCCTGTGCAGAGCCCTCCTACACTCGAGCAGATCAACACTCCCAGACAACTTGGTGTCATCTGCAAATTTGCCAATGGTTGACTCAATCCCATCATGCAGATCATCAGTGCAGATATTGAAATCCACGCTGGCTGGCTCTGATCCCTCGGCCATCCTGTGGGTGCCCTGGGATGGCACTCAGGGTGATCTGTTCCATAACCTTGCTGGGCACCCAGGTCAGGCTGACAGGCCTGGAGTTCCCTAGATACTCCTTCCAGCCCTTGTTTGGGTGGGGTCACACTGGCACCTCCAGTTCTCTCAGTGGGAGTGTTACCCAAAATTTGTTAAAATAGAAAACTCCTTAGCACCAATGTAGCATTAGAAGCAACATTCTTTATTCAGCCAGATACACGGGGGACAGCTCCTCCCAAAGCCGTGCATGCTGAGTACAGGAAAGTTTCTGTTTATTTTCTGTATTTTGCACACATGTGCATTGATTGTCCTGGACTAAACACACGTATGAATATAATTTCCCCAAAATCATTAACGTATTTCCCCTCCCCTTTACCCATGTGTTCTTCTGTCCTGGGGGTCTCTCTGGTGAGCCCTGGTGGTCGCGGACCCCAATGTTCCAGTGGGCCTGGCTGAGCTGGCAGGACACTCAGGCTGGTGAACTTCCAGTTCCCCTTCTCACACAATGGGTATTGTGTGGTTTCCATAGGCCTGCGGTTTTGGAGAACAAGCTCCAGGTGTCAGCTCACCTGGTGGAGACAATTGATCATCTGGTAACATGATGTCACAGAGTGGGCTGTGACATCACAGAGTGCATTACGTGAGGTCATTGAGCAGCTATGACATAACAGATTGCCTCTGTGACGCCACAGGACAGAAGTCTGAAATCACAGAGCTAACTGTGACATCACACTGCAGAGGTCTGCCATCACAGAATTGGCAGTGACATTAGAGGTGAGCTGTGTGACATTAGAGAATGGGCTGTCACCTCACAGAGCAGGCTGTGACATCCCAGAGGGGCTGTGTGACATCCCAGCAGGACTGTGTCAGGTCACTGGGTTGGTCACTCTGCCCCAGCTCCCCCTCACAGTTTCTCCCAACAAGTCCAATGCTGTCCATGCCCAGCGTGGTCCCTGTTCCCCAGTATCCCCCTGGCCCACCTGGAGCCACAGCCTCCACCAAAGGATGTTCCACAGGATCCACCCCAGAGCCTGACAGGGGACAAGGGGCCAGGGATGTGTGACCAGGACATCAAGGACAGGGATTATCCAGGTCACTGTGGCCTGGGTTGGGTTCCCCAGGGCAGGAAGGATGTCTGGCAGCTGGAGCAGGGTCTGGGAAGGGCCTCCAAGGTGGGGCTGGAGCCCTTGGGCTGTGAGCAGAGGCTGACAGAGCTGGGCTGGTCCAGCCTGGAGCAGGGAAGGCTGAGGGGCTCCTCATGCCAGCCTGGCAGTGCCAGCGAGGAGGGGATGGAGAACACAGAGCCAGGCTCTTTACCGGGGGTCCTGGTGGGAGACAAAAGCCAATGGGTGGGAGGGGAAAAAGGGGAGATCAGCCAGGGCATGAGGAGATGAAATGAGTCAGGCTGGTTTCAGCATTTCCTCAACACCAAGAGCTGCCTGACCTCCCTTCTCCATCCACCACTGACAGCTTTGCAAATCAGGAATTGTTTGAGCTGTTTTGACCCCACTCCAGGATAGACATCCTGATACAAGAACTTAATTCTGTTCGTATCTATCACAGAACCATGTTTGTCTAAAATTACTTTTAGTATGGAAATCACCTGTGCATCATGCACTCATCAGATGCTGCTGGGACATTGCACATGGCTCAGGGAAGAGCGTGATTGTTATTAAATTGTGTCCTGTTCAATTGTGGTCTGTTGGCCATGAAGAGAAACTTTCTGTGCCTCTGAGTCTCACCAGTTCCTGACCCCCAAACGACACAAACCTGATGAGTTGTGGTTCCCACTCCAGTGGTGGCACTTGGACCTCCCTCCATCCCCAGAGCAGAGCTCCCTTGTCCCAGAAAGTCCCTGGTAATGCAGGGACGAAGGAAACAGGACAGGCTGGGGGATCAGGGGCAGGGCACAGCCAGGGATTTGGGGTGGTTGTGAGCCCAGGGCAGGACCCAGCCCTTGGCCTTGGTGAACCTCATCCAGCTGTCCTGGGCCCATGGATGGCTCCATCTTGGCCAGATCCCTCCCCAGGAGAGCTTCCCACCCTCCAGCACAGCCACACTCCCACCCAGCTTGGGCTCACCTGGGAACTGACTGAGGGTGCCCTCGATGGCCTTGTTCAGATCAGCAATAAAGAGATTGAACTGACCTGGCCAAAATCCTGAGCCCTGGGGACACCCCTGGATGTGACTCCATTCCTCAGCTGCTCTGAGTGCCAGAGGTTGGATGAGGGGAATGGTGGGGATGTGTTTCAGGAATGCAAAGGGCCAAGGCCTGAGCCCCAGCCCCTGGCCAGGCAGATCCTGTCCCTCCATCCTTGCTCAGGGCTCTTCCCTGGATGGGCACTGGCATGTGGGGATGTGCAATGCCAAGGGCAGGAGCATGGGGCGGCCCCTGCCAGGCTGCTGAGCAGGGACAAGGAGGCAATGAGGCCCCAGCCCTGCAAGGGTCACTTGTCCCCTGCTGGCCTCAGGCCCAGGGCCAGCAGCCATGGCCAAAGTTCTGCCCAAGTTGGCTCTGTCAGGGCTGTCTTGCAGCTGCTGCCCATCCCTGTGACCTGTGCAGCCCAGGCTGTCCTATGGTGTCCCTGCCCTGCACCTCTGTCCCTGCAGGCTGTCAGCATCCCAAAGGGCTGGCTGGGCCCTTCCTTTGCTGACAGCTCTGCCTCCTGCCTGCCTCTGCCTGCCCACACAAAGCCTTGGGCTGCTTCAGGCTCCTGCTGGGGGCCATGCTGCACCACAGCCCTGCCCTGGGAGGGAAATTCCTTTCTCCTGGTGCCAGTCTGGGCCTCCCCAGCTGCCCTTAGCATTAATACTTCCTCTCTCTGGCTGTTTTCCATTATATCAAAAGGATCCACCATCCCTGAAGTTTCTCTTTAAACATCTCATTGCTCTGCTCCACTGTCCTCAGTCTCCAACCCACTGAGCACAGAGCTCCATTGTCCCTATACTGTACTCATGTGCCCAAGGCCTCCAAACCCCTCCTTGGGACACCTCTGGGCCCTCTCCAAGGTGTTTCCAAATCAAAACATTCAGCTCATAGTCTAAGAAAATCACAAGAGGACAGGCCCAGCCTGACCTGTCTGTCCTGGTTACTTTTGTCTGGGAGCAATCCTTGGATATACAGAATTTGGGAGGCCAAATTCTAATTTTGGCCATGGTCCCTGGACAAGAAGGCTGTTTCTTTTCCATAGGAATGAAGGAACAGAGCCCCTCTGATTCAGGGGCAGATGAGAGGTGACCACCAGAGGCCAAGGCCAGCCAGGGCTGGCAGGTTTTGTTTTGCAAGATACCCTTGCATAGAGGAAATAGTTTAGGCAGAGTACCAATTTTGGCAATGGGCATCTGAAAAGTGAGATAGTTCTTTTCCATAGCAAGGAAAGCATGGAGCCTCAGTGCTCCAGGAGCTGATGAGAGGCAGCCCTTGACTTCCCAAGATCAGCCAGAGATGTCAGGTGGCCCCTGGGAGGCCAAGCCAGCCAGAGCTGTTCCATGTTCCCTGGGTTCCATGGTGTCCCAACCGTCCCTTGCTTTCAGGTGGCCCTTGGGGACGTGGTTTTGCGGTGATGATGGTGCTGCCAGGATGCCGGTGGCACTGGGTGAGCGTCAGGGTCTCTTCCCACCTCGATGACTCTGGGATTTCCTGCTGAGCGCTCTGGCACCAATCGTGTCCCACACGTGCTGTTTGGGGCTGGCCCCAGGAGTGACTGTGGGTGCTGGGTAGATGCTCCAGGCTGGCCGGGGCAGCTGAGGCTGCAGGGCCATGTCCAGGCCGAGGCCGCCCGTGTGGTTCCCTGGGGCCCCGCGCAGGGAGCAGCCACCATCGGCCGGCCCGGGCTGGGCAGGACCATGGGCGCTGCTCCTGCAGCTGTCGTGCCAGGCAGGGCCAGCAGAGCAGCGGTGCCCACAGTGCCAGCGGTGCAGTGCCAGCGGTGCAGTGCCCGCAGTGCCCGCAGCGCCCACCTGAGGCGGCCGGGCCGTTTGCTCGGGGCAGCGCTGCTGCCTGCAGGCCTGCGCTCCCAGCTGGCCAGCTGAGGTGCCGCCAGGGCTCTGCAGGGTAGGCCTCGGGCTCTGTGGCCCTGCCTGGGGCCCCTGCTGGCCCACGGAGCCTTTGCTGCACAGGGAGGGAGGCGAGGCACGCAGGGACTCTGCTGACTGCCCCTCAACCCAGACCTCCTGAGGGACGGGTAGTGGCAGCCCATCTGCCGCAAGATCTGCCAGCCTTTAGGGCCTGCCTTTCCCTTCAGACAGCTCGTGGATGCTGACTTCATTCAGTCACTGTCCTCCTCCTCCCACAGCAAGGGAGTGGGTGCGAAGCTGAAGATGCTGTTATCTTCACAGCAGTCCTGTGGCAGGTCTGTGCTGCTGCTGTCTTCCTCTGTGGAATCATCTCAGAGTTCTCTGAGCTCTGGTTCACTGCAGTCTTCCCAGCTGGAGAGGTCTTGGGAGCTGCTGAACTCTCTTGGGACAGCTCTGGCTCTGCCTCACCTTGGCACTCTTGGGACAGCTCAGTCTGGGTGTAGGATTCCTAGTCTTCATCGTTGCCAGCTGAGGTGCCCTCCTCACTCTCCTTCTCTGCCAGCACTGAGCCCTGCTCTGCCTCTTCCAGCTGCTCCCTGGGGGTTTGGGCTCCCAGTGGGCTGGGTGAGGGGCTCTCCAGGCAACAGGGGCTGTCTGGAGCAGGCACTGGGCTCTGTGTCCCCTCTGATGGCACCTCCTCCCTGGGGGCAGAAGAATGTGCCTGCTTCTCTCGGCTGTTCACACTTTCTTCCCCTCGCTGGCTCAGCTTTGGGTCAGTCACCTCCTTTTCCATTGGGGGCAGCTCCTGGACTGTTGCCCTTTGCTGCCTCTGGTAGGGCTGTTGCTGTGCCCCATCTCCCCACAGCACCCTCACAGCCGCCTTCCACTGCTGCAACTCATGGGCACTCCTTGCTCTGCGTGGGGACGCTTCCTTGGCTGCCATTGCTGGCACTGACTGGGAGAATTCACAGCTTGTCGCCTCTTCCCTCAGGCCAAGCTCTCGGGCCCCAACATCTCCCCACTTGTTATCTCTGTCAAGTTTCTTCTCTTCCTCCTCCTCCTCAGTGTCTGACCGTGGCCAGGCTGAGGCACCCACTGCCCCCACCAAGTACCCGCTGAGAGCCTGGTCTTGCCCCCAGCTGGGCAGGGGGCCGGGTGACTGGAAGGAGTTGAGCTTTGTCTTGCTCTCTTCCATCTCGGAGCTCCTGCAGCACGGACAGATCCCAGGAGCTGCTTCCTTCTACAAGAGTAGCTCTCACGGGACTGGGCACCCCAGGGCTCTGCGCCCCTTATATACACCCTCAGTCATGGTGGGGCTCTCTGATGTCACAATGGTCTCTGGGCACCACCATGTCCTGCATCATCAAGGGCCCTGTGTCACAAAGGGCCACACCCAGCGGCCCTTCAGAAGCTGAGCCCACTGGAAGCTGCATGGAGAAGCCCCTGGCCTTGAGCATTTGCAGCCCTTGCTGTGCCCAGGCCCTTCCCACAGTCCCACCGTGCACCCACTGTGTCATGGTCCTACTTGACAGGCTGACCTGCACCCTCAGAGCCCTGCCTTGGCAGAGTGGGCTGCTGTGGACACGAGCCATTGGCCAGATGGATGCAGCCAGGCACTTGTGGGCAGTGGCTCCATGTGCAGCATCAGACTGGGCATGGGGGACTGTTGAGTTTTTTGCAGATTGCGGAGTTCTTGCTAGACAACGGCCATATTCAGCCGATGCGCAATCCAGCCTGCTTGTACTAATGAACAATGGTCACATTCACAAACAATGAATAATGGACATATTCAGAAATGGGCTCAGTATATCCTTGAAAGCGATAAAAGAAGAAGAGTTGTTAAGACTCAGGAGGTTTGTCAGCGAGCTTGGGAAAGTAAGAAAAAAGTGAGCCATGGGTGGGCCAGACAACCACAGCAAGACATGTGAAAAATTAGGTGATCCAATCAGCATTCTAATTTAGACGTGTGAACAGCTAGGATTAACCAATCATGTATTAGCTAGAGACATGTGGACAGTAGAGATTTTTTAAAAATATAGTCTTTTTAGGGATAATAAATTTGGCTGCACTGGATCATGTTGGTCATGGTGTGATATCCCTGAACCTCTGTGCCCCGCACACAGGCACTCCAGCTGGAGCTCATCTTCCTTCTCCTGAGCCTGTTTCCATGTGTCCCTTGTGGCACACAGCCCCAGGCCCCCTATAAACAAGAGCTGCCTGCTGTCTCTTCACGTGCCTGAGCTCCTGCTTTCTCTCATGTCAGCAAAACCAGGCTGTTCGCAGGCAGGGAGTGGAGCCCTGTTCCCACAGAAGGCTCTCGTGAGCCCCTTCCCCACTGTGCAGGCAGCCTTTCTCCTGCCTGCCCAGAACGCTCTTGGCACAGCAGAGCACAAGCTGGCTGACTCTGGGCTCAGCACAGCCCAAAGCGAGGGGCAGGAAGACACAGCTGCGGCTGTTTTGCAGCCATGCCTCAGAGAGATGGGAAGGGTCTCCTGCCTCTGGTCTCGCTTGGTTGGGTTTCTGACTGGCTCTGAGGCAGGGGCTGCGATTCCTCACTTGTGGGAAGACCAGAGCCGCCAGAAGCACGCCCAGTGTGCAGGCACAGCCTGATGGCGCTCAGGCTGCTGGGATGGTGGCGCCCCTGAGTCCCAGCCACTGCGCTGCTGCTCCATTTGCTTGCAGGCACACCCAAAGCTCACTGCTAGGCCACGGTGGTCTCTGCTTCTGCCTTCTTCCTGTCCCTGTGTAGGGATGGAGCATTGCTGTGCTTTCAGGAAGCTCTTTGTGAAACCTTCCACCAATGCAAGCACCTTTGCCCTCAGTGGATGCTTGCCATGGAATCCCGCACAGCTGGGTTCACAGCATACTCAAGCTGGCTCTTCTAAAACCCAGGCTCCTTATCGCCTTCAGCATGCTCAGTACGACCTTTAACTCCATGCTGCTGTGCAGCTGGAGCAGCAGGACAGGGACCTTTGCAGCCTGAGCTGCCCTTGTTCCTCTCTGTCCATACCCAGAATGCAGCGCAGAGGAGAATGGCAGCAGGGCCGTGCATGTCTCCAGGCTCAGGTTTTGTGTTGCTTCAGCTCCACGGAGATGCGGGTAAAGTGAAAAACCCAAACTGTTTATTAAGGGAAAGTGAAGCAAAGGGGTTAGCTGGGAAGCAGAAAAGGGGATGGACAGGGCCTGAGGGTGCAGGGAGGGAGTTGCCAACAGGGAGAGAGATGGCAGGAGCTCCTGGAGCTTCCCACAGGCTCAGCTGTGAGCAGCCAGAGCTGTGCCTAGAGCTCCAGCTGGTCCATCCTGCTCTGCAGGGCGGTCGCATCTTCAATGGGCACTGGAAATCACTGATGGACGCTAGTACATCTGATCCATCTTCTTTCAAAGATCATCTGAAGCAGTTTGCTCATGCACGATGGACTCTCATCTTCCTTCAGGGCTTGAAGAGCTGGAAGAGAGAAGAACAGCGCCAAGGTCAGAGGCCAGATTGAAGGAATCCAAGGAAAGCCTCCTGCCAGGGCCATCCCAGCTGGCTGCAGTGGCCCGGGCTCAGCTCCCGCTATAGATGGGGCAGCAGCCGGGCCGGGGGCAGGGAGGGGCGCCAGGCGCCGGGCTCACCCATGAACCTGAGGGCAGCTTCACGCAAGGTCCTCTGTGGGTTCTCATCCTGCAACAGCTGTGGGGAGCACCAGCAGGGGAGGCTCAGCGCGGGCTCTGCCCCTCTGCCGGGCACTCCCTGAGCCCAGCACCGCCCGAGCTGGCCCGCACGGCCTAGGGCAGGGAGCAGCGTGGGGGCGCAGGCTGGCGGGCCCAGCTGCGGCGCTGGGCAGGGCCACAGATGCCAGCCCCCTACACCGAGCACTGGGGGCAGGGCTCGGGCTCCCGGGCTGTCCTTACCAGGCTCTCAACGAACTTAATCCGCCGCACCTTCGTCAACAGCTCCTCGAGGTCCCTCCTCCTCAGAAAGCGTGCCGCACAAAGCAGGGCTTGGAAAGAGGCCTGGAGAGCGGCAGAGAGCTGCAGGTGACACCAGAGCCCAGGGCACGGGACCTGTGTCCCTGTGTCAAGGCCAGGGGAGGCTGGAGCCTGCCAGACGCCAGGGCAGTAGGCGGCTGAGCCCCCTGCCAGGGATGCGGCACCGTCACACAAAACCTCACCTCGGCCACCTGCAGGTTCTCATAGTGCCAGCGCAAGAATAGAGGGAGCAGGCTCTGGTTCACAATTGTTGTGAAAAGCTCTTCCTCCCCTTCCACTACCAGCTCCATCACCTTGCAAAAGAGCTGAATGGAAAGCAGCTGCACATGGCTGTTGTCCTGGAAGGAAAGGAAAAGTCCTAAGCACCAACTACTCCAGGCCCATTGAGGCAAAGGCCCAGAACTGCACAGAGCACAAAGTTTCCAGGCAATGTCCAGTACCCTTGGCTGGGGGCACAGAGCCTTACATTCTCAAAGTGTGGCAGGAGGGACTCAGCCAGCTTCAGGGCGGTGACGCTGGGTAGCAGGAGGTCTTTGCCCCGGAGCATATGTGTGAGCACACAGAGGCTCATCCGGACCACCTCTGCATCTGGATCTGCCAGCTGCTGCACCAGGTGTTGATACAGGCTGCGTATTCCTTCTCCCTGTGTGCAAGACCAGGCTGTGCTGTGAAGCCATGAATGGCTGCAGCACCAACAACTGCTTGGGGCACTGGGGCAGCTGAAGCAGGAGGCAGGAGAGCTGGGAACAGCTGCCTCTGCTGCCAAAGCCCAGCCAAGCCCAGAGGTCTGCGTTGCCCAGCCCCACACTGCCAGCGTGGCTTCAGCCACTGCCCCGTTCTCACCAGCGAGGGCTCCTTGCTGAGCACCACGAGGCCTCTGAGTGCCAGGCGCAGCCTGTCCCTGCACTGGCTCGGCAGGTGCTTGGATACCACCAGCAGGGCACTGGGACCGTGTTTGCTCAGGTCCAGACACTCCAGGAGCTGAAAGGCACAGGAGGGCAGTGACAGGGACCCGGCTGGCAGGAGTCTGGAGCTGCACAAGGCCGGGCCAAGGCAGCAGCACAGGGCGTGGGTGGCATCTCAGGCGGCTGCAGCTATGAGAGGCCTGAGAGCTGGGAGGCAGCTCAGCCAGTCAGCGCTGGCCATCAGGCTCACCTCCACAAAGAAGGCCAGGGCAGGCAGATGCCAGCAGGGCTGCTTCCCCATGAGCAGGCTGAGCAGGTGCGAGGCCATGAAGGGACACAAGGGGCTCAAGCCACGGCACATCTCCCTGCCAGGGGAAAAAGGCACCAAGGCCCTGAGCCTCCCAGGGTGGGCAAACCTCTCCCAGCAATGACTCACATAGGTCTGATCTTTCCCCAGCACTCTGCAAGGGCACATGGGCCCCTTGGGAGGTGGCTGCTCCTGGGCATCCTCCTCTCCCAGCCTTTTCCAGTCTGCTCGGCCCTCCCTCACTGACAAGGCCCTCTCACTTACAGCCCTGGGGACTGTGTGGGGCAATCTGGACACGGGGCACAAATGCTGGCGGTGGTGGCAGGAGTAAGGGATCTCACCTGGCCAGCAGACCCGCTGCATAGTGCTGGGTGTCGGCACAGAGCAGCTTCTCCCAGACACGCTTGTGCTCCAGAGCCACCAGCTTATTGTCAAAGCCCAGGCGGGAGAGCAGAGCCTTCATGGTCTGCGCTGCAAACCTGTGTGCCGAGCCAAGGCCAGGTCACTCTGGGAGCGCTGGCCCTGGCCATGAGGGTGTGGGAAGGACAGGGCGACTGGCACCTGTGGGGGTGGCAGGGAAGGCTGTGCTCCTCCCGGCACGCTCTCCAGAATCTCCAGGTTTCAACGTCCCCTGGCATCTGTTCTGTGGTGGTGACAATTTGCAAGAAATGAGCCATGAACAGTTGGGGAGAATGAAGCAGAATGGCACAGTGCCACTCACACATGGGGGCAATCCTCCACAGCACCAGAGTTGCCTGCAAGAGACAAAGCAGCCTGAGGCAGCGCTCAGTGCCAGGGTGTCCATGAGGCAGGGTTCGAGGGGAGACGCAGGGGAGACGCGGCCTGCTGCCTCTGAGCCTGCCTCTACACCAGCTTTCAGCCCAGGCAGGGAGCTGCAGGTGGGGGAGAGCAGGGAGAGCTGCTGGAGAGGCGACTGGGAGGACGAGCAAAGGCCAGCTCCAGAAACTCACAGCCAGGGCAAAGACAGCCTTGTCCCCGCAGGAGAAGCTGCTGTAGGGTGGCTGCTCCTCCATGGCAGAGAGCAGCGCTGGAAGCACCTCCTGGGCGGCCACTCTGGACGTGCCGATGGCTCTCCACATCAGCGTGGCGGCTCTGTGGGAGCAGAGCTGTGTGTCAGCACCGTGCCCTGTTCAGCTGCGTGGAGCTGGGAGACAGAGCCCCGGTGCCCTGAGGGGCAGGGAGGGAGCACGTCAGAGGCTCAGGAAACAGAGGGGCCCGAGGCTCCCGCAGCTCTCCGCCTGTCTGGCAGAGCTCGCTGGACAGGCTGTACAGGGTGAGGGACCCTACAGGCCAGTGAGCATCAAGCCCTCAAGGCAGTTGTGCTCCGTACCTGTCACACGTTGGGGCACAGCGCAGGAGGCTCATCACCACTTGAGCCGGATGTTCCTCCGTCAGGCTCAGAATCTCCATTTGCAGCCCGGCATCCACGGTGACACAAGACGCCAGTCTGTGGAGAATATCCCTGACCATGGCTAGCACCTGGAGGAGGCAGCATTGGGGAAGACTTGGAGTGCTGTCCAAGGGAGCAACTTGCCCAGCTTCCCCCAAGAAGTGCTTGCCTTCCCACCCCACTGTGATGGCCTCAAAGGCTAAGGGGGTCCAGCGAACATAGATTGAGGGGCCACGTGATCCTGGGAGGCCTTCAGCCCTGGCCCCAGGCTGCTTACCTGCTGTGGAGAAGCAGCACCCTTCTGGAAAACCTCCAGAGTGGGTGCAGGAGTCCTGGTCAGGGTGGGCATGGCCTGAGTGTATAGCCTGCCCTGAGCCTGGGTGTGGGTGGTGGCCATGCCCTCAGTCAGGGCCATGTCAGCCTCCACCCTGCCCTGGGCTGTGTCCTGCTCAGAGGCTGCTGCGAGCTCTGAGGACACTGAACTGGCAGCAGGCTCTGCCCGCAGCTGGCCGGGCCTGGAGTCGGGCTGGGCTGTGCCCTTGGTGCCGGTGCCGCCGGTCTTTGTGCGGCCAAGGCGCAGGAGCCTCCACAGTGCCTGCAGAAGAAGGACAGGCGGGAAGAGAGGGATGTTCCATGGCCTGCTCTAAGCGCGGGGCTCGGCCAAGCAGTGCCAGCAGGCCCGGGCCAGGGGAGACGGCTGCAGGTACCTGCGCTGCTCGGTGGAAATGGCCACGAGTGGGCTCCTGCTCATGAGTCTGGTCCTTCGCTGCATCTGGCAAAGAGCGAGCGCAGCCAGAGCTGAGGGGCTGTGGGAGAGGCCGGAGAGTACAGCCCAGCCCTGCACTCCCCAGGCAGGGACAGGCCCCCGGGAGCCCAGGGGGATGGAGCATGGCCATTGGGGGTCAGCCCCGGCCCCTGTGCCATCCTGTCCATAGGGATGTCCACAGGGACGGGATGGGATGGGATGGGATGGGATGGGATGGGATGGGATGGGACGGGATGGGATGGGATGGGATGGGATGGGATGGGATGGGGCCAGACCGGCTGCAGGCACCTGCCCTGCGGCCCAGCTCCACCACTCAGCGTCCTGCAGTGGCTGCAACTGCTGTGACTCTGCAGGATGCTGCGCTGGGGCAGCTGCAGGGCCATTTTTTTTCTTCCCTCGAAGCCCCTTGAACAGGCTGAGCAGTCTGCCTGCCATCCCGCTGTCTGAACTCGAGGGCACCTGCAAGACAGATGCCTCGGCAAAGGCCCAAGTGAGCAAATGCTGCAGTCGTGCCTTGCAGGCACCTGTGACAGGGAAGCCTCAGGAAGGCTACAGGATAGCAAGTCCTGCACTCTGTTCTCGAAGGGCTCCTGCCACAAGGACAGGAGACTCCTCGTGAACGATGGTGGTCACCAAGTCCCTGGGCCTGGCCACCAGGGCACCGGCCACAGGGATGGAAGATGCCTCGGAAAAGCTCCGAGACACCGAATCTCGAGGTCTGGCCGTGAGGCCAGCCACAGGAGGAATGCCTCGGAAAAGCTCCAGGTCAGCAACCAACAAGCCGGCTGTACGGGGCCACCTCACAGCACCGCTCTGTCACCTCCTGTCCTGTTGCATGCACAAAGCACAGTGGCGTTGCCTCGTCACCACCAGCACCCATGTCACCACGTGTCACAAAGGGTCCTGTTCCATTCCATTCCATGGTAACCGTGCTTTGCCGTGTCAGCAAGGGCCCTTGGACACGCTGCCAAGTGCTCTGGGGCTACCCCCACCCCACCCATAGTGCCTCTGATTGGAAGAAATCCATTTCCCCAAGTGTCTAAGACAGCCCAGGACACCCCAAGCCCAGCCAAGTGCTCGGGGAAGGACTCTCCACGGTACCAGCCCAGCACAGACAAGCTCAGTGCTGGCTCTGGAGCAGAGCAGCCTCCAGCAAGCACGGGGCAAACGCATCTTGCCAAGAGTTAAAACACACCAGAGAGGGGAGGTGGCATGAATGTGTGCATCAAGGCCTTTGAATTCACAGCTCCCCAAGAGAGCTTTGGGGCACTCAGCTGGACAAACAGGATCTGGCTCAGACCTGTGCTCAAAGGTGGGGAACAAACCCTGCCGCAGGTGCCTGGCTTGGTCTCTGCAGGCCCAGGCAGATGCCAAAGCTGCTCTTCACATCCTTGCCCTGCCCCTCTGCCAAGTCCAAGGGGCCTCAAGGACTGAAGGAAACACAGGGAGTCAAATGGAGACACTTGCACCTGTCTCACTGGGGGCTCCTGGAGAAGCAGTTTCCTTAGGAATCAAGCCCCTCTCTTCCAAGGGCACTTTCCCAAATGTGTACATTTCCTGGGCAACACCAACACACTCTTAAGTGCGGAGTGCGGAAGTTCATGGACATCACACCATGACCAATATGATCCAGTGAAGCTAAATTTATTATTCTTTAAATGACTGTATTTATAATAAATCTCTATTGTCCTTGCGTCTCTAGCTAATACATGATTGCTTAATCCAAGCTGTTCACGTGTCTAAAATAGAATGCTGATTGGATCGCCTAATTTTTCACGCGTCTTACTGTGGTTGTCTGGCCCACCCATGGCTCACTTTCCCAAGCTTGCTGACAAACTTGCTGAGTCCTGATGACTCTTCTTCTTGTATCTTTTTCAAGGATAAACTGAGCCCATTTCTGAATATGTCCATAATTCATTCTTTGTGAACGTGTTCATTGTCCATTATTACAAGCAGGCTGGATTCAGTGCATTGGCTGAATATGGCCATTGTCTTACCAAAACTCCTCAACCTGTAAAATATCTTCAACAGTTCCCTGCTTTTGTTTTTGCACAAGGCAGACTGATTTAAAAGCACGGTCAATTACTTTTTGCACACAGCATAGTAAGCAAGGCACTATAAGCAGAATTGAAAAAAGAATACAAAGACAAAAATACCTAGAATTATTTATTAATTACATAGCCAAGAATACATAATACAGGCAATAATACATAATACCCAAGCATACTAAGTCCTTGAGCCAGCCTGTTATTCCCCAGGATTTTAGCCACTCATCAAAAGAATTCCAAACAACTGTCAGCTTTTTCATATTCTCCTTAAGCAATGACATTTTCTTGTCAATAGATTCAGAGTGGTCAGAGAGATTCATGCAACACATCCCTTCAAAATCTTCACACCCATCTCCTTGTGCTAGCAACAAAAAATCTATAGCAGCCCTATCCTGTAACACAGTGTGGTGTATACTGCCTACATCAGTGGTGAGTTCCTTCAGTATTGCAGATGTAATGTTAATTTGTTTTCCTGTCCAACAAGCCAACCGTTTGAATTATGTAAGGGCCTTTGATGAAGCTAATGTTGGTGTAAAAAGTGATGCCAAGATAACTGAAGGCCAATTCCACAATTCTACATTATCCTTGCAGTCTGAGCCTAATAGATGCACACTACGTTCTGGACGTTGGAATTTGTGCCTGATGTCAAGCATCTGTTGAATGCTAGGGGCAAACAGTGTCAATTTCCCAAAATAGCACAGTCCTCCTAATGCTTTCTGAGGAATTGGAGGCCGAGCTTTATCTCCACGAAAGAGAAACAAAAGTAGAAAAAAGTTATTACAGAAGGTATTGTAGAAGGGACTTTTCTCTCCAATGATGTAGAAGCTTTTTCTGTAGTAACTAATGCTGCAAGTAGAGTTTGAAAACCTTTCGACTGGAAGATTTTAGAAAAGTTGAGAGCTGCAATTTCACAATTTGGTTGAAAATCCCAACTTGCACAGTCACTTCTGCAGTATATTTTTTCCATCTAACACATTTATTCCAGCTGATGTGCATACCCTAATAAGACTTAGAATGCCACCCCATCAGCAGGCGATGTTTCATAAAGTCTGCGAGGAAAAGTGTGATCAAGAAGCAGCAAGACCTAGAGTGCAGGGTGATCCTCTGTATGGTTTAACAGCACAACAGTTACTTGGCAAAGGGCCCTGGGCTACTGCCACTGCCCAGGCTAGGAGCATTGATCAAGTCTTACAGATGAGCCAACAACCAGCATATAACGCTATCCTTGCACTTCCAGATAAGTTACACACCATGTCTTTTGCACAGATTCGTCAAAGAAAGAATGAAGACTTTGATAAATTTGTAGACAAATTGCATGAAGCTATCTATAATCATTCTGATTTAAATTCAGACACAAAGATACAATTGTATGGACTTTGGGATCATTGCTCCATTCCAAATGGCTTTCCCTTCAGTCACAAGAGCCTTCCATCTCTTCCAAAAATTGCCTGTTGAAACTCTTCTGCTCCCTTGAAAAGCAGTTCACTACTCCAGCATAACCCTTGAAGCACGGACAGATGAATCTTCAACTAATTATAGTAGAAAAGAAGGGTATTTATTGCAGCGCTGGACACATGTGAACTAATTTCCAAAGACATGTGCAAGGAGTTGCAGACTCCTGCTCTATTTCTACAGAAAAGGTTTCACATTAGGTTTAGGTTTCTAAGGACCCATAATACATAATTATTACCAGCCGGCTTTGCATTTTTATCAGCTGAATATCTATTACAGCTGCGCAATTGTATTCCCTTAATTGGGTGGGTGAGATTTTGATATGAGGGAGTGGTTATATGGGAGGAATAAAGCTGTCTTCCTCATGGTGAACTCTTCTCCCATGGCCAGCTGGCAAGACCTTTGGACCTGCTGCTCATGGTCCAAGCCTCTCCTAACTGTTCAATTATTCTTATTTCTATTGTCTCTGCTTCTTCACTTCTTCACAATTGCTTCCTCTATCCCTGTCACTCCTAACTTTATGTTCCTAATATATTTGGTACTCTTTAACAAAGGGACGTGATTTCTGCTAGCTGTATTACTAACTTAGCTTCTTACCTCATTTGAAAATCTTAACTAAAACATGCGGTCTTCTACTATCCCAATTCTATTCCCAGCTGGCCCCTCGACTCATCCTCACTTTTCAATTATCCTAATTGCATTTTCAGCTAACCCCTTGACTCACCTCAGGCACATCCCCGACTGCCTCTCTCCCAGCAGCTGAGCTGCATTGCACAGTGCTTGCTGTGCACCAGAGAGCACAAAGCAAGCTGGCCTGGTGGGCCTGAATATTTCTGCCAAACACTCTGCATCTCACACCTTTGCTCTGGCTCAGTGCAGAACTGCAGGATTGCAGGCGCTTCCTCCCAGGGCTGCATGAGGCGCTGGCTCCTGCAGATGGGCCCTGCCAAGCTGTCCCTGCCTCACGCTGGCCTCGCTTCCCCTGGCACAAGTGCCAGGCCTGAAGGAGGCTGCCCTGTGCTCCAGCCTGCCCAGCAGCCCGGCTCCCTGCCCCGGTGCCCAGAGTGCTGCACACGCTGCTGGCCTTTGCCAGGAGTTGCAGGGCAGCCGGCAGAAGAGGAGGAATCCTCATCCAGCCCAGTGGTCCGCGGCTGCCCTTGGCCTTTCTCTGCTCCTGGGCACACTCCAGACGGCCAATGCCTCCAGGCTGGGCTGTGCCCAGCACGGCTGCGCTTCCCCTCGGCAGCAGCCAGCTGCCACCTGGGCTCTGAGAGCAGAGGATTCGCCCACTCCCAGCAAGAGGCACCCAGGGCCCGGCTGCTGCCTCTTGCAGCTCCAAGGGCCTCCTTCCAGCCTGCCTCTGCCGGGGCTCAGGCTGCTCCAGCCTCTGCCGGGGCTCTGCTGGGGCTCCAGCCCGGGCAAGGCCGGGCCCGCTCTCACCTCACAGGCGCTGAGAGCTCTGCACCACAGGAGACCTTCCTGAGCACCCTCTCTGATCTTTCTGCTTTCTCACTTGAGCAAGGCTCTCCTCCAGCCAAAGAGATTATTGCATTTAGGGATACAAATCCAAGTGGCAGAAACCCCAATGCTCTCCAGTCACAGCTGAAGGCCTGCATCTGCACAAGATCTTAGGGGTGCCTCATTCTTCCTTTGGTTTTGCCTTCAAATGCCATTGCCCTGTCTGCCTCAACTAGAAATACCACAGCTGTGCCATAACCAGCCAGTGGGTCATATTCCAAAGGCAGTGTGGTCTGGAGAGGATGAATGAAGAAGAGCCCTCCTCACATATGAAACCATACAAAAGAAGCCATATGTGTGACTTAGCACCAATAAAAAACAACTGGTAATGCAGAAGGAAATGTTGAATTTTCTGAAGGGGTCAGAAGGAGGAGAATCTTCCAAGTGAGTTGATGTTTCAGAAACTTTATTAATTACAACTCTAATCTATAATTCTATGCTACAAATCTCTTCAGCAACCCTACTCTATGATCCTACTCTAAATTGGTAACAGAGATAACATCTTGACATGATTGCTATGTTCTCGTCTCCTAGGGTTAGGGCTAGGGTAAGGCTTAGGCTTAGGCTTAGGCTTAGGTTTAGGTTTAGGCTTAGGCTTAGGTTTAGGCTTAGGTTTAGGGTTGGGGTTAGGGTAAGGGTTAGAGATAGGGATAGGGTTAGGGTTTGGGTTTGGGTTAGCATTTAATGTTAGGGTTAGGGTTTAGGGTTAGGGTTATTTGTCTTCTTCACTGAGTTGATGAGTTGTGCCAGGATGAATGCTGACTTGGCTGAAGTTACAAATGGATGCTGTTCACCAGAAAAAAAATACAACAAAGAACAGTGAACCATTACTTTCCAAGCTCTTTGCTTCAGAGACTGAATCAGGATACATCAAGTTCCTGGAAAGACCCAGAAAGAGGAGCAATGGGACCATCTGCTCCTCAGTCATCCCCAGTGTGCAAGACCTTGCCATCACAGGCAAACCTGGCCCAGAATCCCACTCATCTGTTTATTGTGATGTCCACGTCATGCTGGGATTTTTGCCCTGCCAGTGCTCTAGAAATGGCGCTTTCTGTCCCTGGATTTTCTTCCTTTCAGGAAACTCCAATGACTCACATAGGTCCCTGCCTTTGAAAGACAGGCACTGTGCTGATTCCCACAGGGACAGAAAGCAGTGTCTACCTTTCCATGCCCTGCCCCTCGTGTGCTGGATGGCACCTTCCTTCCCAGTAGGGCCAGCCCAGTGGCACTGGGCCCTGCAGTTCCCTCTCTGCCACACAACCTGGCAGTAACCCTGGCCCAGTTCCCGTCTGCTTGAGCGTGCCAGGCAGCAGATGGGGCTGGGACAAGTCCCTCCCAGCTGTCCCTGTTTGCGTGGCAGAAACCTCTAAGGGTGGGCTGGGGGGCACAATCCAGGGCCCCTCAGAGGCTCACAGTCAGCCCCCCGCAGCCCCTCCTGCCCACAGCCAAATCTCTGACCCCTAGGCTGGGAGTGGCTTCCTTGGGTTCTTCCACCACCATGTCATGTCTCTGTACCCTGCATTGCTCTACTTCAATTCTTTTGCCATTAGATAAAACTGAACACTCCACCAAATCACAAAAGTGGGTGACAGAAACAGTCAGAGGAGAGAGCACCTCTCCTCTCAGGAAATGCAGAGGGAGCTGGAGTTATTCAGTTTTGTGAAGAACAGGCCTCAGGGAGACTTTATTGCCACTTTCCAAGACTTCAGAGTGGCTTTGAAGAAAGTGGGGGACATCTTTTTTAACAGGGCCAGTTACAATAGGATATGGACAAATATTTTTAAACACAAAGGGCATCTAATCAGAGTAGGTCTAAGGAAGAACTTGTTTACTTGGACCATGGTGCAACCCTGGCACATCTTGGCCCAAGAGCTTGAAGGAGCCCCATCCCTGCAACCATTCCGGCTACGGTGGCAAAGGGCTCTGAGCAACCTGATCTCTTTAAAGATGTCCCTGCTCATTGCAGGACACTTGCACCAGAGGACCTTTACAGGGCCCTGCCAGCCCAGCCCAGTCTAGGATTCCTCACCGTTTTCATTTGAAGAGCAGCAAGAGTGAAGGTGAGGAGGAAGGGGGCTCATCTGTTGCCTTGGACTTGAGTGGAGGAGGAGCCCATCCCTCAGAGCCTGTTTCACCTGCAGCCCCTTCACATTTTACCTGCAGGAGCTCCTTGGCAGACCAGCGCCGCTCCTCGTCTGTCTGCAGGCAGCAGCTCAGGAAGTCACGCAGCAAAGCCGAGAGGAGCTTGGGCTGCCGCAGCCTTGGAGTCCCTACTGTGACTATCAGGTGTGTAGCCTGGAGAAAAAGGAGACACCAGGCTCCACCTCCTGCTTTCACATCTCTAAGGCTCTCCCAGATCCCTTTGTTTAACCTCTGTTCTTCAGTGGCAGTTTCTGCCCTGGCAGAGATCCAGAGATGACTTTCCTTTACCAACCAAAAACCCAAACCCCGATGCAGCCACAACTTTTCCACCATCCTGCAGATCTTGCCTTGGCAGCTGATTTCATTGCCTGACCTTGTAAGTGGGAACTACATCAGCAAAAGGACATTTGCTTCTCTGAGGATTCATACCAGCTTGAGATGGTTTTTGGAAGAGGGACTTTGCTATACTAATTTCAAGGGTTAGTACATGAAAGGCATCTCTGCAGTGCTTGTTGGTCCTTTAAGCAAAACTCATCAAGCTTTTTGTGCTGTTCTTGAAAACAATGGGAATTGGAAGAAAAGAAAGGAAATCCATCAGTTAATACCCAGCTAGGGAACTAAACATTTACAGTCTCCTCTTCAACACGGACATATTAAGATGCCTGCACAAATGTATTGGGATGAAAATGCCTGCTTGGGTACACAGGAGGCACCTGCAGCTCTGTCTCTCAGCAGTCTGAAAATTTCAGCTTCCCATTTTTGCAGCAAAAGAAAAATTGTCTAGGTCAGAAGAAGGAGAGGTGCCATCCCTACGGCCACCCTCTAGTCATTTGGCTGCTCAAGTCAATGCATTAATGGTAGGCCCATCCCAGAAAGTGCCAGGAAACAAATGGGAGGTTTTGGCAGGCTCTCCGCATCACCAGGCTCTGGCTTGGTGACGGGCAGAATGTGGCTTGGGCTAGGAGAGAAACACGGTCACTGAGTGTTTCAGCAGCACTGCACAAGAAACAGAAGAGACAACATTCAAAAGAAAGGATTAATACATGGGAGATTGATAATTCAGATACTTGAAGCTTTAAAAGGCTCAAAGAAAATAGCAGTAGTTCATGTAAAAGAACACCAGAGAGGGAGGGATATTGAAGTTAGAGAAATAATTTGGCTGATAAAGAAGCAAAAAGAGCAACCTTAATTGGCAGCTATAAGGAAATTAAGAGCAACATTTAATGAGAAAAAGTGGGTTTTTCCTGATGGCAGGATTATGATGCCAAAAACCAGTGGCACATTAGATTTTAGATAACTTGTATAGACAGACACACTGGGAAACAAGGGCTTTTTGTGATCACTTTTTAAAATTTTATGGGAATATAGGGATATTTGGAATTAGAAAATAAATTACCCAGGAGTGTCTTACCTGTTAAAAGGTAAATAAGAAGGTGCTAAGAAGCCCTCCCTTTGGAGAATGCAAAACAGCCTACCGGCTATTTGAAAAGATCCAGGTTGATTTTATAGAATTGTTTAAAAAGTAAACCGGTAAAAATATTTGTTAGTAATAATAGATCAATTAACTCAGTGAGTTAGAAGCATTTCCAGCAGCTTGAGCTACAGTTCAAATAGTAGCTAAAATATTGTTAAAACACAATTTATATTAACCCTGATTTATTAAGAGGGAACTAAGCACCCTGGAGTGGCTGTGACTTTCCAAATCGATGGAAACAGCCTAAAAAGATCAAAAATTTTCTCCAGGGTCACCCACCAGCAGCTGACTATAAAATTGCAATTCCAGAAACTGGAATTGATAACACCTGACACTTGTTGTTAAAACTCATGACAGAGAATAACTAAGGGAGAAGAGAAAGAGAGACAATTGATTCACTTGCCTTGCTATGATTATGTATTTAGCCAGCTAATTATAGAACATATTGCTAGGATTTTTGGGGATACCTTTGAGATTGGGAGACAGGACCCTTCCGGCAGCAATTGAACTAGTGGGGAACTTAGAGCAATTGATTCCTGCTATATTGGCTATAGCACAAATAAAAGGAGCAACTCGTAATAATAACATTAGAGCCCTATGGAAAAAGGGAATGATTGCTCAAAGATCTCCTTTGGATCTTGCATTACATCAGGTAGAGCGTGAAGATTGGGTCCCGGTCCGCAGCTGGAAGGAGAGCCCCCCCGCCCTCACACCAAAGTGGGAGGGACCCTACCAAGCCTTACTAACAACAGACACTGCAATTAGAACCACAGAAAAAGGCTGGATCCATGCGAGCCAAATAAAAGCACCAATAGAACCACCCTGACCAGTGGGCCAAAACACAAAAAACTCTGAGGGGGAAGTGAGTGAAGTACTGGGAGACCTCAAGGGCTAAAATGGATAGCACAGAGGAACCTCAGAAAAAAGTCTTTAAAGCACGAAAAACCATGAGAGTAAGTGATCGGCAACAACTTAAAGCTGTCTATAAGGTTAAAGAGGACCTGTTAAGGATAACTGAAGTGAAACTGGTAAATGGAAAACATGAGAATGGAGACTCTGATATAAATTTCCCTTTAAGCAATACAGATTGTACAGAAGTCAAGAAAGACGATCCCTGTGATGAGAAGGAGGAATACCTGTAACAAATTCAAAAGTAATAAGTGACCTTGGGTGTATGTATGAATGTTGGGATCGGGTGTATCGGACTTTTCTGTTGATAGATAGGAAGTCGGGAAAAATAATTGAAGAAGGGGAAGGATCACCAAACTCAAAAATAAGGGTTATATGTAATGCTCAAGGGTGTTGGGAAATTGTAATCCATTTGTCTGTATTGTTTGCATAATATGTAACGAAAGGTGGTGGACCCATTGTCACAGCGGCTATCCCCCTAGGGGAACATGTTATAACTGTTATTACACACAGCAAAAATTAACTAAACAGACATTGGCACTTCGAATAATATCTGGGACCCTTAAAATAGGCTCCAAGAATTGGTGGAGCATTTATGCTAAAGGAATAAACCCCCAGTATTATTGTTACCACTCAAACGAACCAACACCATTCGTAACGAGAATTGTTGCAGGGGTTTGCCAGAGGTGGATCCCTGATCTAAGCTGTCTAGCTCTGCAGGTGAAAGACACGAAGTGGTCTAGATACCTCCAACGAATGAGGAGAAAGGGGTACAAAACTCCTCCTGAAGACGACCCTTGCTGCCGAGAAGATGGATCACCCCATAGCTCGCAGCAACCGAGTTGATGGGCGAGGCAGAGGGGTTGATAACTGTGGGGGAGAGGGCCCTAGAATAAGACCTGAACAAACTCGGGACCACTCTAAGCAATATCGGAAACGACAAAATTTGGAACAGGGAAATTATGGCAGCCGCTATGACAATTGGGAAAACTACCTTAGGATTTTTAGAATACCTTTAATAATGCCAATGATTGGGAACTGTAAATCTCAAACACACGAGCCCTTTAAATGGTCATTAATTAGGTGGAAAGATCAGGTTGTGATCAGTAACATCACACTAACGGGACCCCCTTCATTTAAAGTAAACCTAACGCAGTTAATCACCTCCTGGGGAACTAAGCTCCCAAGTGTCGGTTCCTACATTGGTTTTTACATGTGCCCAGCCTCTAACCCTGGAAAAGCCTATTGCAATTACCCGGGGTGTAATCATTGCAGATATTGGGGCTGTGAAAAAATAGCTCAGGGATTCACCCCAGGGGGAGGACCTGACAGATTTTTACAGGTTGGGAGAGGCCCTCCAGGGTGTACCCCTCCACAGTATGCATATGACAGATCGATTTTGGGAGGAGATACTCAGGATTGTGCAAGTTTATATATATATGAATGTCATACAGCCAGATGACCCAGGCTGGCTAATAGGAAAAACCTGGGGAATCCAAATATGGCAACCAGGGAGAGATTAAGGAGGGATGATACTCATTAAAAAGGAAATTGTTCCCCATGACCCCGAACCTGTTGGATCCAACCATGTGATAGTAAGCCCAGATAATAGCTTAAGAGGACCCAACCATGTGATGGGTAATAGCTTAAGAGGGGTGAAGAATAAAATAGAGAATAACAAGACGCAAGTAGAACAGGTAGAAGCAACTTCGGCTGATGAGGGAAGTGACATACTTTGGAAGATCTTACAAACCACCTTTGAGGTACTGAACAGTACCCATCCCAACTTAACAAAGGAATGCTGGTTATGCTACAGTGCCAAGCCTCCTATCTATGAAGTCATAAGGAACACTGCGAGGCCCAAAAGAATAAATGGGACTAATCTTGACAATGTTTATGGGAAAAAGGGCAAGATAGAACTCCGGGAATTACCCTATCACAAGTAACCGGGAAAGGGAGATGTATTGGAACTGTTCATTTGTATCAAATAACTAAATTGGTGCAGGATACCTCAAGACCAGCTAAGTGGTTAATTCCGGCAGCTAATACCAAATGGGTATGTGTATGTAATACCCTAGGCGTGACCCCCTGCATCTCTATAACAGCCTTTAATGAGAATTTTGCATACAGGTAGTAATGGTTCCCCGGATTATCTATCATCTCAGGGAATACGTATACTCCCAAAGCCATATTTCGAAACATCAGTTGCAAAAACGGGAACCCTTTACAGCCCTCATGGTTGCAGCATTACTAACCATCGGGGGAGCTGGGATAGGAACAGGCACAGCGGCCTTTGTACATCAACAACGGGGGTTTAAGGCCTCAAGAGCCGCTGTAGATGAGGATCTTAAAAAAATTGACAAATCTATCAATGAATTGGTAAACTCGCTCCGGTCACTTTCGGAAGTGGTTTTACAAAACCGAAAGGGATTAGACTTACTGTTTTTACAACAAGGTGGCCTTTGTGTAGCCCTTTGGGAGGAATGCTGCACATATGTAGATACTACTGGAATAGCAGTAGACACTATGGCTGAATTACGCAAACAAATAGAAAAAAGAGAGAGAGAAAATCCCAACAAAATTAGGTATGAATCTTTATTCAACTATTTTCCATGGCTTACCACCTTGTTGTCCACCATTGCCAGACCGGTGATCTTGCTATTGCTAGGATCGACCTTTGGGCCATGTATATTCAATAAAATAGTTAACTTAGTGAACTCCCGATCTGAAACAGCCCGTTTGATGATGATGAAAACAGAGTATGAATCTCTAGGTGCCATAGAAGTAGAGGACTATTTGGACTTAAGTAGGAAAGAACTTCAAAGGTTTAGTGTACAGAATGATAAATAGAAAAGGGGGGATTGTAACGGATAGCCCTGTTCACTAAACCCCGATATAGAAAACCTTGTGATTGTGATTAAGAAATATATGGTCAGACTGGTCAGCCGTATGATTGTGATTAAGAGATACATGGTCAACCATATGATTAAGAAATACATAACCGTATAACCTAAAAATAATATATATCAAGTTACTATTGTTTGCTAAATTCAACCATGTATTGCGCAAATACTAACCATGCGAACCGCTAAGGTTTTGGGAACTAAGAAGAGCTAGCCGAGAAACAGAAACCAGCCAAACACCACCCCATATAAGGAAGGCAAGAGCTCCGAGGTCAAGAGTACAGGCCTGAGGAAGACTTCAAGCCTTCATCCAGCGACCACCAGAGGGTAGAAGACGACCCCCTAGCAACAATTGGAGCATGCGCCAAGGGAAGAACATGCCTACGGAAATGGACTAATATAAAAAGGGAACTTGTGAGATACTGGGTGCGGCAGTTGGTGGAGTTGGACTCCCCACAACTCCCCTGTCGCCCAGCGCTGCTTTGCTTATTACCTATGCTTGCTGTAATTAATAAATTCCAATTGGGCAACTTAACCCGTTGCGGAGTTCCATTCATAACACCTTCTGGTATGGACCCAAGTCTTGAGCTAATATTCCCCGGGCAATTCCTTGCGTGGAAAAATAGAAAGAACGCTGTCGACGGAAGGGAACCAGGACATCAATTTGATCATCACAGGCTCAATTTTATTGATCAGTACGGCGGGTTAAATACAGTTAATAATGAGCTTCATACATATTGCAAAAGTTGAGCTCTGGATTGGTCAGTTACATATCAGCACCTACGCCTACTTCTACATTCCTATGGTTCTACTTTTGACACTTTCTACATATTCTTAGGATATATTCAGGACTAATCTCTACTCTCTAGCCTCATGTTGCAGCAAGGTCACTGCTGACTCTTCCTTTCAGCTTGCTGACTGCTGACTTTCTTCCTTCAGCTTAACCAGCGGCATTATGTCAGTATGACCTTTCTCAGCTAACCAATTATTAATAATGCTCTCCACATTTCCCCCGTTTTCTTCTTGAGCAAGGAGATTAGTTTGCCATGTTTTTGCTATTGTACGGCTGACCATGTTTTGAATATAGTTAAAGATACAAGGCAAAATAAGCAAAAACAGTAAAATTACACCCAGCAGGCCTATAGAATAGATCACAAGGTTCCTCAGCCACCGTCTAAGTCCTAAGCTTTTAAGCCATTCGTCAATTCTTAAACCGTCTTCTTCTTTAAGTTTGTGAAGTCCCTGTTGCAGTTCTTTTATCTTAGTGTGAATGGACACTGAATGATTAGACAGATTCATGCAGCACATTACCTCGAACTCTTCACATCCATGCCCTTGTGCTAAGAGCAAAAAATCTACAGCAGCTCTATTTTGCAAAACAGCATGGTTAACACTTTGCACATCTGCACTTAACATGTCTAGAATTTGTGATGTCTTGTTCAGCTCACCCCTTGCCCAGCATCCTAATTGTTTTGCTAAATTCATAGCTTTATTGGCAGATCCCCCTGACAAGATAGTTGAAACCACCACCTGTTTGAATGTGCCCAAAACCGTGGATCTCTTATCTTGCTGCAGTCTAAGTCATGTATGCTACGTTTTCTCCTGTTTGAATTTTGACTCAGCTGCATTAGCAAGGACACATTAGGATGAAACAGTGACAATTTTCTCAAAAAACAGGGTCCACCCTGTGGTTTAGCTGGTATGCCATTCCACGCCCTGTCTCCAGAAATCAAAAATATTCTTGTGGGTAATTTCTTTGGTGCTGTGATATTTGTGCCATTACATTGACTGTAATGCTGTGGAGAGAATTCACTCACATTCAGGGATGAATCTAGGGTGGCCCATGTTTCTTTAGGTTGGTTTAAATTCTGAGCACCCGAAAGTTTGAAGCTAAACCATCTGCCAGTTGTAGTGTTAGACATACTGGCATTTGTACTTCCAAAAAGATGCAATTCTTCAGGAGGAGAATGCAAAGAGGTGTTAAGTGATTGGATTAGTAAGCATTGACGATAGCCATCACTCTGACCTGCAGTATATCCTTGTTGCACCGGCAATGTGATGTTTGACATGTTAGACATACATAAGGTTTGATTGTTTATCAAACTGCAAAATTCTCCAGGAGACCACACCGGAAGTCCCACCAGGCATGTTCGAAATGGGTTAGTGACTCCTCCAAGACTAAGACAAAGTGATGATTGGTTAGTTTGATTTGCAAGTGTCACCCATAAATTTTCCCTTGGTTGACTAAAGTGTGTTATTCCTACTGCTTCACTTGCTACAGCATTGAGCAATATAACAAGAACAAACCTCATTTTTCTTTCTGCTTGCTCTGCTTCTCCTTTCCTTCCTTCTGCTTGCTTTGTTTTTCCTTTCTTCACTGTCTTTTCCCTGGTTTGCTAGATTGTCTATTGTAAGGCTGAGTCAATTTTTGAATATACTGATCTAATTCTAAATCAGCATCCTTGCTCACAAGTATAGCATGAGATAAGTTTGAAGGCAAATCAGCTTTACAGTGAGCTGCTATGATGCGTGAGGCTTTATTAATTTCAAATATTCTAAGGTTTTCCTGCAACTTCCACCTAAGATATGCTATAACCACTTGTTCTGCACTCTCAAAAAGCTGTAATCCTGTCCGTCCTGGCAGGCCAGTACTTTGTTCAAGAGCTCTAACCCAGAAAAAATTTCAAATCCACCTTCCAGAACAAGGTGCACACCATAAATAATCTACTGACCTCTGTGAATACCAATAAACCTGATTACAGTCTGCACAATGCAAAGCTACCCATGCATAGCACTTATCATTATCCCTTTTACAAACATAACAAGGAAGTGAATGTAAGTAAGGACCAGTATAAAAGTCTGGTTCTTCAATCCAAAGCAACCAATTCAATGGTGGTGATCGCAAAGCCTCTTCAGCCTTTTTACTATATGAGGCTAACATCTCAAAGTCTTTCTTTAACACAAAGCGTATCTTATTTCGTAATCATAGTTCTTGTTCGTTATCCTCCTCAACAACTATATCCTCCTGAGGGTCCCACAACTGTAAAATTGTTCTAATCATAGAAAATTAATTAGCAGTCACTGATATCCTTGTTCAAATGAGACCGTTCCCTTTTTGCCTTCCTTTTCTTATCTGTCTTCAATCTTGCTGCTCCTGATTTTACTGGTCCTGCCACTTGCAAACTCAATTTTTGCAACTTGTCAATGCAGCAATCTAATGCTCTATCAGGATCCCCTTTGAAGGGTCCTACAATTGAATGCTGTGTTAAAGGCACTAATTTCCTACACCTTACAGAAACTATACATGATTTACTTTGAACCTTAATTCTATTCACAATACATTGTACTTCCCATCGATAATAAGCAAGAATTTTCTGTTCAGGAGACTCATAAAGATTTAAGGCTATATATGCATTTTGCCCTGTTTGTCTCCTTAATTCATCTTGCCAGCTTTTGCCCCATGTGTACTCGTGTTCACAAGTGTGACACCACAAATCCCGTAATAATGATTGTTCTATCCAAAAAGTCCTTTCACAACCCCCACAACGTAGAGCTATCCAGACAGCACAATGTGGATTGTGACAGTCAAGGCAATGTTCTTTCGCTGGATTTGTTAAGTGAAAAGTTGATAATGAGTCAATGAAACCAATCAACTCCTGGGCTGTCCGATAGTGACGTGTCAGTGCTCTGTCCACCGCTTCCGAGTACCCCTTCAATTGTAACAGTAGTGGTTGTAGGACCAGAAGCAGTTTCTTCCCCAGTCGCTCCCTGTCCTCCTCCGTAAGGCAATCCACCAGAGGCTGCATCAAAAACAGGTTTAGTCCACTTAGCAGGCACCCACAAAGGCCCTGTAGGTGAGGAAACACAAAGATACCCCCGACCCCAATATAATACTTTTGCAGGTTTCTCCCATAATCCTGTACTCGGGTTCTTATACTTAACTCAGACCTCTGTTTCCTTAGTATTTTCCTGACCTGACCTCGGATGATGTTTCATTGCAGGAGGGGTATCATCTTCCCCAAAAATGCATAAATGATTAATCACATACAAAACCTTAGCCAAACATGCTTGTGGATCTGCCAAATCTTGATGTTTTTCAATATACTGCTTAAGGGTACCGTTTGCTCTTTCCACTATTGCCTGTCCAGTAGAAGAGTGTGGAATACCTGTCACGTGCTTAACAGACCACTGATTCAAAAATTTCTGAACCTTAGCACTTACATAAGCTGGACCATTATCGGTTTTAATACTCCTTGGAACTCCCATAACAGTGAAACAACTTAACAGGTGTCTGATAACATGTATAGCTTTCTCTCCTGCCTGAGCTGTAGCCCATATGTAATGACTATATGTATCTATGGTGACGTGCACATGCTTGACATTACCGAATCTAGCTATGTGTGTAACATCCATTTGCCATTTCTCATTTATTTCTAAACCTCGAGGATTAACCCCGATGCCTAGACCTATTCCACCATTTTGATAACTACATGTTGGACATGCTCTGACAATGGCCTTGGCTTCTGACAAACTCAGCTCAAAGTGTTTTGCTAAACCTCTTGCATTTTGATGATATCTACTATGTGCTTCTCTGGCCAATGTGAGCTTGTCAATAGGACAAGAATTATCAATGGGTAAGGTAACCAATCTATCTGCATGTTCATTCCCTTCTCCTAAACCTTCAGACCACTTATGACTCCTAATATGAATCACAGAATATGCTGCCTTTCTTTCTCGTAAAGCCTTCCTTAACTGTATCAGTAACTCATACAATCGTTTATTATTCACTTCCTTAATTGCTGCTTCCTCTATTCGTTTGACTACTCCTGCAACATACATAGAGTCTGTGACCACATTTAAAGGCTCCTGTAAGTTGGACACCGCTCATACTACTGCTAACAATTCCAAAGTTTGTAAGCTATCTGCAGGGTCTGCTGTGAGGAGTTGATGCTTCCATTGTCCCTTTTCTTGCCAGGTAAGAGCAGCACGCCTTGATTTCTTTCCTGCATCTGTAAAAGCTGTAATAGCTCCTTCTATGGGGCGTTCTTCTCTTAAAGGTCGAGTGATCCAGTTCCATTCTGTCATCCATTGCAAAACTCTAGGCACTAATTTGCTAGTCTCTACTTTAGCAGGTGACATCAATAATGCTTCCTGTAAATTCTTCGAATTAATCAAGTACCAGTCCAAGGTTTCTTTTTCCATAGGCAATCTAATATTAGCAGGTTCTCTACCATCCACTTCAAGAATTCTGAGACGCCCCTTTTTGATTAATGCAGCCAATTGTTCAATTTTTGAAGATATTGTTTTCTTATGCTGTAGTGGTGGTGATAACCATTCCAACACCCGTATCTCCCCCGTTTTCTTTTGCAACTGAGAGAGAGCACTAAGCAAGTGGCAAGGGCTATTCCAGATAGTAAGGTCAATGGGGTGGTCGAATTGTCGACGAGACACATACTCTTGCTGTACACAGTTACTAATTTGCTGCAAAGCAAGATGATGCTCTTTTATCAGGTGTACAGGAGTAGTAGGGTCCACACCTTTTAACAAAGGCCATAGGGCTTCTAATAAATGATTTGGTATTCTCACAATCGGTTTCAGCCACTTTAAGTCTCTTAGCAACTTCTGTGCATCATGTAGAGTTTTAATGTCCAATTGTAATTCTAATTTTTGTGGTATTACTATTTGATCTGTTAGAGTATATCTCAAATATTTCTAGGGCTTTTTAGTCTGAATTTTCTCTGTAGCAATAACAAGTGAATATGCAGCAAGAGTATTTTTAATGGTGTTAATCTGTAAAGAGGAGAATGGCTGTTGCTGTGTAAACAAAATATCGTCCATGTAATGATATATTATAGTTGCTGGCCATTTGAGACGTAGTGGCTGTAATGCAGCATCAACATAAAGCTGACATAAAGTGGGGGAGCTGCGCATGCTTTGCGGAAGTGATGTCCATTCAAATCTTTTATCTGGTTCTCCACGATTTATTGCTGGCAAAGTAAAAGCAAATCTCTTCATATCATCAGGATGCAGGCCAATAGTGAAAAAACAATCCTTTAGGTCAATAATTAAAAGTGGCTAGTGTTCTGGAATCATAGCTGGATTTGGAAGACTAGGCTGTAAGGCCCCCATTGGTTCCATTTGGTCATTTACAGCTGTCAGATTATGTATCAAACGATATTTCTCTGATTTCTTTTTGATTACAAAAATAGGTGTATTCCATGGGCTTGTGGATAGTTGTAGGTGTCTCTTTGTATATTGTTCTTGTACCAATTCATGGGCATGCATAAGACTCTTTCTTTTTAATGGCCATTGCTTAACTATCACCGGTGTATCCGTTTT
The DNA here is from genome assembly GCF_035770615.1 of Melospiza melodia melodia. Classification (NCBI taxonomy): domain Eukaryota; kingdom Metazoa; phylum Chordata; class Aves; order Passeriformes; family Passerellidae; genus Melospiza; species Melospiza melodia. Next base: position 4,738,251 of record NC_086210.1, read on the forward strand.
CCAGGTGAGTGGAATGGGGAAAGTCTAAGCAATGCCAATTACTTCAAAGGGTGCTGATTAGTTAACACCACTCCCAATTGTGTTAAAATGTCCCTTCCAATTAAGCAGGAAACTGTAGGAGGCAGTTGAACAATTGAAAACACAGCAGATATTTGTTGATTCTCAATGCACACAGACAAAGACGGCAATCTGCTTGCTAATGTAAATCTTCTCGCTCTTGTCAGCATGTTTGATGATGGAAATAGAGGCTAATGTTGTGGCCATGCTTCTGGAGAAATGATGCTGGTATCTGCTCTTCTATCCAGTAATCTAAAAAGGGTTATGCTTTGATGCTCATAAGTAATTTCAACCTTTTGCTTTGGTCTATTTTGTAAATCCACAGTTAAAAGTGTAACACTAGTAGAGCTAAAACTTTTTTCATCTCGTGTTTGCCTAGTAAATGATTGTATTCTTGATGTCATTTGTGATAGTGGTACCAATTGTGAAATGCGCTGTCTTTTTGTAATTTTAATCGGAGGATAAAGGGTGTAAACCATGATTTGTATTTTTCCTGTAAAGTCCGCATCGATAACACTAGGCAAAACAAATAATCCCAACATAGTTATTGAGGAACGTCTTGGCAATAATGCTCTACATGTTTGTCTATTTAATATAAGAGGACTTTTTATTCTAGTGGGTATCCTCTCTGGCTGGTTCGTCATTAGTGTGACGTTTACTGCTGCTGATAAGTCTAAGCTGAGGCTCTCGGTTGTTGCGGTTGCAGACAGGAGGTAACAACGATGTCACGGCAGCTGCTGGTGTCTCTGATGTCACGGCGGCAACTTGTGTCTGGGCGCGGCTCTCAAGATGCGCGCTCTGAGGATGGTTTCTCGACTGGCGCCTACAAGCTGTAGTGTTGTGGGAGCTGGATCGGCAGTGTTGACACCATATGCCAGTCGCTCGGCACATTCGGCGTGTGTGTCTTTCGTTGCTGCATCGGTAACACTTGAGGAATGGTTTTGAACTTCTTTGCGTGGATGCTAGTGAGCTACTTCGGAGAGGAGCAAGAGCAGCTAACACCTGATTCTGAGTAGACTCTTGTTGTTTTTGTAATCTTAATCTTAATTCTTCTAAGGCTTCTGCTATAAATGCCTGTGAAGCTGTTGGCATTAATGCCATTCGCTCTAATGCTTCCTCAATAGTCTAATTTGCCTCTAAAGTAGCTAACACTCTTTGGGTTGCTGGATTGCTATTTTGCAAAGCACACTGCTTCAATAGCGCTCTGCAACATCAGCTCGATCTATAGCAGCAGCTGCTCTATCGATAAAATTTCTAAATGATTCTTCTCTACTTTGTTTAATGCCCATATAAGCCGGTAACTCTCTTGGCTCTTTAACCATGTCTATTGCAGCACGCACTAACCGCATAGACTCTCTAAGTTTATCTGCTCCCAATATCATCTGTGCCTCTGTACACAAGAATGCCTCTAAGCCCATCAGCTCTTCTACTATTACTCTGTGTAATGGGTCTCTCTGGGCTCGTTGTACAGTAACCGACTCATTCACTAACGCTTGCCAATGGGCGTTAAATAATAACTGCTGATGTTGAGTGAATATCAACCGAACTATTCCTCTTAAATCATTAGGACATAAAACTTGAGTATTAAAAAGATAATCTAGCATTTGCCTAACAGGTTCACTTTTTACTCTAAACTGACTAACTGTAGAACGTAGCTGAGTTAACAGCTTCCAATCTAAGGGAGTATATTCTGCTATATTATGCCTAAGGTTCCCCTGTGCATTATACTGTGGTGTGTATGTGACCGGACATGCAAGACTAGAAGCTATTTCTACTGCTTCACTATCTCTCATTTGCATTACTTCCTTCGCCAAAGCAGCTCAAGCTTCTCTCTTCTGTTTAGCCATCTCTCTCCATGGATCACGGTGTGCCCCTGGGATGGGATCTGACTCTTTAAGGGTGCTATGCTGCTGGCGCTTCGGTGCAGACACCGAGTTTTCGCGCGGGGGGGGCAGTGAAGCAGAGGCTGGCTCGTGCGGGGGAATCGACCCCCCCACTGGAGCAGAGGCTCGTGCGGGGGAAGCGGCCCCTCCGCTGAAGACGTAACCGGAGCCGGCTCACTGAGGGGAAGCGGCGGAGGCAAAGCTGGCGGCGGAGGCGAAGCTGGCTTGCTCCCACCCCCACCATCCGACCCGCCTGAAGTTGGTGGCGGAGGCAAAGCTGGTTTGCTCTTACCTCCACTATCCGACTCGCCCTCCCCCTCTGACAGGAAAGGTGCAGATGGTTCTACTGCGCTTATAGGAAAATCTTATACACCACTGTGCTGGGGACTCTTAGGCATAAGTACCTTAGTTACAGAAGGTGCCAGGGGATCATCTTCACGACCATACCCTATATTCCTCTTATGATCTTCTGTAGCCCTTTCTGCTGCCTTTCTCTCAGAGACTTGCTGAAGTAACGTGTTATACACCACCCGCCATAACTTTCCTAATTTCTTTGCTGACTTAGCACTGTATCTCACAGTATTTCTCCAAACTTCTTCCACTCTGCTAGCTCATGAACTGTATGAGGGTTAGAAAAGATACCTTTAGCACGGCCATAGGCTAATAACTCTGGTAACTCCTTTTTTAAATCTATCCCTTTTATCCCTCGCCGCTCTAAATACGCGGCGAATAAATCATATGCCGCTTGCCTATTCCTAGCTATTAATCAGCGCGCGCTGTTGCAGCTCTCCAGGCTCCGGCGGACACGTATTGGCTTGATTCACAGTTGTGAACTCTAAGGGTGCTTCAAATTCTGGCACTGCCTCGGCTGCAAGGACCCAAACCTAACTTCTTCGACCGTGGCATAATCCCCTTTCTCTTTTAATCCGAGAAAAAAGGGCAGAGATTCGGTTTTGCCCGCATTCTCCACCATTTGGCGACGGAAGGGAACCAGGACATCAATTTGATCATCACAGGCTCAATTTTATTGATCAGTACGGCGGGTTAAATACAGTTAATAATGAGCTTCATACATATTGCAAAAGTTGAGCTCAGGATTAGTCAGTTACATATCAGCACCTACGCCTACTTCTACATTCCTATGGTTCTACTTTTGATATTTTCTACATATTCTTAGGATATATTCAGGACTAATCTCTACTCTCTATCCTCATGTTGCAGCAAGGTCACTTCTGACCTTTCCTTTCAGCTTGCTGACTGCTGACTTTCTTCCTTCAGCTTAACCAGCGGCATTATGTCAGTATGGCCTTTCTCAGCTAACCAATTATTAATAAATCTCTCCACAGAATGCTTTACTTACATCTGGAAGTTTCAAAGCTGGAGCCAACATGAGGGCACTCTCTAGCTGGTGAAAGGCCCGTGTGGCGTCTCTTGTCCACTGGAAATCTCAGTTTCCGATGGTGATAAGAGCATAGAGGGGTCTGGAGAACAGTCCATAATTATAAACCCACAGCTGGCACTACCTTGCCATGCCTAAGAAGGTTCAGAGTTCCTTCGTTGTCTGGAGTTTCAAGGTTTGGCATACGGCTTCCCCGCTTTAAAGTCTACTGCTCAGCACTCACTTCTTACCCCAGGTAGATTACCTTCTGTTTCACTACCTGTGCCTTTTTCTTTGTGACTCTGCGTCCTTGGAGTCCTAGGAAATTCAAAAGGCTTACCGTCCAGGCTTCTCTTGCTTCCCTCGTCTGAGTGGCTGCTAGAAGATCGTCCACATACTGAAACAGCCTCCTTTCCTCTTGTGGAGCTTCCCGGGACTCTGGGTCTTTGCAAGCTCTTCTCCAATTGGAGTGGTGAATCTTGAAGCCTTCAGGCACATGGACTATGTGAGCTTGAGTTTGAATGCAAAAATTTTCTGGCTGGCTTCATGGATAGGGAGGAAAAAGGAGGCATCTCTTGGGCCTAAAACAGTGAACCAGGTTAGCTCAGGTGTTAAACAAGTTAGTAAAGTATATGGATTTGCTACCACAAGGTATAAATTCTGTGTTATCTTATTGACAGCCCTTAATCCAGTACTATCAGTTATTGGGCTGATTCCTTCCTTATCTTCCTTTTGAGGGTACTACTCAGCTCTCCCTAGTTGTGTTCTTTCCTTAAGCTTGATGCTCATGAGGGAGCATCTTTCAGTCTCCCTGGTACAGCAGAGGCCCATACCCTTGAAAACACTTAGTTACTTATTCTAATATCTCCTTACTAATGTCTTTCTTAATTTCAATGTCTGTTAATATTAAGCCTACCATCTTTATATCATTTGCCTCCAGAGTAACCTTTCTCATTTGAGAATGTTTAGCAAATTGAGCAAATTGTACAAAAGCTTTTAGGTACACATAGTACACATATTACTTTAAAGGTTTGCACAAGTATGCCTTCTCAGACTGGCCAGTTGTTCAGTTGTTCCCCACACTGCAACATAAACATTCTCCACAGGTACTAAAGTTTTATTTAAAACTGAATATATGGCCCTTGTGTCAACAAAAATTCTTCCCTTTTGGGGAGGTCATCATTACCCTTCCTCCCTTACCTTGGGAGGAGCCTTTAGCAAATCATATGTACTCATTTTGTGAACTGTGATTGCTTTGCATTTCAGCATGATAATCTTTGCCTGATTTCATACGTTGCTATCTTATGCTGCATGCTGAACAACATGTTTGATTTGCTTTCTCTTTGCCTTGTTTTCCTTTTTTAAGGGCCAAGACCAGAGGGCGGTCTGATCTTCCAGTCTCTTTGCCATTCTGGGTGATTTCTTAAAATACAAAGACATTTCAGCATACAAAACTCTATCCCATTTATCCTCCTATTTTAAAACAGTACTAACAGCAATGAAGTATTATAAATCTTTTTATTTTCTGAGCTGCTCCTACTGGCAGCCTTCTCCCAGTGAGCCCCTCCCAAAAGGGGCTAATTTAGGAACCTCTTTGCTCTGGTCAGGTCTCATTATTTATTTCTCCTTGCCCTATCTCGCTTCCACTCAAACCTTTTTACAGACCTCCACAGTAGTTTCTCAACTTTCCTCCTATACACACAGCTCCAGGTGGCAGGTATCAGATGTGGTTCCCACACACAAGTTCTAAGACCTTAGGTTCTGAATCCGCTTGACCAGAAACCTCTAATTTACATGTGCCCTGACACTTATCAGAACAGCAAAACCAGTGTTTCTCATAAACACCACACTGCAATAATAACTGCACATCCAGCTTTTGCTCAGGCCATTCCCATGTTCCCTGGGGAGACGGGGCAGCCAGAGCTGTCCCTGTGCCCAGGGGACAGCCACTGTCACCTCACACAGCATGCTAATCAAAAACGTGACATAGACACTATATTCTGATCAAACAAAATATCAGTCTTTTCTAGTTCTCTTCTTGCACAATCTAATTAAGCCCTGTGTCTACTTACACTTGTTTTACTGCTTTGCAAAAAGGCTGTGCTAGTCACAGCCAAAACTCTGATATGCTCACAGACACAAACACTTGCACCTGCACCCCCCCCACTCTTTATCTCAAATTCGCTAGAGCCAAGGCTTGAATTGCTGTGAGGGGGAGAATTCTTGGAATTCCTTTAACTCTATCGTAATTAAGCATAAATCACCGTACTATAGTTCTCCTATGTAAAATGCCACTCTTGTTGCAACAAAATCTTAAAATCTCCACAAACACTACTATACAATCTGAGAATCAAATTACCACAATGCAGAGGAAGAAAATCACCACACAAAACCACTGGGAAAGGGCATATCTCTCAAAGTGCTCGCTTTCCTCAACACAACATAGCATACCCTAATTCAGCATTTACTCACATCAATTTTCTTGGACACAATCAAAATAACAGCATACAGTCTAGAGATCAAAATCAAACATCCAAGGCAAAGGAACTCTCTGAGCTCATACTCATGGTTAAAATGTACCAGATCGACACAAATCACTACATTTAAACACGATAAATACCATCACTGACATTCTTCCATTCGCTTCTCTGCGGGGCACTTCTGTCCCTGCCCCCGCAGCCTGCTGCAGCTGGCGCCTCAGGCCTCTCTCGGCTGCTTCAAACACGGGTAGTACTGACCCCCCCACACTTTAGATTTATTCTCTTTTATACACCATACACTTATACACTTGCACAATTACAAACACAGTGCACCGACCACACAATGCACACATTAACCATACAGCAACACAGTGTCTGGACATCACACACACATACAAACAAAACACACACGGGCTCAACAGTTCTGCTCTATCAGAACTATGGACCCCCAACACACATACACGGGTTCACCCGGCTCACCCCTAGAGCCTCTAGCAGTTCTGCTCTATCAGAACTACGAACCCCCAACACACATACACGGGTTCACCCGGCTCACCCCCAGAACCGCTTGCAGTCTGCTCTATCAGAACGATGAACCCCATCTCTAATACAGCTGCTCTATCAGCTGAACCCAGATGTCTCTGGGTGGTTTACTCCCTTGCTCTCCTTTCCCTCCCCCGGGGGCCCCTCAGTACATACCGTATCTTCCTCCGCAGGCCAGCAGGTCCTTGTCTGTGCTCGCAGGTGGCAAGTTGAGACGAGCGGAGCCCCACCAGGAAAAAAATCCTAGGGCGCGCCTTGGAGGCCCGTCTATCCCCCCTGCCCCTGCGGCGACAGAGATCTCCCATCTGGGTCGCCATAATGTTTTACGGAGAAAAGAAGAAACCTCACAACTTTGTAAAAGTTGTAAAGCCCGGTATGCTTTTATTACGACACGTGCCGGACGCAAGTCCCCCAACAAGGCATGCGTACTTCTGAAGACCTCGGGTCTTCTTTTATCCCCCTTCCAAATGCATATGCATACAGTTTCACAATAAGTTCATACATATTCATTCCGTGTGACATTTAGCACCAGTTCTTCTTTATCAAAGGAATTTCTAAATTGGGGGCAAATCGACCTTGTGGTCTTTTCTGTTTTTCTTTCTCTGTCTCCTTGCTGTCTCGGCATGCGAGTTCTTCCTTCAGCTTTGGCCTTACAGACTTTTCACCTCTCTTAGACACTTCACCTAATTCAGAATGGATCTTTACTCTGTCTCAGAACCAAGGAACTCTTTGTGACACTGCAGGGCCTCATAAAAGCAATGAGACTGTTCTGGCACTCTGAGTCCCCATGGCACCAAGGGGCCAGTGTGACACCACAGGGTCTCATAAAACCAAAGCAATTGTGACACTGCAAGATTTCATGGAAGCAAGAGGCCAGTGTGCCACAGCCATGCCTTTTGGAACCAAGAGTTCATTGTGATCATGGGGAGCCCAACAGAACCAAGGGGCCATTGTGGTACTCTGCACAGTGCCCTGGAACCAAGGAAACCATTTTGACACTGCAAGGCCTCATGGAAGCAAGGGGCCATTGTGCCAGTGGGGACCCAAAGAGACCATTGTGACATCACTGGACTTGGGGAAACAAAGATCTGTTGTGATACTACGGGGCCTCAGGGAACCAATGGGCAATTGTGATGCTGCAGGGCCCCAAGGACCCAAGAACATGGAAAAGTTCTGGTTGGCTTGGCCTGACTGGTCCAGCTGACCTTGACATGTTGAGGGTTGGTTCTCATCTGCCCCTAAAACCCTGGACTTCTGTGCTTTCCTTCCTGTGGGAAAGAACTCTTCCACTCCTCCAGGGGTTCATGGCTGAAATTGGGATTCCACATCCAAATTCAGTTATATCAAAGGATGATTCCTGTATGAAGCCTACCAGAACAGACAGCTCTGGATGGCTTTGGCATCTTGGGGGCCACCTCTTATCTGCCTTCAAAACACTGGGGGTCTGTGCTTTTTTTTCCATGGAAAAATCATCTTTCAAGTGCAGGTGTTCATAGCTGAAATTGGGAATCTGCCTCCAAAATTCCTTATATCCAAGGACAGCTCCCAGACAAAAGCTGCCAGGACTGTCTAGGTTTCCTTGGCTTCCTGAGGGCCAGATCTCATCTGCCTTTGAAACTCTGGGGCTCTGTACTTTCCTTCCTATGGAGAAGAACTGTCATTCTTGTCCAGGTGCTCATGGACAAAACTGGAATTTGGCCTCCCAAGATCTATCTACCCAAGGACTGCTCCCAGACAAAAGTTGCCAAGACAAACATGTCTGGCTGGCCTTGGCCTCCTTGGGTCCGCCTCTAATCAGCCTTTGAAACACTGGGCCTCTGCCCTTTCCTTCCTGTGGAGAACTGCCATTCTGTTCCAAGCAATCATGGCTTAAATGGAATTGCACCTCCAAAACTCCACAAATATCCAAGGGTTGCTTTCAGAAAAAAGCTGTAAGGAAAGACAGGTCTGGCTGGCCTTGGCCTCTGGTGACTGCCTCTGATCTTCCTTCAAAACCCTGGGGCTCTGTGGGTTCCTTCCTGTAGAAAAGAACTGTGCCTCTTGTCAAGGCACCCTGGCCTCTAGCACATGAGCATTGTATAGGGCTAAAGGAGCTCTGTACTCAGTGGGGTGGAAACTGAGGACAGCAGAGGAGAGCCCTGGGAGGGACTGAAGGGTGCTTTCAGAGTTGGTGAATAATTCTGACAAAGTAGAGAAAAGCCTGAATAGAAAAAATCAATGCCAAGGGTGGCTGGGGAGGCCCAGTTTGGGAACAAGGAGAAAGGAGTTTCCCTCCCTGGGCGGGGCTGTGGTGCAGCACATACGCAGCAGGAGCCTGAAGCAGCCCAAGGCTTTATGTGGGCAGGCAGAGGCAGGCAGGAGGCAGAGCTGACAGCAAAGGAAGGGCCCAGCGAGGTGGGGCAGCCAGGGGATGCCGACAGCCTGCAGGGACAGAGGCGCAGGGCAGGGACACCATAGGACAGCCTGGGCTGCACAGGGCACAGGGATGGGCAGCAGCTGCAAGACAGCCCTGACAGAGCCAACTTGGGCAGCACTTTCGCCATGGCTGCTGGCCCTGGGCCTGAGGCAGGAGCAGGAGACAAGTGACCCTTGCAGGCCTGGGGCCTCATTGCCTCCTTGTCCCTGCTCAGTAGCCTGGGAGGGGCCGCCCCATGCTCCTGCCCTTGCCATTGCACATCCCCACATGCCAGTGCCCATCCTGGGAAGAGCCCTGAGCAAGGAGGGAGGGACAGGATCTGCCTGGCCAGGGGCTGGGGCTCAGGCCTTGGCCCTTTGCATTCCTGACACACGTCCATGTTTGCTCAGCACCAGAGACACCTTTGCCTTGTTTGTCCCCAGCTGTCATCACTGCCTCCAGTGTTCTGCACTAACTGGAACTTGGGGACACTTTGTCAGTCGTGTTCCTCAGTGGGAACCATTAAAACTTCAAGAAGTTTCAGAGTTTCAATTTAATTTTGAGTTCTTGAGAAGTTTTTAAGCACTCTCTCAGGGACTAAATCTGATGTAAAGAACACCAAAGTCCCAAGAGGTTCATTAAAGTCCTTGGGCTGTGTCTGTGCTGCTGAGCTTTAAAGGAACAGCTCTTCCCAGGGCCAGCTCCTCTCCCAGCACAGCGAGGCTGAAGGCTCTGCCTGCAGGCACTGAGGGGACAGGAGCCAGGCAGAGAAAGGCTGAAGGCAATCGGGATTGGGAAGACATTGAGCTGAGACTTCACCTGGGGAAACATTTTCACAGCCCTGTGCATGGTGAGTGTGTGGGTGCAGGGCAATGTCCCCTGTGCTCCTGGAGGGATCTCCTGAAGCCAGCACACCCCACAGCCTGGGGGATGTGTCGGGAGGACTCTCCCCGTTTCTCTGTGGCACAGGAGCAGGAGGAGGAGGAGGATGTGCTGCAGGGCGGGGCTGCCCTGGGCACCGTCAGAGGGACAGGCCAGGACGGCTCCTGCTGCCAGGGACGGCTGCAGGGGGTGAAGCTGGGGCTGCAGCCAGGGCTTCCCAGGGCTGTCCTGCAGAGCAGCTCCTGCAGTCCTCAGGGCTCTTGGCCAGCCCAGGGCATGTGCCAGCTGGCAGGGGCAGCTCTCAGCCTGCCTGGCAGCTCCCCATGGATGCTGCTGGGGAGAAGTTGGAAGTGGAAGGAGCCACCCCCATCAGGGCAGATTCCTCCTGCTCTGGAGATGGTGCTGCATGGCCAGGGTTGCTCTCAGCTTTCTCCTAAAGGGAAGGGAAAGGGGCTGTCAGCTTTGGCTATGTCACTGAGACTCCTGCACTGTCAGCCTGGGTATCAGCAGATGGGCCTCAGATCTCCCTCAGAAAGTGCCTCCTCAGCCTCCTCTCCCTACAGACAGCAGCAGCAGCTCCTTGGCTTGCAGCATCTCTGTTTGTCCAGCCTGCCTTTAAGGCCCTGCTGCCGGGGAGATACCCCTGGGTAATGCTCTGTGCTGGGAGGGGTCTGCAGGGCAGAGCTGAGCCCCCAGGGCTGGGCTGAGCTCTAGCAGCGCTGGCAGGGACAAGGCTTGGATAGAGAGAAACAGTTCCCAGTAGGCACAACTCAAGGCAGCAGAGAGCCAGACCAACCATTGACATCCCACCCTGTCCAGCTGTGTAGGGAAAGAGAGAAGGGCTTAGAGAAATTGACTTTTAAACTGGAGTCTTTAAAAACTCGACTTCTTTTTCAAGCTCAGTTTATGTTGGATCACCCTGAACTAGAGGGAAGTGGAATGGGCAAAGTGCACCTGTGTGGGGACCAGCAGGTCTGATTGCAATGGGGCAGAGGGAGCCCTGTTTTCCCTGTGGGCTTCCCCAGGGTTCAGGCTGAGAGCAGTGCTTAAGATGAATCAGTAAATCAGGAGCATAAACCCAAGCTCAAGAATAAACATATTGAGTAAAGTTTCCCCACAGGTAAAGAAGCAGCTTTGAGAGAATTCCTAAAATAACCCTATAGGGTTGATTCCAAGAGCTTGGTCTCAGCTTTTCAATGTCTTGTTTCTACAGTCCACAATGCCCAGAGTTAGGAATGTCGAACAGCAGCTCCATCAGGCATTTCCTCCTGCTGGCATTGGCAGACACACGGCAGCTGCAGCTCCTGCACTTCTGCCTCTTGCTGGGCATCTCCCTGGCTGCCCTCCTGGGCAACAGCCTCATCATCAGTGCCATAGCCTGCAGCCACCACCTGCACACACCCATGTTCTTCTTCCTGCTCAACCTGGCCCTCAGTGACCTGGGCATGATCTGCACCACTGTCCCCAAAGCCATGCACAATTCCCTCTGGGACACCAGAAACATCTCCTACTCAGGATGTGCTGCACAGCTGTTTTGCTTTATCTTCTTCATTTCAGCAGAGATTTCCCTTCTGACCGTCATGTGCTATGACCGCTACGTGTCCATCTGCAAACCCCTGCACTACGGGACTGTCGTGGGTTGACAGCCTTTATCCCAATATCGTGTGTTGTGTCTGGCAGCTGTGCCTTTTCTCTCTTCCCCCCCCCCGGCCGTCTTGCTGTGGCGGGGCGGGGAAGAGAGGGGGGGAGTGTTTGACCAGGCCTTTTTGGCTTTTTGCTGCTTGGCTTGGCTAGCCGCTTTGCTTGCTTGCTTTCTGCTTTTTGCGCTGTTTTTTTTCCTTTTCTTTTGTTCCCTCTTTCTTACCCTCCCCTGAAGATACTGGACCGGTTCCGGACCTGACCTGAGACGTCCAGGACACCTGGAGCTTGCAAGAGAAGCTTGAAGCCCTCACCATACACAGTCTGTTTTCTTTCCTTTTCTTGTGTTGGGGAGTGTTCTCTTGTTACTTGTAAATAAATAGGTTTTGTTTTCCACTTTGCTCCTCCGAGAAATTCCTTCCCGAACCCGGTGTTGGGGGAGGGGTGGTTGGAGGTTTGTTTTGTTTTGGGGGGCTCCCTTTTGGAGATTTCCCCTAATTTGTCCTAAACCAGGACAATATACTTTTGGTGCGTTGGCCGGGAAACGGAGGCCAAAAAAAAAACAGTGGAAAAAAAACCTATAACAATAATATTTTGGTTTTGGCTATTTTGGTGGGCATATTGGTGATTCATAATGTCATTTGGAGTGGAAGCTTGCCGGTATTTCTGGTCCCTAGGGGTTTTTGAAGTTTTAATACTTTTGTGGTCCCTGGGGTTATTTCCTTACCCAAAAATAGCTCTGATGTTGTCCCTAATAAGTAGCTTTTGTAAGCGGGGGGCACTAACCAGAATAGTCATTGTGCTGGTCTTATGTGTGATGATGTGTCGGATAAAAATGCTGGACTTTATTTCAGGAATGTATGGGTTGCTGTTATGGTTGTTTACTCAGTTTGTTTGAGGAGAAGAAGGGGAAGGGGCTTTTCAGCCTTTGTCCTCCTTCTTGTCGTCCAAATTGTTGACATCTCTATTAGAAAATACTGAATTTCCCCTGAGTTTGAAAGAAACCATCTTTCTGGCATTTAATTTATTAAGCCTTTTCTATACTGTCTGGAGTGTGTATAAAATGAAGACTGAGATTTCTAGAGGGGTTAGAGACACTCCTGACTTAGGAGTAAAACAAAGCAGGAAAAATCTTGACTGGAGTGGGAAATGGGAGGACATGGGCCAGACTTTAAAGGAATTTTCCGATCCTATAGACTGGGACTTTCCATCTGATCAAATTCAGGATCCAGTCGAGGTGGCAAAGTATTTGAGGGAGAAGTGCCATGGTAATACTAAGGAGGAAAGGGTTACTGCAGTGAGCTGGGCCTTGGCGTTTGTTTACCGTACTCTGCTAGATACTGTGGAGCAGCAGATAGCAGAAAGGGAACAGGGAGATAAGTTAGTTACTATCCCAGTGACCCAGGCTGCAGCTAACATCCCAGGCTCCAGGCTAGCAGCTGAATCGGACAATAGGCCCCAACCCATGGCTGTTGCAGCTAATACAAGAGGTGGAAAGTGTAAAGGCAAGACTGATCGAAAGGTGGAGGATGATGATGATGATGCAGGAGAAGGACCCTCACCAAAATCAGAGGCCACATCAAGGGGCACAGAATCTGGAGCTAATATTGACTCCTTTTCTCTGAAGGACCTCAGAGGCCTAAGAAAGGATTACAGACGACAACCTGATGAATCTATAGTTAGTTGGTTAGTCCGCCTTTGGGATGCTGCAGGGGAGGTTACAATTTTGGATGGTACTGAAGCGAGGCATTTGGGATCCCTGTCACATGATCCTGTCATCGATCAAGGTATGATGAGGGGGGCTAACCCTCACAGCCTCTGGGAACGGGTCCTAAGAAGCGTAGCAGAACGATACCTGTGTACGGATGATCTCTATATGCAGCAGACACGGTGGAAGACCATAGAACAGGCGATCCAACGCCTGAGAGAGATGGCGGTGGCAGAGCTCATTTTCTCAGATGATACAACAACTAGGAATCCAGACCTGGTACCATGCACACCTATAATGTGGAGGAAACTTGTGCGACTTGGGCCACCTGAATACGCTTCTGCCCTAGCAATAATGAAGCGGGATGATACATATGAGACTGTGCTCGATATGGCAAAGAAGCTTCGAGCGTATGCAGATGCTGTGCATGGCCCAACTCATGCCAGAATTGCAGCAGTGGAAACCCGACTGCAGAAACTAGAGGACAAAATAGAGGAGAATCATAAGAAACTCCGGGAAGAGATTAAGGAGGACCTTATTCAAATCTCAGCTGTACAAATTAGAGGCCCTGGTGTCCAACGCTGGCGCTCCTTTGATGGGGAGAGAAGGTACATCCCACGGGCTGAGTTATGGGCTTTTCTGCGTGAGTCTGGAGAAGACATGAGGAGATGGGACAGAAAACCCACCGCTGCTTTGGCACAACGGGTGCATGATTTGAAGAAAAGAGAAAGTATCACCAAAAGGATAGCAGCTCCGGTCGCTCGTAGCCGAGATGTTAAGTATGCTGATGACGATGACATGTCCGATCCCCTTGAAGGAACTTCTAAGGCATATGCCCAAGGAAAGAAGGACAATCTGGCTTAGAGGGGCCCTGCCTCCAGCCAGGAAGAGGCACGGGAGAACCGGGTTTTCTGGAAGGTGTGGATCAGATGGCCTGGCACATCAGAGCCACAAGACTATGAAGCATTGGTTGACACTGGATCACAGTGTACCTTAATGCCATCGGAACACGTGGGGACAGAACCTGTTTCCATTGCTGGAGTGACAGGGGGATCACAACAGTTGACTTTGTTGGAAGCTGAGGTGAGCTTGACTGGGAAGGAGTGGCAGGAACATCCGATTGTGACTGGTCCAGAGGCTCCGTGTATTTTGGGCATAGACTTCCTCCGGAATGGCTATTACAAAGATCCTAAGGGATTCAGGTGGGCTTTTGGAATAGCTGCAGTGGAGATAGAGGGTATTAAACAATTGAATACCTTGTCTGGACTATCAGAGAACCCATCTGCAGTAGGACTCTTGAAGGTAGAGGAACAACGAGTGCCAATTGCCACCTCAACAGTGCACCGCAGGCAGTACCGGACGAATCGAGATGCCGTGATCCCCATCCACAAAATGATCCGAGAGCTGGAGAGCCAAGGGGTGGTCAGTAAAACCCACTCACCCTTCAACAGCCCTATCTGGCCCGTGCGAAAATCTGACGGAGAATGGAGATTGACTGTGGACTATCGTGCCTTGAATGAAGTGACTCCACCACTGAGTGCGGCTGTACCGGACATACTGGAACTGCAGTACGAGCTGGAGTCCAAGGCAGCAAAGTGGTATGCGACCATCGATATTGCTAACGCGTTTTTCTCCATCCCTCTGGCAGCAGAATGCAGGCCCCAGTTTGCTTTTACATGGAGGGGAGTGCAGTATACCTGGAACCGACTGCCCCAGGGGTGGAAACACAGTCCTACCATCTGTCATGGACTGATCCAGGCTGCACTAGAAGAGGGTGAGGCTCCAGAACATTTACAATATATTGATGATATCATTGTTTGGGGGAACACGGCAATAGAAGTGTTCGAGAAAGGAGAGAAGATAATTCATATTCTCTTGGAAGCCGGATTTGCCATTAAGAAGAGCAAAGTCAAGGGACCTGCCCGAGAAATTCAGTTTTTGGGAGTGAAGTGGCAAGATGGACGGCGTCAGATTCCTGCAGATGTTATTAACAAAATCACTGCTATGTCCCCACCAACTGATAAGAAGGAAACACAAGCTTTCTTAGGTGCTATAGGTTTCTGGAGGATGCACATCCCTGAGTATAGTCAGATTGTGAGACCCCTTTATCTGGTTACCCGCAAGAAGAACAACTTCCATTGGGGCCCTGAGCAGCAGCAAGCTTTCATCCAGATCAAGCAGGAGATCGCTCATGCTGTAGCCCTTGGTCCAGTCAGGACGGGACCAGATGTGAAGAACGTGCTCTACTCTGCAGCCGGGAGCCATGGTCTGTCCTGGAGCCTTTGGCAGAAGGTGCCTGGCGAGACCCGAGGCCGACCATTGGGATTTTGGAGTCGGAGCTACAGGGGGTCTGAAGATAACTATACTCCAACAGAAAAGGAAATCTTGGCCGCCTATGAAGGAGTCCAAGCTGCCTCAGAGGTGATTGGTACAGAGGCACAACTCCTTCTGGCACCCCGACTACCGGTGCTGGGATGGATGTTCAGAGGAAAGGTTCCCTCTACCCACCATGCCACCAATGCTACTTGGAGTAAGTGGATTGCCCTCATTACGCAGCGCGCTCGAATTGGGAAGTTAAATCGCCCTGGGATCCTGGAAATAATTACAAATTGGCCTGAAGGTGAAAGCTTTAGTGTCGCGGATGAGGAACAAGAGCCAGTGACCCGGGTTGAGGAAGCTCCGCCATACAATCAGTTACCAGCAGAAGAAACGCGTTACGCTCTATTCACCGATGGTTCTTGTCGCGTCATAGGGATGAAACGGAGGTGGAAAGCAGCTGTATGGAGTCCCACTCGACGGGTTGCAGAGGCTACTGAAGGAGAAGGCGAATCCAGTCAATTTGCTGAAATCAAAGCTATTCAACTGGCCCTAGGTATTGCAGAGAGAGAGAGGTGGCCAAGGCTCTATTTGTATACCGATTCTTGGATGGTAGCCAACGCTCTATGGGGATGGCTGAAGAGATGGAAAGAGGCGAACTGGCAGCGCAGAGGAAAACCAATTTGGGCTGCGGAAGAGTGGAAAGATATCGCTACTCGGTTAGAGAAGTTACCTGTGAAGGTTCGCCATGTAGATGCCCATGTCCCCAGAAGTAGAGCTAATGAAGAGCAGCAAAACAACCAGCAAGTACATCAGGCTGCAAAGATAGGGGAGTTGAAGATAGATCTCGACTGGGAGCATAAGGGAGAGTTATTCTTAGCACGATGGGCCCATGATGCCTCAGGCCACCAGGGTAGAGATGCCACCTATAAGTGGGCACGAGACCGAGGGGTGGATCTAACCATGGACAGTATCTCTCAGGTTATTCGTGACTGTGAGACGTGTGCTGCCATTAAGCAGGCCAAGCGGGTGAAGCCCCTCTGGTATGGGGGGCGGTGGTCTAAGTACAAATACGGGGAGGCCTGGCAGATTGATTACATCACACTGCCTCAAACCCGCCAGGGCAAGCGCTATGTACTGACCATGGTAGAAGCCACCACGGGATGGTTGGAAACCTACCCTGTGTCTCATGCCACAGCCCGTAACACTATCTTGGGCCTTGAAAAGCAGGTCCTTTGGAGGCACGGTACTCCCGAGAGAATTGAGTCGGATAATGGGACTCATTTTAAAAACAATCTTATTAATACTTGGGCTAGGGAACATGGCATCGAGTGGATATACCATATCCCCTATCATGCACCAGCTGCAGGGAAGGTGGAAAGGTATAATGGATTGTTAAAAACCACCTTAAAAGCATTGGGTGGGGGGTCTTTTAAAAACTGGGAGCAGCATTTAGCAAAGGCTACCTGGTTAGTTAACACTCGAGGTTCCACCAACCGAGCAGGTCCTGCTCAGTCTGAGCTCCTTAATATAGTAGATGGGGATAAAGCCCCAGTGGCCCATGTCAGAGGTTTGTTGGGAAAGACAGTATGGATCAACCCTGCCTCGAGTACAGACAAACCCATCCGTGGGATTGTCTTTGCTCAAGGACCAGGTTATACATGGTGGATAATGCAGAAAGATGGAACAACACGGTGTGTACCTCAGGGAGACCTGATTGTGGGATGAGACTCATATATGAATGTCATTGTTTGTTGAATGTGAGACAGAAGGAAACTGTAAGTGTCAAAGGTCTGAGCAAGTAAGATGAGAGGAATGCGTAAGTGTCAAAGGTGTGAGTACGTGAAATGAAAGTTTTATTGTATATTCACGATATGGGATAAGGGGTGGAGTGTCGTGGGTTGACAGCCTTTATCCCAATATCGTGTGTTGTGTCTGGCAGCTGTGCCTTTTCTCTCTTCCCCCCCCCCGGCCGTCTTGCTGTGGCGGGGCGGGGAAGAGAGGGGGGGAGTGTTTGACCAGGCCTTTTTGGCTTTTGGCTTTTTGCTGCTTGGCTTGGCTAGCCGCTTTGCTTGCTTGCTTTCTGCTTTTTGCGCTGTTTTTTTTCCTTTTCTTTTGTTCCCTCTTTCTTACCCTCCCCTGAAGATACTGGACCGGTTCCGGACCTGACCTGAGACGTCCAGGACACCTGGAGCTTGCAAGAGAAGCTTGAAGCCCTCACCATACACAGTCTGTTTTCTTTCCTTTTCTTGTGTTGGGGAGTGTTCTTTTGTTACTTGTAAATAAATAGGTTTTGTTTTCCACTTTGCTCCTCCGAGAAATTCCTTCCCGAACCCGGTGTTGGGGGAGGGGTGGTTGGAGGTTTGTTTTGTTTTGGGGGGCTCCCTTTTGGAGATTTCCCCTAATTTGTCCTAAACCAGGACAGGGACCCTCCTGGGCAGCAGAGCTTGTGCCCACATGGCAGCAGCTGCATGGGCCAGTGCCTTTCTCAATGCTCTGCTGTATACAGCCAATACATTTTCCCTGCCCCTGTGCCATGGCAATGCCCTAGGCCAGTTCTTCTGTGATATCCCCCAGATCCTCAAGCTCTCCTGCTCACACTCCACCTTCCGAAATATTTGGATTTCATTGCTTGGTGTCTGTTTTTGTTTTGGTTGTTTTGTGTTCATTGTTTTCTCCTACGTGCAGATCTTCAGGGCCGTGCTGAGGATCCCCTCTGAGCAGGGACGGCACAAAGCCTTTTCCACCTGCCTCCCTCACCTGGCCGTGTTCTCCCTGTTCATCAGCAGTGGCTTTTTTGCCTACCTGAAGCCCCCCTCCATCTCCTCCCCACCCCTAGATCTCGCCATGTCAGTTCTGTACTCGGTGGTGCCTCCAGTACTTAACCCCATCATCTACAGCCTGAGGAACCAGGAGCTCAAGGCTGTGGTGTGGACACTGATGAGTGGACCATTTAGGAAACATTAAACATATGCCAATTTCTGCATATCTCTTGAAATAAAAGTGATCTTTGATACTACTTGTTGGATTGGTTATGTTTTTTATTCTGTTTTCATTTTTTAATATTCTCCCTAAACCAAGGCCATTTTTCTGCAATTTCTTATTTTGTTTCTCCAATTTCACTATGGCCTCAGACTGTGTCAATGAGGAGCTGGTCTCTTGGTGGCTTTAAAGGAGCTAAACGATCTCACAGCAGAGTTTTCACAGGAGATCCCCCTATTGTTGCCTCCTCTGGAGCTACAGCAGCAATGTCTGTGTGCAGAGCTGGGGCAGATCAGTGCTGGCACAGCAGCTGTGCCCAGCAGCAGCAGCACTTGGTGTTGCCAGTGCTGCTGCCGTGGCCCTGCCCTGCTGCCCTGGTGGCCCTGGTGTTGCTGCAGGGCCTGAGTGCTCTCGTGGCCAGGCACAGCCCTGGGGGTGGCAGCGCCGGGGCTGCAGCAGGGACAGGCCATGGGCACTGCTGGGGCAGCGCTGACGCCACAGGCCAGGGCCTGGGGGCTCCAGGCTCCTTGTCCAGGCTCTCTCAAGAACATGGCCAGGCCAATGCTCAGCACAGAAAACTACCGTGCGTAGCTCCAGGCTGGCCGTGGGCAGGCTGGGGGCAAACAGCATGGCTGGGGCTCTGCAAGGGCCCTGGGGCAGATGGGAAGGAACAGCAGAGCAGGGGCTGATCCATCCCCAGTGCGCTGCACAGTCCAGGGCAGCATCCCAGAGCGTCCTCATGGAGCTGCTAACAACATCCCCTGGTCTGCAGCCCTGGCCTCTCCCCCAGCTCACACAGGTGCCCCATCCTTGCAGGCACAGACACGGCAGCACTGGCTCAGCAGCCCCTGTTTGCATTGCACACAGCAGGGGGAGCACCCCCATGCTGGTGGTGTGGGGACATGAACCTGAGGGAGCACAAATGCCATCAGCCCCTGGGGCCAGCAAGGGCTGGGGGACACCAGGGAAACCACTCAGCTTTGTCCTGGCCTCTGCAGTCAGACAGAAAGTTTGTTCCCATCAGCTGGGAGTTTCCTGTCCCACTGCAGACGCTGTTGCTCAGAGCCAGGACTGCCTAGCAGCCACCCCCAAACTGCCCTGAGCATTTCCCTGGCTTCACCTTTGCTTTCTTTCCTTGTCCCTGATCCAGATTCCTTCCTATTGCCCATTGCTGTCCCCTCCCCTGCAAACAGCCCATCCCTGCTTGCCCTTTCCTCTCTGGCCCCACTCCCCATTGCAGTTCCTGACTTGGCCCCATGGGAACGTCCCTTGGGCAGCAGGATCATCCTACAAGTGCTGCAGGAATTGTCTGCAGGCTCCTGCAGTGCCTGGTACTGCTCCCTTGCCAGCGGCACCCCAGGGCAGGGGGGCACATCTGGGCTGCTGTGTCTGTCTCTGGGGCTCCCTGTTCTGGGCAGTTAGGAAGGGCTGCAGAGGCTCTGCAGGACTGACAGGATGGGCTTTGGGGCTGGCAGGAGAAGCTGAAGGACCTGGGCAGCTGGAGCTTCTGAAGAGGAGGCCCAGGGCTCCTCCTGCAACTGCTCCAAGGGTGGTTTCAGAGAATCCCAGAATCAGCAAGGCTGGGAAAGACCTTGGAGATCATCAAGTCCCACCTGAGACCTGACACCGCCTTGTCACCCCTGGGCCTCCTCTGCTCAGGAATAAACAACCCCAGCTCCCTCAGCCACTCCTCACAGCATTTCTGCTGCAGGCACCTCATCAGCCTTGTTGTCCTTCTCTCGACACGCTCCAGCCTCTCCATGTCCTTCCCAAACTGGGAGGCCACAACTGGACACTGCGCTCAAGGTGCTGCCCAGCCAGTGCCGAGCACAGGGGAGGAATCCCTGCCCTGCTCCTGCTGGCCACACCATTCCTGATCCAGGCCAGGAGCCATTGGCCTTCTTGGCCACCTGGGCACACTGCTGCCTCATGCCCAGCCTGCTGTCCATCACACCCTGCAGGTCCCTTTCTGCCTGGCTGCTCTCCAGCCACTCTGTCCCCAGCCTGTAGCGCTGCAGGGGTTTTTGCAGGCCAAAGTTCAAGATCCGGCACTTGGACTTGTTAAACGCGGCCTTGTTGGATTTGGGCCCTGGATCCAGCCTGTCCAGGGCCCTCTGCAGAGCCCTCCTGCCCTCCAGCAGATCCACACTCACACCCAGCTTGGTGTCATCTGCAAATTTGCTGATGCTGGACTCAATCCCCTCATGCAGATCATCAATGCAGATATTGAAATCCACACTGGCTGTCTCTGATCCCTTGGCCATCCTGTGGGTGCCCTGGGATGGCACTCAGGGTGATCTGTACCATAACCTTGCTGGGCACCCAGGTCAGGCTTGATTTATTATTTTATGATATATATACTACATTATAACTATACTAAAAGAAATAGAAGAGAAAGGTTCTCAGAAGGCTAGCTAAGCTAAGAATAGAAAAAAACAGAATGAATAACAAAGATCTGTGTCTCAGAGAGTGAGCGGGAGCCAGCTCTGCCGTGACTGGTCAGTAAATCCAAATATCCACAGGAGACCAATCAGGGATCCACCTGTTGCACTGCACAGCAGCAGATAACGATAGTTTACATTTGTTGCTGAAACTTCTCAGCTTCAGCAGGAAAAATCTTAATGAAAGGATTTTAATGAAAAGATGTTTTTGACACCTGACTGAGCTGGCCGGACACTGAGGCTGGTGAACTTCCAGTTCCCCTTCTCACACAATGGGCATTGTGGGGTTTCCATAGGCCTGGGGTTTTGGAGAACAAGCTCCAGGTGTCAGCTCACCTGGTGTAGACAATTTATCATCTGGTAACATGAGGTGACAGAGTGGGCTTTGACATCACAGAGCGGGTTATGTGAGGTGTTTGGGCAATATGACATCATATACTGCCTCTGTGACATCACTGAGCCGGCTGTGACATCACAGGGCAGATGTCTGACATCACAGAGCAGACTGTGACATCACATAGTTGGCTGTGACCAGCTGTGACCAACCATCAGAGATCAGCTGTGCAGCATTGGAGAATGGGCTGTGAAATCACAGAGTTGGCTGTGACATCCCAGAGGGGCTGTGTGACATCCCAGCAGGGCTGTGTCAGGTCACTGGGTTGGTCACTCTGCCCCAGCTCCCCCTCACAGTTTCTCCCAACAAGTCCAATGCTGTTCATGCCCAGCAGGGTCCCTGTCCCACGGGATTCCCCCGGCCCACCTGGAGCCACAGCCTCCACCAAAAGATGTTCCACAGGATGCACCCCAGAGCCTGACATGGGGACAAGGGGCCAGGGCTGTGTGACCAGGACATCAAGGACGGGGATTATCCAGGTCACTGTGGCCTCGGTGGGGTTCCCCAGGCTAGGAAAGATGTCTGGCAGCTGGAGCAGGGTCTGGGAAGGGCCTCCAAGGTGGGGCTGGAGCCCTTGGGCTGTGAGCAGAGGCTGAGGGAGCTGGGCTTGTCCAGCCTGGAGCAGGGAAGGCTGAGGGGCTCCTCATCCCAGCCTGGCAGTGCCAGCGAGGAGGGGATGGAGAACACAGAGCCAGGCTCTTGACAGGCTGCTGGGGGGAGACAAAAGCCAATGGGTGGAAGGGGAAAGAGGGGAGATCAGACCGGACATGAGGAGGTGAAATGAGTCAGGCTGGTTTCAGCATTTCCTCAACAACAAAAGCAGCCTGACTTCCCTTCTCCATTCATCACTGAAAGCTTTCTAGATCAAGAATTGTTTGAGCTGTTTTGTCCCCACTACAGAACGAGCATCCTGATACAAGAACTTAATTGTGCTTATATCTATCACAGAACCACATTTGTCTGAAATTACTTTTAGTATGGAAATCACTTGTGGATGGTGGACTCATCAGACGCTGCTGGGATATTGCACATAGCTCAGGGAAGAGCGGGATTGTTATTAAATTGTGTCCTGTTCCACTGTGGTCCGTTGGCCATGAAGAGAATCTTTCCGTGCCTCTGAGTCTCATCAGTTCCTGACCCCCAAAGGACAGAAACCCTGATGAGCTGTGCTTCCCACTCCAGTGGTGACACTTCCACCTTCCTCCATAGCCAGAGCAGAGCTCCCTTGTACCACAAAGTCCCTGGCAAAGGAGGAATGAAGGAAACAGGACAGGCTGTGGGGATCAGGTGTGGGGTAGATCCAGGGACAAGACTGACTTTTGCATATGATGGAGCTGTCCTTCCCCTGGCTTTGTTGGCTGACAAGAAATGAACATCCATCTGTGTCTCAGGCAGCTCCTTCTCCAAGGAAAGCAGGTGGGAGTTGGAGTCAAGGAGCTGAAAGCTGCAGGTGCAGCCTGGGCTGGAGGGAGCTCAGATTTGCACAAGGCTGCTCTGAGTGCCAGGGCTTGGATGGGGGAAATGGGGTGGGGGTAGGGACAGAGTCTGATTGATTGTCAGCCAGGAAGGGTCTTCACTTTCATGTCTATTCAAACTACAAGAGGAGGTACTTGGATTCAGTGTCAGCTGGAGATTGCACGGATCAAAAAATTAGCAGGGAGAAGAAACCTAATTTGGACCTAGGAAATCTTTTCTCACTGTCTCTTTAAATAGAATCTATTCAACTTGAATACACTACTGGAATTCGTCTAATTAACCACAAAATATTTGGAAATTAAATCAAATTACCCCCAGAGGCTTGGCTTGTTAAGGTGTTCTGAATGTTAATGAGCCCTGGGACACTGAATTCCTGCACTCAGGAGCTGAAGGCTGAACAAGCCTCAGGAGCAGAAAAATTCAGCAGCAGCCTCCAAGGTGCTGAGGATGTCAGCAGCCCCCACTGAGGCCATCCCTGCCCAGAGACCGTGGGGGAATGGGCAGACAAGGAGAGCGTCCCTGGGGCTGGGGCAGCACAACTCAGAGGCAGCAGCGGCTCCAGCTGGGAAATGGACTGTGGAATGTGGCTGGGAAAGCCCTGCCTGGGCTGGGCCAAGCAGGACACACAAGCCCTGACTCCCATCCCCCAAACAACTCTCTCAAGGAGACATTTAAAAGGAATTACAATTGTTTGTGTCCTCTGAGTAGGATGGACTGGAGAAATACCAGCAAGAGATTTTCAGGACCCCAAAACAACAAAACAGACTTTGCTAGTAACTTCACAAAATGAGAGAAATTTTAACAACTGGTTTAAAACGACATTCAATGAACCTAGAACACTTCTTAAAGCACTGACTTGGCCCATTCAACTTCACAAACTCTAAGCTATTTGAATTTTACATTACTCAGATTTACAAAAGGACAGAAATAGAAGGAAATGACAGAAAGAGGGAAAGGCAAAAAAATACAGAGGAGCACAAACAGAGGTACCAACTCCTGGATTCCAGCACATTTCAGGTGGAAATTCCAAGAGGAGGTTGGGTCAAGATGTGTGCTTGCCTTGTGGTCAGCCTTCAATATCCCTTTGTCTCCCTGGGCCCTTTCCCCAGGTGGGCCTTGGGCTCATTTGGTCCCTCAGGAGCTGGGCTGGGGCTGCAGAGGTGGCTGTGGAGCATTGCCTGTGCTGTGCCAGGGACTGGCAGACACTGCTGGGCTGGGATAGAGGCTCTGGGGGGATTGGGGTTCCAGGGCCGGGCAGGGCTGGACCTGCCCCTTCCTCCCCCCCACCCCTGACAAAATGTTTTCAGCCAACAATCTCTTCCAGTCTGTCACAATGGACAATGTTGGAGGTGAAATCCCAATCTCGGCCATGGGCACCTGGACTAGAAGGACAGTTCTTTCCCAAAGTTAGGAAAGAACAGAGCTTTCCCCAGAGTTTTGGGGACAGATGAAAGGTGACCCTTGTGAAACCATTACCAGCCAGATTTGTCCTGACAATCTTCCTATTGGAACAATCCCTGGATATATGGAATTTTGGAGGTGAAATCCCAATTCTGGCCATGGGTGTCTGGAGGAGAAGGCCAGTTCTTTTCCATGAGAAGGAAAGCACAGAGCCCCAGTATTTCAATAGCAGATGAGGAGACTCTCAATGTGCCAAGGTCAGCTGGACCAGTCAGGCACAATCGCCTGTTGATTACAAGAAGACCTGCAGTGTCACAATGGACCCTTGGTTCAATGAAGTCCAGCATTGTCACAGTAGTCCCTATGTTTCATGAGGCCCAGTGGTGTCCAATGGTCCCAACGAATCCATGAAGCTTTGCAGTGTCACAATGGTCTCCGTAGCTCTCCAGGCCCCACAATATCACGTGACTTCTCTGTTCCATGAGCCCTGAAATGTCACAATGGCCCTTTGGACCCTGGGAGTTTCTAGTGTCACAATGTTCTCCTTTGGGTCAACAGTGTCACAAGGGACCAGTTATGACATGAGGCCCCACAATGTCACAATGGTTGGTTCCATGCAGCCCTACAGTGTCACAAAGCCTCTTGGTTTCATGAGGCCCCACAGTGTCACAATGGTCCTCTTGGTTCTGTAAGGAACCCCAGGGTCACAATTGTCTCACTGGTTCCATGAGGCTCCACAGAGTCACGGTGGACCCTTGGTTTGATGGGGCCTGCCAGTGTCACAATGATCCCTACATTCATGGAGCCACACACTATCACTACAATTCCCTTGTTCCATGAGGCCCTGCAATGTCACAGTGCTCTCCATGATTCCATGAGGCCCCACAGTGTCACAATGGTCCCTTGGTCTCACAGGGCCCCACAGTGTCACAATGGTCCCTTGGTTCCATGGCCCTGTGCTGCTGCATTCCCCCCTCCCCTTCTCAGGCTGCCCTGCCAGCTGAGAAATGCTCCTTGGGCCTCGGCCTTGGCCAGCAGCCCCTGGGCTCAGCTCCTCTGCAGCTCATCACAAACACTGTCTGCTCCAGGCACTGCTGCTGCCCAACCAGCTCCTAGGTTCTGTAGGAGCAGCCCTGGGAACTGTTTTTGTTCCCTCAGTAGCACAACATCCCTGTTCTCACACTGCCAAAGAAAGCTGTTGGTGCCAAGTGCGGCCAGGATGAGCCATTGCTGGGACTGAAGCCCCTCTCTTGGGGCCCTGCACACAGCGCTCCAAAAGGGGCCCTTGGAGCTCTCCTGGGCCAGCGATTCCTCTGAGTGGGGCCTCTCCCAGCAGGGAACTCTCCCGTTTGCTGCACTCGGGGATCCTGAACAACGACGGAGCCTGGGCCGATCCCCCCACTCCTCCAGGCTCAGCCCTTCACCTGCTGGGGAGATACCAAAGATCCACAGTGAGCATTTCCTGCCCTCAGGGGAATTGCTCACAGGTGCCTTGCACTGACTCTGTGTCTGTGTGCACACAGGAGTGCCTGTGCTGGGGAAATGTGGCAGAAATGCTGCTCCCTGAGGGGCTTGAGTGCCTTGGATAGCTGAGCCAGTCAGGTCTGTAAGTAAGGTTAAGTTATGAGGTCTAAGCTAAGTTAAATGCTTCTAAGAGTTGTTCTTTTGCTACGTTATGTTAAATATAACTTATCAGCTAAGTTGAATATTGTTAAGTTTTATTCCTCTGTTAAATTTCTAACATAGGTTTTAAGTTAGGTTAAATACTGTTAAGTTCTGTTCTTTTGCTAAATTGTGTAGTTGACTGTATCAGTTAAAATTAAGGTATGAGATAAGTCCTGTTAAGTTTGAGCTCTGTTAAGCTTTTAGGCCATATTCCTTTTATCCTTGCCCTCACTGTCCTTGTGTCTCACAAACACACAGGGACTATTCTCGGTTCATTTCTGGTTTGATTGCCTGGATTTGGTTTGGTTTTGTTGTTGCTTTGTTGCCTTGGTGTGCCTGAAATGTCCCCTCAGGAGCAGAGTGACTCTTGCCAAGGAACTTTGTGCTGCTTGAAATAAACAGGGCCAGGAGACTTCTTCTCCTTTTTGATGCCTTTATTAAAAGTGATCAGCTCAGGATTGGGCAGCTCGGCGGGGCTGCAGTCCCCGTTGTCTCTCCCAGGGCGACTCAGAGGAGGAGGACGACATGCCCCCCCTCCACCAGGGGCAGAGCTGGGGGTCCGGTCCTCGTGGGAGCCTTTAGGGCATCAAGACCCTCCGATGTTGGATTGGTCTCAGTGTCACTTCCTCCCAGACCCGGCACAGGGGCTCTCAAACGCAGGGTGAGGAATCACGAAGGTTTTCAGCATCTCTGCAGGCTCAGCATATTAGCGTTCAAAAACATATAATCACGGGGATTATATGCGGTGCCTTTTATTAAGAGCTCTGGGAATCGGGGTATATTCGACCCAAATCTGACTCCGACCATACATCCGAAATGATCATGTTTTATACTCTATCGTTACATAACTTTCATGTTAATTATTAAACTTATATTGTTCTATTGTATACATAAATTTAGCCCCTCTCTGAATTTCCAACATAGTTTCTCACTATTCTTCTTATGGTTATATAATAATTACATTTAATTACTAAACAATCATCACATCTAACAATTATATAATTTATCATACTGCTTATGCAGGTGCAGTTGATCTGGTAAAGCACAAAGCCTAACATTTTAGATTCTATCTTTAACTTTTTCCAGGGTTCCACTATCAAGCACTCCGCTCCTCATGTCCAGACATCACTCCAATCTCTCAACTCTTACCTGACTTGTTGCTTTTGGCATTTTCTCAGTGCATTCGGAGCAGGGGTCCCACACAGCATGAAATAAATAGGGCCAGGAGACTTCTTCTCCTTTTTAATGCTTTTATTAAAAGCGATCAGCTCAGGATTGGGCAGCTCGGCGGGGCTGCAGTCTCCGTCGTCTCTCCCAGGGCGACTCAGAGGAGGAGGACGACATGCGCAGCTTTGTCCACCAGGGGCAGAGCTGGGGGTCCGGTCCTCATGGGAGCCTTTAGGGCATCAACACCCTCTGATGTTGGATTGGTCTCAGTCTCACTTCCTCCCAGACCCGGCCCGGGGGCTCTGGAACGCAGGGTGAGGAGCAACGAAGGTTTTCAGCATCTCTGCAGGCTTAGCACTACGCTCCTCTCATCCAGACATCACTCCAGTCTCTCAACTCTTAGCTGGCTCGTTGTTTTGGGGGTTTTCTCAGTGCATTCGGAGCAGGGGTCCCACACAGCATGCTGGTCCTTGGAGTATTTTGCACATCCCTCCCCTCCAAAATCTCTTCTCCTTGGTGTTCGGGAGGTCCCCACCCTTCACTGTCTCAGAGCGGGGCCATTACCTCACCCCAGCCAGGGCTTTCACTGATACAAAAACAACCATTAACAACAGCGACCCGTAACTACCATAACACAGGCAGAACCCCAGCAGCAACAGTGGTAACCTTTTTCTCACAGAAAGATCAACAGAATTTTTGTGCATAACAGTCCCCCTCTTTCTCTTTGATCGAGCTTAAATTTTAAGCTCGCATCAACTTACAATTTTTGATTTGTGGGTTTCCTATTTAATTTCTTGAATCGACCGTAAATTTCTTGTGCACTTTGGTAATCACGGTTACTTAACTTTGTCACTTTCCTTGGTTTCTTTAGGTTGGCCTGCACGGCAAATGCTGTTTTAGTGAAACAGATAAATAAGCACAGTAAAAAGAGCAATCCTCCAAGTACACACACAGTGAGGAAAACTACTCTTTCCCATACATCCGTTTTGAAAATCTCCGGGTTCTCCCACCAACTGGAATCAAGTGTTTTGGGTCCAAAAATGAGAAATTTGTAAAAAAAAAAAGGGGGGGGGGGGGGAATTTGGGTCCAAAAAGGGGAAATTTGGGACTAAAAAGGGAAATTTGGGTTCAAAAAATGGAGAATTTGGGGCCAAGAATGGAGAATTTGGGCTGAAAATGGGAGAATTTGGGTCCAAAAAAGGGAAATTTGTACCAAAAAAGGAGAATTCGGGTCTAAAAGGGGAATGTGGGTGCTCAGGTGGGAAGATTGGGCCCCACAAGGGAAATTTGGGCTGAAAAAAGGGAAAATTTGGGCTCAAAAAGGAGAATTTGGGTCTAAAAGGGGAATTTGGGTGCTCAGGTGAGAAGTCTGGATCTAAAAAAGGGGAATTTTAGTCTAAAAAGGGGGAAAATTGGACCAAAGAAGGGGAATTTGGGGCCAAAAAGGGAAATTGGGGACTGAAAAAGGAGAATTTGTGTCAAGGAAGGGAAAGTTTGGGACTAAAAATGGCAATTTGGGTGCTCAGGTGGGAAGTTTGGGGTCAAAAATGGGAATTTGGGGGGGTTTTGGGTGTCCCAAGGGGGGAATTTGGGGGATTTTGGAGAATTTGGGGGATTTGGGGTGTCCTGAGGGCGGATTTGGGGGAGTTTGAGGCATTTTGGGGAAGTTTGGGTTTCCTGAGAGGGGAATTTTGGGGGAATTCATGGGAATTTGGGTGTCCTGAGGAGGAAATTTGGAGGATTTTGGGGGGGATTTGGGGTGTCCTGAGGGATAATTCGGGGGATTTTGGGGGAATTTGAGGGAATTTGGGAGGGTTTTGGAGGATTTTGAGGGGTTTTGGGGTGTCTTGAGGGGGAAATTGAGGGGATTTTGGGGGAATTTGAGGGACTTTGGGTGACCTGAGGGGGATTTTGGGGGAGTTTGGATGTCTTGAGGGGGGAATTTGGGGAAGAATTTGGGGGATTTTGGGAGAACTTGGGGGATTTGGGGCATCCTGAGGGGGAATTTTGGGGGGAATTTGAGGGAATTTGGGTGTCCTAAGGGTTTTTTAGTGGGATTCAGGTTGTCCTGAGGAGGGAATTTGGGAAATTTTGGGGAAATTGGGGGAATTTTAGGGAAATTTGGTGGAGTTTATGGGAATTTGGGGGATTTTGGGGGGAATTTGGGCATCCTGAGGGGGAAATTTGGGGCACTTTTGGGGAGTTTGGGTGTTCTGAGGGAGAATTTGGGCAATTTTGGATGTTTTGAGGGGGAGTTTGGGGGGAATTTGGGGATTTTGAGGGATTTTAGGTGTCCTGGGGGGGGGGATTTGGAAGAATTTGGGGGTTCTGAGAGGGAATTTTGGGGGATTTGAGAGGAATTTGGGGGATTTTTGTTGTCCCGATGGGCGAATTTGGGTTATTTTGGGGAATTTGGGGGATTTTGGGTTTCCTGAGGGGGAATTTTGGGGGAATTTGGGTGTCCTGAGGGGGGAATTTGGGGGAATTTTGAGGGATTTGGGGGATCTGGGGGGAAATTTTGAGGACTTTGAGGGAATTTGTGGAAGTTTGGGAGGAATTTGGGGGATTTTGGGTGTTCTGAGGGGGAATTTTGGGGAAATTTGGAGGATTTGGGGTGTCCTGAGGGGGGATTTTGAGGGAATTTGGGGGAAGGAACTTGGAGGAAGTTGAGTGCCCTGAAGGGGAAATGTGGGGAATTTTGGGGCAATTTGAAGGATTTTGGAGGGAATTTGGGGGATTTTTGAGGCATTTTGGGGGTTTTGGGTGTCCAGAGGGGGGAATTTGGGGATTTTGGGGGAAATTGAGACATTTTGGGGGTCCTGAGCGTGGATTGTCGAGGGAATTTGGGGGACATCTGGGGAGTTTTTGGTTTCCTGAGGAGGAAATTTGGGGTGTCCTGAGGGGGAATTTGAGGGATTTTGGGGGGAATGTATGGGAATTTGGGTGTCTTAAGGGGGAATTTGGGTGATTTTGGGTGTCCTGAGGGGGTGTTTGTGGATTTTGGAGAGATTTGGGGGATCCTGAGGGGGAATTTTGGGAGATTTTGGGGAAATTGGGAGATTTGGGGCATTTCGGGGCATTTTGGGTGTCCTGAGGGGGAATTTGAGGAATTTTGGGGTAATTTGGGATTTTGGGGTGTCCTGAGGGTGAATTTGGGGGATTTTTCGAGGAATTTGGGGGAGAATCTGGGGAATTTGGGAGGATTTTTGATGTCCTGAGGGGGAATTTGAGGGAATTTAGAGAATTTTGTGGGAATTAGGGGGATTTTGAGAAAATTTGGGGGAATTTGGGAGATCTTGTGGAGATTTTTTTTTATTTGGGGTGTCCAGAGAGGCGAATTTGAGGGGATTTGGGAGAATTTGATTATTCTGAGAGGGTATTTTGGGGGAATTTGGGGCATTTTGGAAAATTTGGGTGGAATTTGGGTGTCCTGAGGGGGAATTTGGGGAATTTGAGAGGAAATTGTGGCATTTTTGTTCTCCTGAGGGAGAATTTGGGAAAATTTGGAGATTTTGGGTGGAATTTGGGGGATTTTAGGTGTCTGGAGAGGGGGATTTGGGTGTCCTGAGGGGAGAATTTGGGAGATTTTGGGGAAATTGGGGTATTTGGGGCATTTTGGGGGATTTTAGGTGTCCTTAGAGGGGATTTTGGGGGAATTTGGGGAATTTTGGGGAGATTTTTGTGGATTTTGGCTGTCCTGAGGGGGAATTTGGGGATGTTTGGAGGAATCTGGGGGAGAATCTGGGGAATTTTGGAGGATTTTTGATGTCCTGAGGGGAAATTTGAGGGAATTTAGGGATTTTAGGGATTTTGAGGGATTTGGGGCAATTTGGAAAATTTGGGGCATCCTGAGGGGGGATTTGGGGGCATTTTGGGGGATTTTTGGTTGCCTGAGGGAGGAATTTGGGGAAATTTGGAGAATTTGGGGCATTTTGGGTGTCCTGAGGGGGGAATTTGGGGATTTTGGGGAAATTTGGGGAATTTTAGAGGAATTTGGGAGATTTTTGTTGTCCTGAGGGGGAATTTGGGTTATTTTGGAGAATTTTGGAGGAATTTGGGTGTCCTGAGGGGATAATTGGGGAAATT
This sequence comes from Melospiza melodia melodia, assembly GCF_035770615.1. Lineage (NCBI taxonomy): Eukaryota > Metazoa > Chordata > Aves > Passeriformes > Passerellidae > Melospiza > Melospiza melodia. The sequence goes on from NC_086210.1 coordinate 4,769,143, forward strand.
TGGAGGATTTGGGGGAATTTGGGGCACTTTGGGTGTCTTGAGGGGGAATTCGTGGATTTTGCGGCAATTTGGGGGATCCTGAGGGGGAAATTTGGGAGATTTTGGGGAAATTGGGGAATTTGGGGGAAATTTGGGGCATTTTGGGAGATTTTGGGTGTCCTGAGTGGAAATTTGGGGATTTTGGGGGAATCTGGGGGATTTGGGGTGTCCTGAGGGGCAATTTGAGAGATTTTGGGGGGAATTTGAGGGGGGGATTAGGGGGGGGATTTGGGGGGGACTCTGAGGGGGAAGCTGGGCGATTTTGGGGGAATTTGGAGGATTTTTGGGGGGAATTTGGGGCATTTGGGGGGAATTTGGGGGATTTTGAGTGTCCTGAGGTGGCAGGTTTGGGATTTTGGAGGAATTTTGGGGTGTCCTGAGGGGGAATTAGGGGGAATTTGGCGGGAAACTTCAGGTGTCCAGAGGAGAGGAATTTGGGGGGGGGGAGGGGGAATTTTAAGGATTTTGGGGGAATTTTGGGGGAGTTTGCTTGTCCTGAGGGGGGATTTGGGATAATTTGTGGGATTTTGTGGGATTTTATAGGATTCTGTGTAATTTTCCCCTCGGAAAGTGTCCCCGGCCAGGCTCCCCACACGCTTGGCCCACCCCGTCCGCTTCTTCCCCGGTGACAAATTCTTGCCGCACTGCCTGACCCTGAAACGGAGATTCGGGGTCCTGCCCACCCAGCGGGGCCGGGCCCTGCTCTGAGGGACCCCAAAAACACCCCCAAAACCCCAAATCCCCCCAAAAACCCTCGGTGGAGGAGATGGAGCTCAGTCAAACCCGCTGAGCTGAACTCGATGGGAGGGAGGGGTTAAAAAGGCGGAAATTGCGAATATTAAAGGATTTTGGAGCTTGGAGGTGTCTGAGTGTTGGTGATCAATAAAATAAACAGGGCCAGGAGACTTCTCCTTTTTAATGCCTTTATTAAAAGTGATCAGCTCAGGATTGGGTGGCTCGACGTCCTGTTGTCTCCCAGGGCGACTCAGAGGAGGAGGATATGCGCAGCTTTGTCCACTAGGGGCAGAGCTGGGGCATCTGGTCCTCGTGGGAGCCTTTAGGGCGTGGTGATCCCTTCCAGCTGTTGGTTCGGTCCGAGTCTCCTTTCCCCCCAGACCTGGCCCGGGGAATCTCCAAGACAGGGTGAGGAATGATGAAGGTTTCCAGCATCTCTTGCAGGCCCAGCACTCCACTTCTCACACCCAGACATCACTCCAGACTGTCAACTCTTATTTGGCTCGTTGTTTTTGGGGTGTCTCCGTGGGTTTGGAGTCGGGGGTCCCACAAAGCATTCTGCTCCTTGGAGTCACTTTGCATAACCCCTCCCCTCCAGGTCTCTTCTCCTCACTGTTTGGAGAGGTCCCCACCCATTACTGTCTCAGGAGAAGGGCCATTACCTCGCCCCAGCCAGGGCTTTCACTAATACAAAAACAACCATTAACGACAACGACCCGTAATTACCATAACACAGGCAGCAGCCCAGCAGTAGTGGTAACTTTTTCTCACAGAAAAAATATTAACCGAATTTTTGTTCATAACAGTCCCCCCTCTTTTTCTTTGATCGAGCTTAAATTCTAAGCTCGCATCAACTCACAATTTTTTGTTTTGAATCTACTATAAATCTCTTGTGCACTTTGGTAATCATAGTTACTTAACCTGGTTACTTTCTTTGGTTTCTTCAGGTTGGTCTGCATGGCAAGTACTATTCTACTAAAACAGGTAAATAAGCATAGTAAAAAGAGCAATCCTCCAAGTACACACACAGTGAGAAAAACTACCTTTTCCCATACATCCTTTTTGAAAATCTTTAGGTTCTCCCACCCACTGGGATCAAGTGTAGGAGTTTGTTCTTCATTATTTACACATGCTAACCTTTTTATTTCGTTTGAAATGTTCCTAATAATTGAATTCTTTATTTTTAATACTGCCTCAAGCCGAATAACTTTGTTTAACATAGATATTGGGATCTGAATTTGGCTTTTACAATTTTGGATTTTCTCAATTTCTACTTCACTTTGCCTATTCTGTTTAATTTCTCCCAAATTATTATATATAGGAACTCCCAAACTTGATCCAGTTTCTTTGGGTAATAAGAAAATTGGTTCTATCACTCTAGCGGCGCAGCTGCCAGGCAAGATCAAATCTAGGGGTTTTAAGGCTCCCCTGAAATGTGTTCCAAAAGGAGTTTATCTCTTTTCCAGTACACTCATATAAATACTTGTAACAAACAATTTTTCTTACCATTTTTACCATTTCTTTGCTTTTCACTAGATCTGCTGAGCTTGTTTCAGCAGCATCACATTCAAAGCACAACCAGGCTTCCCCTATAGGGCACTCTCCTAGGAGTGGCTGCCTAAAAGTGGCAGTATTGTATGCTATCCAATACACTCTCTTATTTTCTGATAAAGGACCAATTGGGAGGGGTTAACACAATCAGGGTTAGAACTGATGTGGACTCTCGACAAGGAGCTCACTTCCTCCTAATGGAGGGGTTGGTAGCACTCACTGCACAGCTCAGCTGGGCTTCCCAGAGCACCACCAGCCATCAGAGCCATCAGTACTACCCTTCCCAAGAGTCCGGTATGGGTCATCTTGCACAGCCTGCCCACACGGCCTTGCCTCTTGGGGAATTTTACTGAGGAAAAGCTTCCAAGCTCTTTAGAGTCCCTTCTACCCGTTTCTCTGGTTAAACCTCTCTTGGTCTGTTCCCTACCAATTTTGGCTTCCCCCAGGGGAGTGTTCTGTAGAGGATTAACCTGGAGTCTTTAGAATTAAATTGGGGAACTTAAACCAGAATCACTTATTTACAGTCTTAAACTTTTTACCAACATAGTTTACACAGAACAGTTTTGAAACCTTTTAAACAATATTAGAACTCTTGATACCAATTTTTTCCCACACAGTTCAGTCTTTTTGACTCTTCCTTCTGAGAGTCAACTTTAAATCCTTTGGTCCCTTTACCACAGTATACTCAGGTGAATTAACTTGTGATGTGGTTGTACCCTTATCCAGTGCCCGGAGGTGAGAGTGGTGTGGACTCTGGCCCAATGCCAGAGGGAAAAACTGGGAGTCTGGCCCAATGCCAGAAGGAGAAAGGGGTGGAGTCCGGTCCAATGCCAGAATGCCAGAGGGAAAAAAAACCTGATGTTGAATCCTGGTCCAATGCCAGGGGGTGAGAGTGATGTGAGTTAAACCTTTTTCTTTTGGTCTGCACAGTCGAATTAGTAATGAAGAGTACCTGAAATGGGCTTTCAAACACAGGCTTTAATGGTCTGCTATTTAATGATTTTATCAAAACTCAGTTTCTCTGTTTAATGTTATTGGTTAATTTCTCTTTTTTCCATAGCTTGCATGTTTCTCTCATCAACTTCTACATACTCTGTATTTTGCAAGGAGTTGTATTTCTCAGCTAACTTAACTCCCAAAGTATTTTTATTCCCCTATTTTTCTGTGTATTTAATTCACTGGTTTTCTGTTCTATTTTTCAAGATGTTATCTATTTATCTCTTGCTTGTGTTTCTTACTTTCACTTACAGCTTAAATACTTCTTTCAACCTCTTACACTTCATTTTTTTTTCTTTTTTTTTCTTACACCATTCTTCTACACAATACACTTCCCTCTAAGGAGATGTGGTAAAACTTATAATGCACAATCTACATTACTTCTATTCTAATTTGTCTATATTCACTCTCACACATTCCTTCACACCCTCAAGACAAAAACTGGATCATAATTGCTAGAAAATCACTGTGGCTCCCCTCACCTTGGGGTTGGCCCACAGGTCTCAGTATCCTTGGGTCTCTTGGAAGGGCCCTGACTCTGGTTACCTCTGGTGCACTTTCACCTGTGAGGCTGCCTGCGTGTCACTCATGCTCTCACAGCTACGGCTCCCTCACCCATCTGGGGAGCACTAGTCTAGTTTGCAGGTCACACACACACACTTTGGTCACAGCCCTCACCTGCCTGGGGGCACAAGCCTGGTTTGCAGGTCACACACACACTTTGGCCACAGCCCCCTTCCCACCTGCCCGGGAAGTTGAGGCTGACTTTGTGACTCGCTCTCACACGCACAACAAGACAACAATAAGGTACCTTTTACTTTCACATCACTTATTACAAGTTAAGTATTACTGGCCAGTTTTGGTGCTATTGGATATCCTTTCTACCTAGCTGTTTTTGTCTAACTTCAGATGTTACTTTGTTGAGACAGGACTTATCTGTTCCTGTATCTATTCTAATTCTTCATTTAGGGGTCCCACTTCAAAGTTTTCCAAGGGCTCTTCTAGATGTTGCATCGGGTCCCCTAAAGTGTAAAGCCTCTGACCCTCTAATCATCACCTCTAAGGATCTTCCCTAAATTATCTTGTTCCCTGGCTATTGCCGCATCGAGACTGAGCTTTCTACAAAACCTCCTAACATGTCTTGCCTTTCCACAGTAAGAGCAATGTCGTTCTCTCAAAGGGCCTTGAGGTGTCCCAATCCCTCTTGTACCTGAAAGTACTGACCTATCCTTGCCTCCTCCTGGTGGTGGACCCGCCCACCCTGCACTTTCTCTAGCTGCAGCAACCATGATCTTAGCCTTGGCCTTAGCTTTTTCTTCTTCCCTCCTTAAATACACCTTCAATGCTTCTTTTAATAACTCATTAATGTACTTCTCTTGCCAATCTTCCATCTTTCCCAGTTTTCTCTTTATATCAGGCCAAGATTTGGTAACAAATTGGACTTTCAGTAGCATTTGACCTTCTGGGGTGTCTGGGTCTATTCTAGAGTGCAACTGGAAGTTCCGCCTTAGGCGATTAAGCCAGGCAGCAGGAGCTTCATCCTTCTCCTGTGTACCCTCAAATGCCAATTGGGTGTTAGTTCCTTTGGGAACTGACTCTTTGATCTCCCGTATTATCAAAGACTTATATTCCCTCATGGCCTTCCTCCCCTCCTCCTGGTTAGGGTTCCAGCTGGGATCCGTTAGTGGCAATTTCTGTTCACCTGATGGCACCTGGGGTCTTGGACTGTTATCTTTCTCCTAAATTTTTATGCCAGCGCCCTTATCATCTGGACTTCTTCTGGGGAAAATAATATACTCAGGATGGAATTAATCTCCCCCCAAGTGTAGATATTTGGACCTAGAAATTGATCCACTTGGTTGGCTATGCCCACTGGGTCCTCAACTAAATGCCCCAACTCTTTCTTGAATCCTCTCACCTCAGAAGCAGTTAAGGGAGCATTCACAAAGCCAACACCTCCCGCCACTCCTCCCATAGGAACCTCTCTGAGGGGAAACAGTCTCTCTGCCTTGGATGTCTTGGATCTGATGCTACAGTATGGCCCATCTTCAGATGCCAAAATACTTTGAGGGTTCTCTGGGTTACCCTGAACTTTCTGCCCATCAGCAGGTGTATTTGCTGATAGCTGTTTATCGGACGAGGAGGCATTTGTGTCCCAACTAGGAGGAGGTAAAGGGACAGCAATAGGAGGGGGAGAAGAGCCTGAGTGTATAATAAGCGGAGTTGGAGAAGGGGTGGAGAATGCAGCAGGTGGAGTAGGCACTTGTGGTGATGCAGAAGGAACTGGAGGAGATACTGGGTTTATCATAGCTGAAGCTGAAGAGGTAGAAGGAGGAATTTGAGCAGGTGGTTGTGAGATGGCAGCCGGGGGAGGAATCAGACCTGCCATTTGAGGCGCTTGAAGAAAAGGATTATAAGGTGGAGAGGCAGAAGGAGGCAAATAATCCAGGCGGTCCCATCTTTTACTAGTTCTATCATCCCCTCCTTCATTCCCCTCTTTCTTCCTCTGTACCTTACAAATTCGCACCCCTTCATCCTCACCAGTGCTCTTTACCCAGCAAGATACATAGAGTAATTGCTCAGGATTAGTATTGCCTCGAGCTGTCAGATAATTATTTAATTGTTGGCACATCCACTTATCCTTTGTCCCACACCAAGGCCATCCTCCTTGCACTTCTAATTCTGGCCACACTTCTATACAATAATGGATCATTTTCACTTTATCTAATCCCTCCATGGCCTCTATAGAATCCCATTTTAATAACAGTTCTCCTAAGGGACTATTGGGATGTATATACTTCAGTCTCTTGCTGGTCTTTTTACTATTACAACATCCCATTCTTCAGGTCTCAATAAAAAAGTCTCAAAGGTGCCTCTACTGACCGGGAATTTCAAAATACCTTGCTTGAGGAGCTTCAGCCTCCTCCACTGAACTTCAAATTTCTGCCTTATGCTCAGGACTTTATACTGAAACAACTGCCCAATCTCTTGATTGCCCAACTTCCCAACGTCAGGTCTTACATCTATCGGGACTTGAACACATGAAGCCTCAGCCAAGAATCCGGGTCGTGCCTGACACCCTCAGTCAGGAAAAACAACTGCCTGATTTTTTAGTTCGCCTAACCCACCAATTTTTAGGCTTCACCGTATCAGGACTTAAAAGCAAACTGCAGCCTCCTTCGCTGGGGTTTGTGCCTGACTCCTTTGTCAGGACTTATTTGCCTGCAGGGCTTGTGAAACACCCGAATCCTTCTCGGGACTGACAAATCTTACTCGAATCCTTCTCGAGACTTACAAAAGTGCCTGACCTCCCTTTGTCAGGACTTTGGGGTGCATGCCACTCATACACAGTAATTCACTCCGCACGCCCGGAGTGGGGGGGCCCTTTATTCCCCCTTGGGAGACGACTTCACTCACGCTAATTCTACTCGCTTTCTCCTGTTTCCGGCCTGCCCCTTCGCAGGAGTCAAGAAACGCGGTACTGAGGGGTCCGTCTCACTTCGAAGATCCAGCTGCCGGCCCTCGTCTCACTCACACACACATGCGCATGTCTCCCACTCCCGCCACTGGATTTCTCACCAGTCCGGTGTTCCTCTGCGTCGCTGTCCTGAGCCGGTCCCTCTTGGTCCTGGTAGCCAGCTGTCCTCTGAAGATCCAAGATGGCCAGTCCTGAGTCCTCTTGCGGCGTGGCTATCCCGGACGAGCGCCCCCAGCTGAAATAAACAGGGCCAGGAGACTTCTTCTCTTTTTTAATGCCTTTATTAAAAGTGATCAGCTCAGGATTGGGTAGCTCGGCAGGTCTGCAGCTTCCCGTTGTCTCTCCCAAGGCGACTCAGAGGAGGAGGATATGCACAGCTTTGTCCACAAGGGGCAGAGCTGGGGATCAGATCTTCGTGGGAGCCTTTAGGGCCGGCTGATCCCTTCAGATGGTGCATCGGTCTGGGTCTCGCTCCCTCCCAGACCTGGCCCGGGGGATCTCGAAGACAGGGTGAGGAACGATGAAGGTTTCTCGCATCTCTGCAGGCCTAGCGCTCTGCTCCTCACATCTAGACATCACTCTAGTCTCTCAACTCTTATTTGGCTTGTTGTTTTTGGGGTCTTCTCAGTACAGTGGGGGACTCATGCTGCATTGTGGTCTTGGAGTCACTTTGCATAACCCCCCCCACCTTCTCAGGTGTCTTCACTATGAGAAAGGTACAACTTAGCCTTGGGCAAGGCTCTGCTGATACAAAAGGAGCGATTAGCTTCAACGACCCGTGATTACAATAACAAAACACACAGAACTTGGGCAGGGCCAGTGATCTGGCTGCTTTTTTGAAACTTTTTCTCATAAAAAAAACTTTAACTGAATTTTTGTTCATAACAAAGAGGAAGAAATAAATAGCCAATAAAACTTAATTAATTAATGAACCGTATTGTGTTTACTTTGAACTAATGAGAAATAAATTTTTTGCTTGCTAAAATAATATTGATTTTTAAATATAAATATAAAAATTAGGTAGTAAAATATTGAATAATACTATCACAATTAGAATAATATAAATATAATTTTGTTAATTAATTAAATTTTATTTAGAAGGAAAAATGCTTAAATTTTTTTCATGTTTTGTGATGTGAGATATGGTGAGGTTTGGGGTGAGGAACAGCTTGTCCAAACAGGCTCAGCCTGCAAGGGGCTCATTCTTCTTCCTGCCCAGACGTCCTAAGGAGACATTCAGCATCAAGATCACCTGAGGAATGCTTCTGTCCCCTCTTCTCTGAAATAAAAATAAGAAAAATATTTCCTTGACTAAAACCAAAAATCCTGATGTGCACTTTGGAATCTCCCTCCTGAAGAGAACTCCAAACTGACTCCAATTCCTGCACAAGCCCTGGAGACTGGATGACAATGGAAGGGAGACAAAGAGCTCCTGAGGGCTTTCTGTATTTTAATCAGCCCCACGCTGGATTTGGGGCTGGCGCCAGGAGCCTCAGGCAAGCAGAGAAGGATGGAGAAGCTGCTCAAGGAGTCAGCAGCAAAACTCCAAGTGCCTTGGAGCATGGCTGAGCCCCAGGGAGGGCAGGGAGTGCCAAAGGCTCCCCAGCGCTTGGTGAGAGCAGATCCTTGAGGGCAGGATTGCAGGGTGCCCAAGGCTCTGAGCAGGGAACTGCAATGCTGAGCAAGGCCTGGCTTGGCTGGGTTTTCTCTCCTTTCAAGAGTCTCTGGGTAGGCGCTGTTGGTTTCAGGTCCATGGTCCCTGTACTGCTCTTGGCCTGTTCTGGTTAGGGTGACTGTTGCCTTCTGATGCAAGGCAAGGCGATCTGGTTCTGAGGAAACGGCATGGTGACCCAAACTCTCCAGGGTCACTCGGGCCAAGAACACACGCAGGAACCAGTGTGGTGGATGGTCAAAAGGACTTTATTGTCCTGTCTCATTGGGTTTTATACTTGGGAAAGTTTTTCTCTACGGCAAGGGGTCTTACCTTACTGTAATTGGTTAGTAAGGAGCAGAAAATTACTAATGTTAGGGGGACTACATTCTTGGGTGATCCCTTATCACTAGGCGTTAGGGCGAGAGTAATCCTGCTGCTTTCCGTGACATTGCGAGATTTTCCGAGCGCCTGACCCTATCTACCACAGGTGACGAAGGCAAAAAGCTCTGACCGTGGTAATGTTTTCTTTGGTTAGAGGTGTTATTTTAATTCTTCATTTGCATGGTGGCTTGTTGTTCTAGGGGTTGTCATTAGGTCATTCTTTTCTGCTAGGTCTTATGGCATTTTCATATTTGGTTATTATGACATAATCCTATTCTTTATGGTGTCGGGTGGTTCGCCATCTTAGATGAGTGGGAGTGACAGTAAAAGGTTTTAAAATCATGAAATTCGGGGAATTAGTAAGAAGCTAGACTTAGTGGGGCCCTGGAAAATGTTTAAAATAGACTCTGAAAATGTTAGAATTTGTGTTTGCCAGATCATGTGAAATTGCACCTGCGTAAGCAGTATATGATAAATGATGTAATTGATAGATGTGATGATTGTTTAGTAATTAAATATAATTATTGTATAATCATACAAAGAATCATGAGAAACTATTTCAGAAATTTAAAGGGGAGCCACGAGGAGCCCATGCTTGGATGAAATCTATGTATACAATAGAATAATATAAGTTTAATAATGAACATGAAAGTTATATAATGATAGAATATAAAAACATGTTCATCCTGAATGCATGTCAGAGATAAATTTGTGTTTGTACCCCTGACACCCAGAGCTGTTCAATAAAAGCACCTGCATAGAATCATTGTCATGATTATGCGCTTCTGAACACTAACAGGAGCAGTGGGGGTAACACCTGACAGTGAGGGGATTTACATAATTATAAATCCTTTAACTGACATTGGAACTTGACATAACTATTAAACATTCAACAAACAATCTATAATTAACATTGGAACTTTATATTAACTTCTTTAACAATGAACTTTATATCAACTCCCTTAACAATGTATTCTTTACGGTTTCCCCCTCTAATTGTTCAATTGGGCTCAAGCATGCATCAATTAGCAAATACTTCTTGAAAGTAAAATTTTTAAAATTGGTTGTGAATTTGCTTGGCATCTTGATGTTCTTGATCATTCATTATCATGATTACTTTTACTTCTTTTTTATTAAGCTCTTTTGGTATCATTAAACTTGCTTGTACAGCAGATGTTACAACTCAGATTATACAGGGGAGCATGCAAGGTAGGAGGATCAAACTAGCAATTTCACATAAGATGAAAAAGGCTGGTTTTTCCCACCAGTTTCCTTTTAATGACCAGAAATTGTCCCACCAGCTGGTATCGAATGTAGGGGTCCAATCTTGTGTTCCAACATAATTTCCGGATTTCCTTTGAGATATTTCTAATGACTTCACTGCAGTCATCCATTTCTAAGCAGCACTGGGGGAGATAAATTTTCCACAAATAATAAATAATCTACTGGTAGTCTGATTTGATACACCACAGTTCTAGTCTGGGATAGTTGGTATTTATGTGGTCTAAAGCTAGAGAGGCTTGGTTTGATACCATCTCGAGTACTGCCTGTAATCTCAGAATCCGATTTAACCCTGTATAAATTGGGGTCCAGTGTCCCCACAACCCATCTTGAGCCCAGGTCGCTGGTCCCTAAGTGCAAATTATTTCCTGGGTGTTCCATACTGTGTTTTTCCGTGTCTGTGTTCCTCCAATTTCAATTAAGTTTCTTTTTGGTCAGCTAGATTTGTTCAAATCATCATATACTGGGACCCCTTGGTTCAATCCATACTCTTTTGGGAGTAAGAAAAATGACGGTTTAATAATTCCGATAGTGCAAGTGCTGCTCCACTCCCCGGGTAATTCAGTGTAAGCCACATTCCCACATATCCAAACCAGGTTTTCTGGAGCTTTCCAAGAAGCATCACTGAGAGTCATTGGAAATTCCCAGTATTTGGATATTTCTCTCACTTCCCAGAATGGGTTTATTCCTTGATTTATTCCTTGATTTGTTCCTTGATTTATTCCTTGATTTATTCCTTTTCCTTCTCGGTAGGGACACAGCGTTTCTTTCTTCCCAATGGATTTTCAGTATCTATTATTTTTAAAATAGTAATAATAATGATAATGATAATGAAAATGATGATGATGATGATGATAATAATAATAATAATAATGATAATAATGTAGAAAATAATGACATAATATATATAATAAATTACCATATAATAGATACTATTATATTTCTATATATTATATAATATATAATATACAATATATATTATATATTATATTAACATAATAAATAATTTATAATAAATAATATATAACATATAATATATAATATATAATATATTTTATTATTTATTATATTATATTACACTATATAATATTATATAGCATATAATATATATTATATTCATTATTAATAATTATATATTTTATTTTACACTGTTAATTATTATTTCAATATTAAATTAATATATATTATAATATTATAATAATGTATGGTAATATAATATAAATTAATATATATACTAAAATTATATAAAATATTATATTAATTATTAATAATATATTTTATTAATATATGGTGTTTTATATATTATTATTTTTTTCTATTAAAATAATTATTTTTTAATATCGTAATATTACTTATTATTATTTAATAAATAGTGTTCTAATAAACGAATAATTTTATTATTTCTAATTTAGTAAATACTACTTCCAGTATATAAATAATAAATAATACTTCCAGTATATAAATAATTAACAATACTTCCAGTGTTTATTGGGTTCTCTAGGGACCTACCCAGCTACTTGATGTTTTATTTTTAAATATCTCTTACAGGACATTTCTCCTACTGGGGTTTTATAAATTTATACATTTTCCCTTTCCTTCATATACACTGCTCTTCTCCAATTATTTTAGACTTTAATTCCCACCATTCTTTTCCTCTTTGTCCAATAGCTGGTACTTTTTGTCTTGTTTTAGTCCATTTTAAGATTTTGATTGGTCTTAAGCTGATCCCTTCCCAAGGCCAGACTTTGGCCATTTGTGTATTTCCACAGATCCAGCAATTAGTAACATTTAACTCTTTACTGATCTTTTCCACTAAATCTATGAACAAGTTTTTCCCACAAGATGTTTCTAGGTCTTCTTTCTCATTTACTGATGTTGTTACTTCTTTCTCTTTTATTAAGTCTGCTGTGCCTTTTTGACTGGACTTATGTTCAAAGCAAAGCCAAGCATCTCCTATAGGACACTCCCCAGGCTGTCCTTGCTGCTAAGTGTCTGTATTTTGTGAAGTCCAGTAAGTCTTGCCTTCCCCTAGACAGGTTACTAACAGAGAGAGGTTGGCACAGTTTAAGTTTAAATTTGTATGTACTCGTATTAAAAATCCAGTTTCTTCCCCTTTGTAAAGGGGGTAGTAACATTTAGCACATGGGCTCTTCTGACTTCCCAGTGTGATGTTAACCAGTAAGATCAGTAAGAGCATTCCCAGGAGTCTGGTATGAGGCATTCCCCTAAACTCTACAACTACTGAGCTGCACCCAGTGATTGGAGTGGCTGTTTTTAGGCGGACTGGAGACTCACCCAGCCTTGCCTCCTGGTTATGCTTTTCTCCTACAGAAGAGCTCGTTGGTTTTAGTACAGAGTTTTTTATTCTCTCAGTGTCAACACATTTGACTTTTATTTACTAATTTATTTTTGTCCTGAGGGATGTTTTATAGGAGACTGCTTTGTACACTAAGATTTGAGTTAACTGGGGTATTTAAACTTTTTCACACAAAAACATGACCTAAAAACCTTGAACTCAATGGTCAGATGACTTTAAGAATTATCGGTATCCAAAATTATAGAAAAAATACTCCAAACAAATAACGAGGTATTCACTCTTAAGCCTAATCCTCCAAAATCACAATATACACCAAAACAAACAAAGGCTCCAACACAAACTAAAAACTGTACATTCATTAATAAACACTAACTAATAATAAATGCAACAGGAAAGTATCTGCTTTTCAAATGCAAAAGTAAAATATAAATAACATTAACTGCAATTTTTAACAATTCTTAACAAGTTTTGATTATTTAAACAGTTCTTAACAAGTTTTTGACTATAGACAGTCTCCAATAGTCTTTAGGTCTCCTCTGGAGGGTTAGCTTTAGATTGTCTGAGTGATTAGTCACAATCCATTCATTAGAAGACTTAGTAGGGGATGTGGTTGGTTTTGACTCCTCAGTGGGATGTGGTACAGGTCCTTTAGTCTGGGTTATATGTGTCCACCCCTTCTCTTGGGTCTGTATGGCTGTATTGGTGGTGAGTAGGACCTGAAAAGGGCCTTCAAACTTAAAGGTTAAAGGTGCAGAGTTCCATGATTTAACTAACACCCAGTCGACCTTTATCCTAAGATCTTTGAACTCCTTCCTATGGCCTTTACCTATTTTTTGGTGGCTGTCTCTCCTTCTGGATAAATTCCCGTGCTATACGGGGTTGTCAAGAAGGGGAGTCCAAACATCATTTCATAAGATGAGACTCTTATATCTGTTCGAGGCCTTGTTCTAATTTGTAACAGTGCTAAGTGTAGACATTTAAGCCAATTCATCTGGGTTTCTGTAACTAAATAAGTTAACACGTTTTTTATGGTTTTATTCATTCTTTCTGCTCCTCTGGAGCTCCGGGGATGCCAATGGGCTGTGCAACCTCCATTTCATTCCCAGGGCTTCAACAACTTCTTTTAAGACTTGGGCAGGAAAATGTGGACATTGGTCAGAATCAATATTATTTATCAACCCATATTGGGGAATGATGTTTTCTAGAATTGCTTTTATGGCTGCTTGGGCTGTCTCTGTTTTGGTTAGGAATGCCTCTACCCAATGGGTGATGTGATCCAGGGTCACTAATAAGTGTCTGTATCCCTGGACAGGGGCCATTACTGTGAAGTCTACCTGCACACTTTGGAATGGCCACAAGGCCAACTCTCTTCCCCCAGATCAGACAGTACTTTTCTCATTAATTTCTGATTAATTTGTTGGCAAGTTAAACGTCCCTTGGTAACTGCCTTTGCTATGTTAGGTACTCCTATGCACATTTGATCCCTTGGAAAGGGGTCACATAAGCCTTGTATTCCCCAATGGGTCAACTCGTGTAACTCTGTCATCACCTTTCAGGCTAGAGCTTTATTTAAAATTTGCCATCCATCAGAGGTCCACCATTCTTCATTTTCTTTTTGCTGTCCTCTCATCTTTTCTAACTCTCTTAATTCTTCCTCATCAAAGGTGGGTCTTTCCTCTTTTCTTTCTCTACTAGCTGTTCCCTCTATCTTAAGAATTTTAATTGGACTACCTTGTTCCAAGGCTACTTCTTTCACTACTTGATCAGCTAATCAATTTCCTTTCATTTTAAGGGTGTCCCCTTTTTGATGTCCTTTTATGTGAACTTTGGCTATCTCTGTTGGTTTCCTCAGGGACTCTATTACTAATTTTCTTAGCTCTTCATGTATTAAATTTTTGCCTTTAGAATTAAGGTACCCCTGTTCTTCCCATGTTTTTCCAAATGTATGGGCAATCCCAAATGCGTACTGGGAGTCAGTATGGATTGTTCTTTTGTCTTTTTCTAGTAAATCTAGCCCACTCTTCAGGGCACAGATTTCACAGCACCGGGCACACCAATTTGAGGGTAGCTTTCCCAGAGAGATGCGACCTCTTCCTGCATCCTCCCCTATCCCGTGTAAGGACTCCACAAGCTGTCCCCTCTTCCACGTTTACCAATAGGTCAAAGTTCTTTATAAGGTCTGATAGGCTCAGTACAGGGGCAGGGGACAATTTAATTTTCAGATTCTGAAGCTGTTCCTTGTCATTTGAGGTCCAGGTTACAGGCTCTGATTCGTTCAATTTGCGATATGGAAATTTAACACTCTTATTATACTGATCAAGCTATAATCTGCAATACCCAAATAAACCTAGTAATTTTCTAACGTCTCTTTTGGTCTTTGGGGCAGAATTCCCAACATTCTCTTGGGGCTTCACCTTTTATACCCTTGGGTGATTATATGTCCTAGATCTGTTACTTCTTGTTTCACAAATTACAGTTTCTTTTGTGATACTTTTCGGCCTTTTTTCCCTAAGAAATTTAGGAACTGTATGCTAGAACTTCTAACTTGGTCTTGTTCTCCCTCTGATGCAAGTAAATCATCAACATATTGTAAAATATTTACCCCATTCTCAGGTTTAAACTGTTCTAGGACTTCTTCTAGAGCTTCCCAAAGAGATTGGGGGATTCTGTAAACCCCTGGGGAAGATGTGTCCACCTTCGTTGCTGTTTTCTTTTCTTTTCAATGTCCTCCCATTCAAAGGCAAACCAGTTCCGGCACTCTTCAGCCAGAGGACACACCCAGAAGACATCCTTTAAATCCATGACAGAGAACCATGCATGCTCCTCAGGTACTTGCCTTAAAAGGGTTTACAGATTTTGTACTACCGGGTGCCTCGCAACCATTCTTTTATTAACTTCTCTTGAATCTTGTAGTAATCGTTAACTTCCATCAGCTTTTCTCAACGCTAGTATGGGAGTATTATGTGGAGACATGCATGGTGCTAAAATCCTTCCTTTAATAGCTGGTCAATTACTGGGGCTGGTCCTTTCTTTCCCTCTGGGGAAATTGGATACTGCCTTACCCGAATGGGGGAGATGTCTTTCTGCATCTCCACTTGTATTGGTGGAATATTCAAACAACCAATTTTTCCCTCCTCTGCCCACACATTTGGGTTGATGTCATCTATGTCTCCCTTTGTTAAGACCATTATTTGTACTAACATTTTTCCTTCTTTTGGCATTACTCCAATTCCCAATTTGATTTGTAAATCATATCCTAATAAATCACAACCTAACTTGGGGATGTAAATCAAATTAGCTCAACACTCTCTTGAATTTCATCTAATTTCTACATCTTCTATAATCTGGGCCTCCAATGGTTCTCCTTTGGCCCCTCATACTTTGCAGACCATTTTACTGACTGTGATTCCTGTTGGTATTTTAGTCACACATGACTTGTCTGCTCTGGTATCAACTAAAACTTCAAATTCATCATTCTGGGGACCAATCTCAAAATTTACCAAGGGCTCTTCCATATGATTCACTAAATTCCCCAGAGCATAGAACCCTTGACACCCCTATTCCACATATTTCTCATCTCTTCTTAAGTTGTTCTCTAGAGTTTCTTGCTCCCGGGTATGGCTTCATGTAATTGGCGTTTCTTACAATTTCTCTTTAGGTGTTCTTTCTCTCCACAGTAATAACAATATTTGTCACTGAGTAGAGCCCTAGCCCCTTCTGGTCCAATAAAACCTTTGTCTCTTCTAAGTGGTTCTACTGGCCCATCCTTGTTGGCTCCCACATTTTCTCTGGCTATGGCTACCATAATTTTAGCTTTTGTTTTTGTCTTTTTTTCTTCTCTTCTCAGATATACTCCTATGGCTTCTCTCAGAAGTTAATTATACTTTTTCCTGCCAGTCCTCAATTCTTTCTAACGTTCCTCTGATATCTGGCCAGGATTTAATTACAAATTATGTGTTGAGAAGGACTTGGCCTTCAGGGCTTTCTAGGTCAACATTAGAGTAAATCTGGAAGTTTTGCTTTACCCTATTAAGCCATGTTGCTGGGGTCGTGTCTTTTTCCTGGGTGCTGTCAAATGCTAACCTGGTATTACTCCCTCTAGGGACTGATTCTTTTATCCCTCTGGTCATCAGGGACCTGTGATCTCTCATATTCCTTCTCCCCTCTTCTTGATTAGGGTCCCAGTCAGGCTCCACTAAAGGCATTTTTTGTTACCTTGGGGCCCGGGTTGGTTTTCTTGCTCACAAATTTTCCTTCCTGTAGTTCTTATTATTCGAGTCTCTTCTGGGGAAAATAGGATGTTTAAGATGTACAATTCTCCTCATGTCTAAATTTTTAGCCCCTAGGCTAAAAATCGATCAATTTGATTTGCTGTTCCTACTGGGTCTTCCACTAAATTTCCCAATTCTTTCTTAAAGTTTCCAACTTCGGACGCAGTCATGGGAGGGTTTACAAATCCAATCTCATTGGCCACCCCACCCATGGGAACTTCTCTGAGGGGGAGCAATTTTTCCACTTCAGCCACTTTGGTCCCAGTGGCAAAACATCAGCTGTGGAGGCTGATTGGTAAACTTCACTCTTGGGCATGAGATTCTGAGATGTTGTTTGGCTTCTCATTTGTGCTGGAGGAAGCAGAGCAGGAACTTGCTGGCGAATAAGGGGTGCATGAGATGGCAGAGGTAAGGGGGCAGTAGTGAAGGGTAAAGAGAGTAAGGAGAGGGTTGAGGGGAAAGTGGTGGAGGTATAACTGGGTTAGGAAGTGGTAAAGGAATGACAGCTGGGAGAGGAGGAGGAATTGGGTCCACAGCAAGAGGAATTGGAGGAAGGATTTGAGGTACTGCAAGGGTAGGAGGAAGTAAGTGGTCAAGGGGGTCCCAGTTTTTGTTAGCCTTCCCAGCCTCTTCTTCTTTTACTTTACTGGCTTGCTTTCCCTCTTTTAATTTATAGACTCTTGTATTTTCCTCCTCTGAGGTGTACTTTAGCCAACAGGTGACATTCTGTATGTGATGGGCCTTTTGCAGGAACTTGGGGCAAAACAGAACGTGCATCACCTTCAGATAGAGAGGCAGGTATCTCAGGATATGTTTCAGGATGTTGTTAGCTCATGCAGAACGAAAATTAGAGAGCTGAAAGCTTAAGACTTAACCAGGCCATGTCTGTGAAGGATAATAAAAATGTTTCTATAAGTACATTAATGGCAAAACGAGGTACAAGGACAATCTCCATTCATTATTAGGGGAGATGTGGTTACCAAATATGAGGGAAAGGCTGAGGTACTTAACCCCTTCTTTGCCTCAGTTTTCAAGAATAAGTCAAGTTGTCCTCAAGAAAAGTGTTCTCCTGAGCTGGTAGATGAGAACAGGGAGCAGAACAGACCCCTGTAATCCAAGAGGAAGCAGCTGGGGACCTGCTGAGCCACTCAGATGCTCACAGGTGTCTATGGGAGGAGATGGGATCCATCCCAGGGGGATGAGGGAGCTGTAAATGAGCTCCCCAGGCTGCTCTCCATCATTCCCCATCAGTGCTGGCTCAGCAGGGAGGTCCCAGGGGACTGGAGGTGCCAGTGTGAGCCCATCCCCAAGAAGGGCTGGAAGGAGGATATGGGGAACTCCAGGCCTGTCAGCCTGACCTGGGTGCCCAGCAAGGTTATGGAACAGATCACCTTGAGTGCCATCAAAGGGCACCCACAGGATGGCTGAGGGAACAGAGCCAGCCAGTGTGGATTTCAATATCTGCACTGATGATCTGTGAGAAGAGACTGATTCCAGCATCAGCAAATTTGCAGATGACACCAAGCTGGGTATGGGTGTGGATCTGCTGGAGGGTAGGAGGGATCTGCAGAGGGACCTGGACAGGCTGGATCCAGGGCCCAAATCCAACAAGGTGAGGTTGAACAAGTCCAAGTGCCAGGTCCTGCACTTTGGCCACAACAACCCCTGCAGTGCTACAGGCTGGGGACAGAGTGGCTGGACAGCAGCCAGGCAGAAAGGGACCTGCAGGGACTGATGGACAGCAGGCTGGGCATGAGGCAGCAGTGTGCCCAGGTGGGCAAGAAGGCCAATGGCTCCTGGCCTGGATCAGGAATGGTGTGGCCAGCAGGAGCAGGGCAGGGGTTCTTCCCCTGCGCTCGACACTGCTGAGGCCACACCTCGAGTGCTGTGTCCAGCTCTGGGCCCCAAATTTAGGAAGGAAAAGGAGGGGCTGGAGAGGTTGCAGAGAAGGGCAACAAGGCTGGTGAGGGGTCTGGAACACAGCTCCTCTGAGGAGTGGCTGAGGGACCTGGGGTTGTTTATCCTGGAGAGGAGGAGGCTCAGGGAGACAAGGTGGTGTCAGGGCACAGGTTGGACTTGATGATCTCCAAGGTCTTTCCCAACCTTGCTGATTCTGGGATTCTCTGAAACCACCCTTGGAGCAGTTGCAGGAGGAGCCCTGGGCCTCCTCTTCAGCAGCTCCAGCTGCCCAGGTCCCTCAGTGTCTCCTCCCAGCCCCAAAGCCCATCCTGTCAGTCCTGCAGAGCCTCTGAAGCCCCTCTTCACTGCCCAGAACAGGGAGCCCCAGAGACAGACACAGCAGCCCAGATGCACCTCCCTGGCCTGGGGTGCCTCTGGCAAGGGAGCAGCACCAGGCACTGCAGGAGCCTGCAGACAAGTCCTGCAGCACTTGTAGGATGATCCTGCTGCCCAAGGGACGTTCCCATGGTGCCAAGTCAGGAACTGCAATGGGGAGTGGGGCCAGAGAGGAAAGGGCAAGCAGGGATGGGCTGTTTGCAGGGGAGGGGACAGCAATGGGCAATAGGAAGGAATCTGGATCAGGGACAAGGAAAGAAAGCAAAGGTGAAGCCAGGGAAATGCTCAGGGCTGTTTGGGGGTGGCTGCTAGGCAGTCCTGGCTCTGAGCAACAGCGTCTGCAGTGGGACAGGAAACTCCCAGCTGATGGGAACAAACTTTCTGTCTGACTGCAGAGGCCAGGACAAAGCTGAGTGGTTTCCCTGGTGTCCCCCAGCCCTTGCTGGCCCCAGGGGCTGATGGCATTTGTGCTCCCTCAGGTTCATGTCCCCACACCACCAGCATGGGGGTGCTCCCCCTGCTGTGTGCAATGCAAACAGGGGCTGCTGAGCCAGTTCTGCCATGTCTGTGCCTGCAAGGATGGGGCACCTGTGTGAGCTGGGGGAGAGGCCAGGGCTGCAGAAGGGGGATGTTGTTGGCAGCTCCATGAGGACGCTCTGGGGCGCTGCCCTGGGCTGTCCAGCACACTGGGGATGGATCAGCCCCTGCTCTGCTGCTCCTTCCCATCTGCCTCAGGGCCCTTGCAGAGCCCAGACATGCTGTTTGCCCCCAGCCTGCCCATGGCCAGTCTGGGGCTGCTCACGGGGCTTTTCTGTGCTGAGCATTGGCCTGGGTGTGTTCTTGAGAGAGCCTGGAGCCCCCAGGCCCTGGGCTGAGGCATCAGCGCTGCCCCAGCAGTGCCCATGGCCTGTCCCTGCTGCAGCCCCGGCACTGCCACCCCCAGGTCTGTGCCTGGCCCAGAGAGCACTCAGGCCCTACAGCAACACCAGGGCCACCAGGGCAGTGAGGCAGGGCCACGGCAGCAGCACTGGCAACACCAAGTGCTGCTGCTGCTGGGCACAGCTGCTGTGCCAGCACTGATCTACCCCCAGCTCTGCACACAGACATTGCTGCTGTAGCTCCAGAGAAGGCAACAAAAGGGGGATCTCCTGTGAAAACTCTGCTGGGAGATCCTACAGCTCCTCTAAAGCCACCAAGAGACCAGCTACTCATTGACACAGTCTGAGGCCATAGTGAAATTGGAGAAACAAAATAAGGAATTGCAGAAAAATGGCCTTGGTATAGGGAGAATATTAAAAAAGGAAAACAGAATAACAAACATAACCAATCCAACAAGTAGTATCAAAGATCACTTTTATTTCAAGAGATATGCAGAAATTGGCAACCAGTTTATTGTTTCCTAAATGGTCCACTCATCAGTGTCCACACTGCAGCCTTGAGCGCCTGGTTCCTCAGGCTGTAGATGAGGAGGTTCAGGGCTGGAGGCACCACTGAGTACAGAACTGACAGGGCCAGATCCAGCAATGGGGAGGAGATGGAGGGGGGCTTCAGGTAAGCAAATGTGGCTGTGCTGATGAACAGGGAGAACACGGCCAGGTGAGGGAGGCAGGTGGAAAAGGCTTTGTGCCGTCCCTGCTCAGAGGGGATCCTCAGCACAGCCCTGAAGATCTGCACGTAGGAGAAAACAATGAACACAAAACAACCAAATACCAAAAAGACAGTAACAGCAAGAAGACCAAGTTCCCTGAGATTAGAGTGTGAGCAGGAGAGCTTGAGGATGTGTGGGATTTCACAGAAGAACTGGCCCAGGGCATTCCCATGGCACAAGGGCAGGGAAAATGTATTGGCTGTGTGCAGCAGAGCATTGAGAAAGGCACTGGCCCAGGCAGCTGCTGCCATGTGGGCACAAGCTCTGCTGCCCAGGAGGGTCCCGTAGTGCAGGGGTTTGCAGATGGACACGTAGCGGTCGTAGCACATGATGGTCAGGAGGAAATACTCTGCTGAGAGGAATAACACAAAGAAAAACAGCTGTGCAGCACATCCTGAGTAGGAGATGCTGCTGGTGTCCCAGAGGGAATTGTGCATGGCTTTGGGGACAGTGGTGCAGATGGAGCCCAGGTCAGCGAGGGCCAGGTTGAGCAGGAAGAAGAACATGGGCGTGTGCAGGTGGTGGCCGCAGGCTACGGCGCTGATGATGAGGCCGTTGCCCAGGAGGGCAGCCAGGGAGATGCCCAGCAAGAGGCAGAAGTGCAGGAGCTGCAGCTGCCGTGTGTCTGCCAATGCCAGCAGGAGGAAGTGGCTGATGGAGCTGCTGTTGTGCATTTGCTGTGGCTGCACTTGGGGACCTGTTCATGGAGAAAGGACAGTAAAGATTTAGGGGAGATACCTGTAAACAAAATCAAGGCCATTTCCCATACATCCTCCTCTGTAACACACAGACATGGTCTTTAATGTTTAAGAATTCTGAGGTTTTCTTTATGAGCTCCATGTCTCTGCTGGTAGTTTTGGATATCAAACCATAAGCATGTCTGAGGCCCTCATGGAGAACAGAGTGAGCTCCCTGGGTCAAGATGATGAATGCAGAATGAGGAGAAATGGTCTGTCATTCTGACCTGTTCAGAGTTTTTTTGGGCTTTAAACTTTCTCAGGTGGAAGGTGACCACGTTCTTATGCTTCTTTTAAAATGCCATCACCTACTGCTGGGAGCAGATGCATCCACCACAGCCCAGCTCCACATTTGTAGCCAAGGACTCACTTTGGTCATTTCACCAACCCAGCAGCATTTTCTGTGTCACAACACCTCTGCCTTTCCCCATCAATCTTATAAATCAGAGATGCTCTAGGACAGGTTTGCACCCTGGGTTGAAGCTCCCAGCTTGGACTGAAATCTCAGGGAGATTTCCAAGTGTCCTTATGATGGCATTGGACGGCGGAAGATGCAGCTCCTTCCCTGGCTGCACTGACAGCATTGCCCAGAGCCGGGCACTGGGGACAGCGTCACCCTGAGCCAGCTGTGCCCGCTGCCAGAGCCCCCAGGGCCAGGCAGTTGCTCCCAGCCCTGTGCTCTGCAGAGGGAACTGGGCCCGGGGCTGCAGAGCTGCCCCACGGCTCTGCTGCAGCTCTGCCTGCACAGGAGGGGCTGCACGCCTTGGACCCCGGCCCTGAGGGCAGAGGCTTGGCTGGGGCGCATGAGGGAGGGGGCTTGTTCAGAGGGAGGGGCTGCACTGGAGGGGGTCCTGTGGGCATCTCTAAACTCTCCCTGCCACAGCATTGCTGGGTTTTGTGTTCTCTCCTTGCCTGATCTTCTCTCTGCTTCCTGTAAATTTCCCTTCTGCATGTGTTTCCCTGTGCCTGATCACTCCTTGCCAGCACTCACAGACCCCAAATCTCTGTGAACTTATTGATCACTAAAAGTAACAGTTCAGATGTCTCAGGAATTAGTCAAAATACATAATCAACCTTTATTTCCCCTCCCTGCCATTCTCCACTAG
Organism: Melospiza melodia melodia; assembly: GCF_035770615.1. Taxonomy (NCBI): domain Eukaryota; kingdom Metazoa; phylum Chordata; class Aves; order Passeriformes; family Passerellidae; genus Melospiza; species Melospiza melodia. Next base: position 4,791,632 of record NC_086210.1, read on the forward strand.
TATGAAACTGAGTACAAAGTATTAGGAAATGTCCTTATTTTTGTCAAAATCTTTGTCTTGGAAATATTGTATGTCTGATCAGAACCCCTCAGAATTTTAGACCTTCACGAGCATTTCACCTCCCCCGCACCAGAAATTCCCAGAGTTGTACTCACAGTCTGTACGCAGTGGGATGTTCCAGCTTTAGGAGTTCACTGCAGGTGCTGCAGCTGCATTTTCCTGCAGCCAGAGGTTCCTGTGCCAAGGGCTGGCAGTGATTCTGCCCCAGGCACTTCTCAGCACCTTCCCAGACTTGAATGATTGAAGCTCTCTGTGCCTCTGTGCTGTGCCCGGGGTGGCTGCAGGCAGTGCCCCAGCCCTGCTGAGCTGGCAGAAGAGCTCATCAAGAGAAATGTGCTTTTGAAGCCCCTCTTGGTTACCAGGAGCTGCCTCTGTGCCAGGAGCCCAGCCCAGCTCAGCAGCACAGACACAGCACCAGGACTTTAATGAGCCTCTCGGGCTTTGTGCTCAGGCCCTGATCATGAGTCCCTGAGAGGGAGCTGAAGAAACATCTCCAGAACTCCAAGTCAGAATCTAACTCCAAAGTTTCTTGAACTTTTAATGGGTCCCACTGAGGGACACAACTGAGAAAGTGTCCCCAGGCCCCAGGCAGAGCAGAGAACTGGAGGCAGTGATGGCAGGTGGGGACAAAGAGAAGCCAAGTCTTTGTGCCCTGGGGCACAGCAGCAGGGTCTGTGCCACCAAGGGCTGTGAAGAGACACCTTGTCCTGAGGCCCTGGGGCCTCCTGGCACAGCCCCAGCCAGGCTGGGCACTGTCAGCCTCTTGTCCCGCCCTCAGCATCCCCCCCTAGCCCACATCCCAGTGGCCTCAAGGATCTGCTGGAAGGAGTCCCTGGGGAGCCTTGCTCAGGAATGGCCCTGGGGGCTCCTTCATGCTCCCTGCAGGGACTGCAGGTTTTTGAAAGGACTTTGTGTTTGGCTTTTGCCTTGGAATCTCTGAGATGTCTCTGCCATCCTGGCCTCCAATTATCTGCCTTAATTAGTTCCTGGAGAGGCTTTATCAGTAACAACACTCAGTGGGACTCATTAATACTTCAAGGTACTTCAGTTATTTTAAGGTACTTGGTGTTTCCCTTTTGATAGAGACTCTGGGAGAAGTTCTGCAATCATGGCCCCAATTCTCTGCTTTAATGAGTCCCTTGAGAGCTTTGCACTGACACTCAGTAGGGCTCATTTACACTTTGAGATACTCAAGGTTTTTAAGGTACTTTATGGATTTAAGAATACTTTTAGGTACTTTTAAGGATTTTCCTTCCCAAAATTGAGTCTCTGAGAGGTTTTTGTGCCATCCCGGCCTCCAATTCTCTCCTCCAAGCAATCGATGAGGATCCTGTGTTGAGTATCTTCCCACTTTTCTCTTGTACAACAAAGATGGAAAGGAAAGAATTTTGTAAGACTTTCTAAAAGCATCTAAACAAACATGGGACAATTAACAACACAACAACAACCACAAAGAATTAGCAGTCTTCTTTTAGGTAGACATCATCCAACCCTTTAGTCCTCAGGATTGGAAGAGTTTATTGAACCAATCTTTGTTTTCCACTTGAAGCTTCTTCAACCCTTCCTTCAGTAACGGAATGCTCTTGTGGATTGACTAGCTGTGGATGGAGAGGTTCATGCAACACATGCCCTCAGAGTCTACACAGCCATGCCCATGTGCCCAGAGTTAAAACTCTATCGCTGTTCTTCAAGGTGGCATGTTTGATGGTCTCTATGTCTGAGAGCAGGCCACTCAATGTGAAGGAGATAGCATTGGTTTGCTTACTTAACAGGCACCCAGGATGGTCTGATTGTCCTAGAGCTTTAGCTGCAGCCACCCAAAGGCAGTCCAAATTGGGGGTGCTACCATCCGATACCTGGATTAAAGCTTGCAAAACCATCTCTTTGATATCATCCAATACTTCTCTGGGGATACCTGCAGCTTGATCATCTGGTAGGCTGTGTAGTCCTTCTCCAGCTAGATGGTTGATTGTCAGTTCTGCCCTTGTCTCATTATTAGCATAATCTGCTATTAATTGATTTAATAAACACTTCCATCCCCCTTCCCACAGGGTATATCCTGTATGTGACAACAACATGGTCATAATATATTTTAAATCATAGGAGGTTAAGATACGCACTGTAAACATGGCCCTCATTATGCCACTAAAACAAGGTTAAGTCCTTCCTCTGGTCTTTAGCTGCTTACACAGATCCCTGATATCCCTGTAAACCAATGGCTGATAGCTGGGATTCTGCCCCTTTCTTTCATAACATACCAGGGCAATGAGAAATTTTAGAAGATTTGCCAGTCTCTTTCATTAACTATTTATTTCCAGATCCTTTCCCAGGGATCTTCTGGGGTTGAGGGATGAGGTGGCTGTGAGGAGTCCAAACTGTCTTCTGGGGAGGAAGAATAACTTGGAGGAGAAACATTTGTATTAGAAATAGTGCGACCGTTGGGCTTAGTATCTTTGACCATGGGGTTACATTTTTGCCGGAGGGTGAGGCAAAGGGCACTGCCATTTTTTCAGGTGTTGGGGAGGAAGGGCCTTGACTTAGGATGGTGGACTTTCGGGGTAATGTTCTGGAGGCATGGCCCAGGGTGGAGGTGAAATGCTTGACAGTGGGGCATGACCCACAGTTGTGGGGGTGGAGTCTGGAGGTTCATTCAGGGCAGAAGAGAAGGTTGTGGTAGCAGGAAGTGGAGGAGCTAAGATAGAGGGAGGATGGTCGAGCTCTCGAGCCACATTCAGGCTCCTTCCATCTTAACACTCCAGGGCATGATGCTCCAAGACCGCACAGCCATTGCAATCTTGGACCATTGTGGAAAGTCTGAGATTGGCAGGTTTGAGGGGAGGTCCTGAGTTTGGAGTGACCAACGGATTGAGTTTTCAACACGCTGCTTGCTGGTCAAGGGTGGTGTGGAAGATGGGGAGCATGTGAGATACAATGGGGTCCCTTTTGATTGAAAATTGTACAGTTTAACTCCCATTGAGTCCCAAAATTCAGTGGTATGGATTTCATCAGCAGAGGCATCTGGAAAATTTTTAATGATCCACCTCATGATTGATTTTATTTTTGTTCTTTGAAAATATTATGTCATGATCAGTGAGAATTAAAGCATCCATATATGGTCCTTTGTACTTTGGACATCTGGCTGCCCATTTTTCTCTTTCTCTGCCTTATGGGGAAGAGCCACCGGAACACCCCAAATCAATTATGGCATATTGTAAAAACACAGTAGCAAAATGGGCAATAAATGTCTTGCATTTCCCCAAACCAACCTGCGATCCTATGCAGATGAAACCGTTGTTGTCCCTGCTGATCCTGGCCAAGGTCCCTTGAAGCAATGATGAATCTGCCGAGCCTGGCACAATCCAAAATCCCGGGGAGCACTGGCCTATCCATCAGCTAACCCCAGCTGACGTGACTGACACAGGGAGCCCTGAATGTCATGGTTCCTGTTCGGGTGCTAAATGTTACAATGAAGGTGGCTGCGACAAACCTCTCTAAGTCCCTGACTTCGGCAGGGTAAGGGTGGCAACAATGAAAAGGAGAAGGATCAATGGAGTTGTTTAAAAGGAACTTTAATAACAGGGTGAGAAACAATAAACATGGAGAAGTCAAGAACAGTATGAGGGGCAGGATCCAAAGACCCAAGACAAAGGGGAAGCAACAACATGTACACTTGGGGGTTGAACCCTCTAGAACAATAACCATATAGGGGAAACAAGTAACCAATAGGGGAGTAGAACCTGGACAAGTTAGCACAGCAACATTAAAGGCTTTTGGGGGAACTCTCAAACTCACACTAAGTTAAAAGAATGATTCCTAGGACTTGAAACTCACGCCCAGTTCTTTCGAGGTAAAATCTGGCTGACTCTGAGTTACAGGTGGGCTAACTCCCACATTGTTGCTTTGCACTGGTCCCTTGGGAACATGCGGTCCAACAGAGCCATAATGATGTCCTTGGTTCCACAACGCCCCACAGTGTCACAATGGTCCCTTGGATCCATAGTGCCCTGTGGTGCCACAATGGTCCCTTCATTTCACAAGGATCCCAATCTCACATATGGAGATCAAGGATCCTTGATCTCCATAGGAAGGAGACCACAGAGCCCCATGTTTCAGGAGCTGATGAATGGCAGCCACCAGAGGCCAAGGCAAGCCTGACTTGTCTGTCCTGGCAGGTTTGCTTGGAGCAACTCTTGGATATTTAAAATTATGGAGTCCTAATTTAAAACATTTGTGCCTGGAGAAGAGGGATAAGGTTTTTTCATAAAAAGAAAAGCACAGAGCCCTTTCCAGTCATTGGAAAATAGGTGAATGCTGCCCCTCAGGAGTCAAAGACCAGCCAGACTTGTCTGTCCTAGCAACTCTTGTCTGGCAGCAATCCTTGGATACACAGAAATTTGGAGGTGGAAGCCTAATTTTAGCCATGGATGCCTGGAAAAAATGGACAGTTCTTTTCCATAAAAAGAGAAGCCCAGAGCCCCAGTGTTTCAGGGGCAGATGGGAGTGGCCTTCCACATTCCAAGGTCAGTCAGATCTTTCAGGTGACCCAAGGGAAACCAAGGCAGCCACACCTATTTCATATTGCCTTGCTTCCACAGGGCCCTGCAGTGTCACAAGGGCTCCTTGCTTCCATGAGGGCTTGCAGTGCCACAGTGGTTCTCTTGCTTCCATGATGCCCTGAGATGTCATAATGGCCCCTTGGTTAGACAAGTCCTTAAGAATCGTAATGGTGTCCATGGTTCCACAAGGCCCCATAGTTTCACAATGGTCTATTTGTTCCATGAAGCCTTGCTGTGTCTAATGCCCCCCCCCCCCCCAAATTGTTCCACAAGTTCCCATACTTTCACAATGGCCCCTTCCTTCCATGAGGCCCCACAGTGTCACAAGGATCTGCATGATTCCACGGGGCCTTGTTGGGTGAGGGGAGACTCGAGACCCTCAATATGACGGTTCAGCAAGCTCTGTTTATTGAAGAGAGCATCAGACACTTATACAGCAAGTAATAGGCTCATGAATATTCTATAATTTACACCATCCATTGGCCACACCACAACATCAGCTCTTACCCATTCCTTATGAGTTACATCTCTCTTTTCTCATGTCTCTTTAACTATTTGTTATTATACTAAAGCTAGGCCCAAGGACATGCTATCTTGCAGGTGCAGGACTTGGAATTAGCCACAGCCTTGTACTTCTCCAATCTCTAGTCAGCTAAAATCCCAACATTTTCCCCATTTTCTTTTGGAACAAGCAAAGTTCTATGGGGTAACTGCATTACACTCTTTGCAATACAAGAATAGGCAATTCAACAACTATTACATTACAAGCAGTATTCTTAACTAGCAAGGTTTCTCTCTTACAAAGGATCCAAGCCAGGGAGACAGATTGAAAAGGCTATCACTATCTATAGGATATGCCATACGACAGATACAAAAAGGATTCTATGCAGCTACAAGGCTCAAACAGAACTCAGGTGGGCTAATACAACCTACAAAAATAAGCTAAAGGAGCAACATGTGCGCAGGTTTAATCTGCGTCAATTGTCTGGTAAGTTTGCCTTCAATTCTCAAGCAGCAGATATACTTCAAACAGGAATGGCTCTACACACAAATGCCTATGATTGTCTCTTTTAACTAGAGTTTCTCTTTTAACTAGATGTTCACTACAACACCTGGCACACAAGTCATAAAATAAACGCCTATCATAAAAGCATAAATCTATCTAACATCACTTAAACTTAATAGCATTTAAACTTAACAGAAATTAAACTGAACAGCACTTAAACCTAACAGGAGATAAACTTAACAAAACTTAACCTTAACAGTATTTAACATTTAATGGCACTTAATAGATAATTTAAATACTTAGCAACGGATAGAACTTACTATAGAAATAGAATATAGCATTTACTATAACTTACTTACAGGTCTGACTCTAAAATACTAAGCTAAAACCACTTTCTTCATGTGTTTGCTACAGCATTTTTACACTTTAATGCACTTAAACATAAGGAGTTTGTTCAAGGTATAGCTGTGGAAAAATTCTTTTGAATTCAGTGCTTGCTTTTACATCTATCACATCTAAGCAAATCTCAAAGAATACAAAAAGCACGCTTATTACATCCTACTTATACAATCACTTTAACACATCTTTAACATTTTTAATATTTTCAAAATACATTTTCAGAATTTGATGTTCTACCGACTGAGTTATCTGGGCTTCTGATGTTTAAAGTCTATGTTAATGCAGGTGATTTTGACAGCATAACGGATGCTAAGCCAAATCGGCCGAAATCCGGCTCAACGCATTCACCACGCTGATTTCTTTTGCACAGTCTCTGCCAGGAAGAACAAAAAGTCTTGTTAACTTAGGTGACGATCATCTTGATAGTAATGCTCCTTGGTGTCGCTTGCGGCTGTGGGGCGGAGGGAGAAGCGCTCACGCTGGAAAAGCGCTCTGGTCCCGCGCCACTTGTGTCGGAGCGGGGCGACCCCCCCGCACTGGGCTTCTTGTTTCGTGAGATTTGCCAACAGCGTGTGCCGCACCAGCGCTGCACCCGTAGCGGCGTGGGTCGCTCCCCCCGCAGCGGCTCCACTCCCCCCGCGGCTGCCGCCGCTACCTCCAGTGCAGGGCAGCATCTCAGGCGAACTGCTCGCCGTGGCTGCTCCCCATGGCGCAGCGCCCATGCCGAGTTCGGAGTGGCACAGCCCCACAGGCGCCCCGAGCCGCGGCTGCTGCTGCCATCACAGCAGGGTAGCTGGCCCACTGTGCATGTACTTGCAGCGCCAGCACCACAACGCATGTTTTTGCAACTCTATATGCAGCAATCTCGGGAATTCTCTTCACAAGTCAATAGTCTATAGTCCCCACTTTTCTAAAAAGCATTTAAAAAGGATTATATTGTGGAGAGATTTATTAATAATTGGTTAGCTGAGAAAGGCCATACTGACATAATGCCGCTGGTCAAGCTGAGAGAGGGAAGTCAGCAGTCAGTAAGCTGAAAGGAGAAGTCAGCAGTCAGTGACCAATGACAGGCAAGGACAGAATGCCCTTGCCGCAACATGAGGATAGGGAAGAGAGATTCTTCCTGAGAATATGTAGAAAGTATCAAAAGTATAACCATAAGAATGCAGAAGTAGGCGTAGTTGCTGATATGTAACTAACCAATCCTGAGCTCAACTTTTGCAATATGTATGAAGCTCATTATGAACTGTATTTAACCTGCTGTACTGATCAATAAAATTGGGCCTGTGATGATCTAATTGATGTCCTGGTCTCCTTCCATTGACAAATGGTGGAGAATGCGGGCAACACCGAATCTCTGTCCTTTTTTCTCGGATTAAAAGAAAAAGGGGATTACGCCACGGTCCGGAAGTTGGGTTTGGGTCCTTGCAGCCAGGATGGTGCTGGAATTTGAAGCACCCTTGAGGATCACAACGGTGAATCAAGCCAATACGTGCCACAGGAGCCTGGAGAGCTGCAACAGCGCGCGCTGATTAATAGGTATGTATAGGCAAGTGGCATACGATTTATTCACCGCGTATTTAGAACAGCGAGGAATAAAAGGGATAGATTTAAAAAAGGAGTTACCAGCGTTATTAGCTTATGACCATGCTAAAGGTATCTTTTCTAACCCGCATACAGTTCATGAGCTAGCAGAGTGGAAGAAGTTTGGGGAAATACTGTGGGATACAGTGTTAGGCGATGATAAGTCAGCAAAGAAATTAGGGAAGTTATGGCGGGTGGTGTATAACACGTTACTTCAGCGGGTATCTGAGAGAAAGGCAGGAGAAAGGGCAACAGAAGCTCATAAGAGGAATATAGGGTATGGTCGTGAGGATGATCCCCTGGCACCTTCTGTAGCTAAGATACTTATGCCTAAGAGTCCCCAGCAAAGTGGTGTGGAGGATTTCCTATAGGCACAGTGGAACCGTCTGCACCCTTTCTGTCAGAGGGGGAGGGCGAGTCGGATGGTGGAAGTAAGAGCAAACCAGCTTTGCTTCTGCCACCAGCTTCAGGTGGGTCGGATGATGGGGGTGGGAGCAAGCCAGCTTCGCCTCCGCTGCCAGCTTTGCCTCCACTGCTTCCCCCAAGTGAGCCGGCTCCGGTTACAGCTTCAGCGGGGGGGCCGCTTCCCCCGCGCGAGCCAGCCTCTGCTCCACTGCCTTCCCCGTGCGAAAGCTCGGTGTCTGTACCGAAGCGCCAGCAGCATAGCACCCTTAAAGAGTCAGATCCCATCCCAGGGGCACACCGTGATCTATGGAAGGAGATGGCTAAACAGAGGAGGGAAGCTTGGGCTGCTTTGGCGAAAGAAGTAATGCAAATGGGGGATGGTGAGGCGGTGGAAATAGCTTCTAGTCTTGCATGTCCGGTCACATACACACCACAGTATGATGCACAGGGGAACCTTACGCATAATATAGCAGAATATACTCCCTTAGATTGGAAGCTGTTAACTCAGCTACGTTCTACGGTTAGTCAGTTTGGAGTAAAAAGTGAACCTGTTAGGCAAATGCTAGATTATCTTTTTAATACTCAGGTTTTATGTCCTAATGATTTAAGAGGAATAGTTCAGTTGATATTTACTCAGCATCAGCAGTTATTGTTTAATGCACATTGGCACGCATTGGTTAATGAGTCGGTTGCTGTACAACGAGCCCAGGGAGATCCATTACATGGAATAACAGTAAAGGAGCTGATGGGCTTAGGGGCATTTTTGCGTACAGAGGCACAGATGATATTGGGAGCAGATAAACTTAGAGTCTATGCGGTTAGTGCGTGCTGCAATAGATATGGTTAAAGAGCCAGGAGGGTTACCAGCTTATATGGGTATTAAACAGGGTAGAGAAGAATAATTTGGAAATTTTATCGATAGAGCAGCTACTGCTAAAGATCGGGCTGGTGTTGCAGACTACATGAAGGGGGCGCTATTGAAGCAGTATGCTTTGCAAAATAGCAATCCAACAACCCAAAGAGTGTTAGCTACTTTAGGGGCAAATTGGACTATTGAGGAGGCATTAGAGCTGTTGGCATTAATGCCAACAGCTTCTCAGGCATTTATAGCAGAAGCCTTAAAGGAATTAGGATTAGGGTTGCAAAAGCAAGCAGAGTCTACTCAGAATCAGGTGTTAGCTGCTCTTGCTCCTCTCCGAAGCGGCTCACTGGCATTCACGCAAGGAGTTTCGAGACCATTCATCAAGTGTTACTGATGCGGCAATGAAGGACACACACGCCGAACATGTCGAGCGACTGGCATATGGTGTCAACACTGTCGATCCAGCTCCCACAATTCTATGGCTTGTAGGCGCCGGTCGGGAAACCATCAGTGGAGCACACATCACGGGGGCCGCACCCAGACACAAGTTGCCGCCGTGACATCGGAGACACCAGCTGCTGCCGTAACATCGCTGCTACCTCCTGTCTGGAACCCGTAACAACAGGGAGCCTCAGCTTGGACTTATCAGCAGCAGTAGACGTCACGTTAATGACGAACCGGCCTGAGAGGATACCCACTGGAGTAAAGGGTCCTCTTATATTAAATGGACAAACATGTGGAGCATTATTGCTAAGACGTTCCTCCACAACAATGTTGGGATTATTTGTTTTGACTGGTGTTATTGATGCAGACTTTACAGGGGAAATACAAATCATGGTTTACACCCTTTATCCCCCGATTAAAATAACAAAAGGACAACGCATTGCACAACTGGTACCACTATCACAAATGACATCGGGAATGCAATCATTTACTGGGCAAACACGGAATGAAAAAGGTTTTGGCTCTACTGGTGTTACATTTTGACTGTGGATTTACAAAATAGACTAAAGCAAAAAGTTGAAGTTACCTATGGGCATCAAAGCATAACCCTTTATGGATTGTTGGATACAGGAGCAGATACCAGCATCATTTCTCCAGAAGCGTGGCCACAACATTGACCTCTATTTCCATCATCAAACATGCTCACAGGAGTAGGAGGATTTACATTGGCAAGCAGATCGCCTCCTTTGTCTGTGTGCATTGAGAATCAACAAATATCTGCTGTGTTTTCAATTGTTCAACTGCCTCCTACAGTTTCCTGTTTAATTGGAAGGGACATTTTAACACAATTGGGAGTGGTGTTAACTAACCATCACCCTTTGGGGTAATTGCCATTGCTTGGACTTTCCCCATTCCACTCACCTGGAAAACGGATACACCGGTGGTGGTTAAGCAATGGCCATTAAAAGGGGAGAGTCTTATGCACGCCCATGAATTGGTAAAGGAACAATACACACAGAGATAGCTTACAAACCCTGGAATTGTTAGCAGTAGTATGGGCAGTGTCCAACTTACAGGAGCCTTTAAATGTTGTCACAGACTCGATGTATGTCGCAGGAGTAGTCAGACGAATAGAGGAAGCAGCAATTAAGGAAGTGAATAATAAACGATTGTATGAGTTTCTGGTACAGTTAAGGAAAGCTTTACGGGAGAGAAATGCAGCGTATTCTGTGATTCATATTAGGAGTCATAAATGGTCTGAAGGTTTAGGAGAAGGGAATGAACGTGCAGACAAATTGGTTACCTTACCCATTGATAATTCTTGTCCTATTGGTAAGCATACATTGGCCAGAGAAGCACATAGTAGATATCATCAAAATGCAAGTGGATTAGCAAGGCACTTTGAGCTGAGTTTGTCAGAAGCTAAGGCCATTGTTAGAGCATGTCCAACATGTAGTTAACATAATGGGGGAATAGGTTTAGGCGTCGGAATTAATCCTCGAGGTTTAGAAATAAATGAGAAATGGCAAATGGATGTTACGCATAAATCTTGCCAGGAGGATCTGCCAATAAAGCTATGAATTTAGCAAAACAATTAGGATGCTGGGCAAAGGATGAGCTGAACAAGACATCACACATTTTAGACATGCTAACCGCAGATGTGCAGAGTGTTAACCATGCTGTTTTGCAAAATAGAGCTGCTGTAGATTTTTTGCTCTTAGCACAAGGGCATGGATGTGAAGAGTTCGAGGCAATGTGTTGCATGAATCTGTCTGATCATTCGGTGTCCATTCACACTAAGATAAAAGAATTACAACAAGGACTTCACAGTCTCAAGGAAGAAGAAGGTTTAGGAATTGACGAATGGCTTAAAAGCTTAGGACTTGGGCCATGGCTGAGGAACCTTGTGATCTATTCTATAGGCCTGCTGGGTGTAATTTTACTGTTTTTGCTTATTTTGCCTTGTATCTTTAACTATATTGAAAACATGGTCAGCCGTACAATAGCAAAAACCTGGCAATCTAATCTCCTTGCTCAAGAAGAAAACGGGGGAAATGTGGAGAGTTTTATTAATAATTGGTTAGCTGAGAAAGGCCATACTGACATAATGCCGCTGGTTAAACTGAGAGAGGGAAGTCAGCAGTCAGTAAGCTGAAAGGAGAAGTCAGCAGTCAGTGACCAATGACAGGCAAGGACAGAATGCCCTTGCCGCAACATGAGGATAGGGAAGAGAGATTCTCCCTGAGAATATGTAGAAAGTATCAAAAGTATAACCATAAGAATGTAGAAGTAGGTGTAGTTGCTGATATGTAACTAACCAATCCTGAGCTCAACTTTTGCAATATGTATGAAACTCATTATGAACTGTATTTAACCTGCTGTGCCGATCAATAAAATTAGGCCTTTGATGATCTAATTGATGTCCTGGTCTCCTTCCATCGACACCAATCCAACATCGGAGGGTCTTGATGCCCTAAAGGCTCCCACGAGGACCGGACCTCCAGCTCTGCCCCTGGTGGACAAAGCTGCACATGTCGTCCTCCTCCTCTGAGTCACCCTGGGAGAGACGACGGGGACTGCAGCCCCGCCGAGCTGCCCAATCCTGAGGTGATCACTTTTAATAAAGGCATTAAAAAGGAGAAGAATCTCCTGGCCCTGTTTATTTCTGTTTCCATGACAGAATGGACCTTTTTACCCTGTGTGAGAAGAACATTATAAAAAAAGATTAAAAAAGGCCTGGAAATATTACTAGTTACTATAAAGAGGAAGAAATAAATAGTCAATTGAGCCTAATTAATTAATTAAGGGAATTGTGTTACTTGGAACCAATGACCAATAACTTTTTGGTGGCTAAAAATGTATAGGTTTTTTAAGAACAGCATAAAAATCAGTTAATAAAACTCCACAATAAGATTTTTATAAATAAGAATAATACAATTATAATCTTATTAATTTATTGAAATTTTTTTTAGAGAAAAATGAATATTCAAAAAAAAAATTTTTTCGTCTGTCTCAGGTGGGCGATGTCAGACATGGTGAGGCTGGGGGTGAGGAGCAGCTTGTCAAAACAGGCTCAGCCTGCAAGTGTCTCATTCTTCTCTGTGTCCAGACCTCCTGAGGAGACATTTGGCATCAAGATCGCTTGGGGAATGCTTCTATCGCCTCTTCTCTGAGCTGATAAATAAAAGAACCCTAAAAATTATGTGCACTTTGCAATCTCCCTCTGAAGAGAACTCCAAACTGACTCCAATCCCTACACAAGCCCTGGAGACTCAAAGTCAATAGAAGAGAGACAAAGAGCTCCTGAGAGCTTTCTGTATTTTAATCAAATCCATGGTGGATTTAGGGCTGAGTCCAGGACCCTCAGGCACTGAGAGAAGGCTGAAGAAGCTGCTCAAGGGGTCAGCAGCAAAACTCCAAGTGCCTTGGAGCATGGCTGGGCCCCGCTGAGGGCCGGGAGTGCCAAAGGCTCCCCAGGGACTGCTGAGAGCAGATCCTTGAGGGCAGGATTGCAGGGAGCCCAAGGCTCTGAGCAGGGAACTGCAATGCTGAGCAAGGCCTGGCTTGGCTGCAGGAAGCAGAAAGGCCAAGCCCTGAGCCCAGCCTGGGCCAGCAGGGCCTGTCCCTCACGGCTGCCTTGGGGCTGTTTGTGGGTCAGGGGGATGTGAGGGGCAGCAAGGACAAATGGCATCAACCTGCAGCCCCTGCCAGCCTCCCCAGGGAGGCTGAGGGAGAAGCAAAGTGCAGCCCCTGCCAGGAAAGTTCCTCCTGTGGGGCCTCCAGAGGTGCTGCCCGAGCCCAGGGCACAAAGGCCTGGGTGCCTGTGGCCCTGCCAGCCCTGCCTAGCCCTTGGCCATGTGTCCTGCAGGCTGTGCCCCCTGGGCGTGCTGCTCCTCTGCCCTGGCTGGCTGCACTCGCCCATCTCGCTGTGCCCCAGCATTTCTCACCCAGCGTTTCTGTGCTCCCTGGGCTCCCTGCACCCAGCGCTGCCGGCTCCTGGCACACAGAGCCTGGCCATGGCCCAGCCTCACACTGCCACACCTCCAGCACCAACATTCTGCCCTGCGAGGGACTTTGCTTTCTCCTCAACTCCAGGCTGAACCTTCCAAGCTGCACTTTGGGGAGGCTTCCTGCAATTCCCACTGCCAAGAAAATCTCTGTCTCCTTCTGGTCACAAACAGAGAAGGGCTGGTGGGACATGTGGTGGTCAGAGGCTGTGTGGGGCAAAGTGACCATGACATTTTTTAGTTTTTAAATATTCCAGGAAAGAAGGAGGGGCAACAACAAAACATCTACAAGTGGCTGGATGGCCAGGCTCAGAGAGTGGTGGTGAACGCTGCTGCATCCAGCTGGCAGCCAGTCACCAGTGATTGCCCTCAGGAGCCTGTGCTGGAGCAAGTTCTGTTCAATAGTTTTACGACAACTGCTTGAGTGTGTTGAGTCTTTCATAAGTAAATCTGTAGAAAACACTAAGTTGGGGGCGTGTGTCCATCTGCTGGAAGGCAGGAGGACTCTTGCAGAGTGACCTGGAGCAGCTGGATGGATGGGCAGAATCCAGTAAGATAAAGATTAATTTTAAAGTCCAAGTGCTGGGTCTTAAACTTTGGCCACAACAACCCCTGCAGAGCTACAGGCTGGGGACAGAGTGGCTGGAGAGTAGCCAGGCAGAAAGGGACCTGCAGGGACTGATGGACAGCAGGCTGGACATGAGCCAGCAGTGTGCCCAGGTGGGCAAGAAGGCCAATGGCTCCTGGCCTGCATCAGGAATGGTGTGGCCAACAGGAGCAGGGCAGGGATTCTTCCGGAGTGCTGGACACTGGTTGGGCAGCACCTCAAGTGCTGTGTCCAGTTCAGAGTCCCCCAATTTAGGAAGGACATGGAGGAGCTGGAGTGTGTCCAGAGAAGGGCAGCAAGGCTGGAGAGGGATCTGGAACACAAGTTCTGTGAGGAGTGGCTGAGGGAGCTGGGGTTGTTTATCTTGGAGAAGAGAAGACTCAGGGAAGACAAGGCAGTGTCAGGGCACAGGTTGGACTTGATGATCTCCAAGGTCTTTTCCAACCTTGCTGATTCTGGGATTCTCTGAAGCCACCCTTGGAGCAGTTGTAGAATGAACCCTGGGCCTCCTCTTCAGGAGCTCAAGCAGCCCAGGTCCCTCAGTGTCTCCTCCCAGCCCCAAAGCCCATCCTGTCAGTCCTGCAGAGCCTCTGCAGCCCTTCTTAACTGCCCAGCACAGGGAGCCCCAGAGACAGACACAGCAGCCCAGATGTGCCCCCCTGGCCTGGGGTGCCTCTCGCAAGGGAGCAGCACCAGGCACTGCAGGAGCCTGCAGACAATTCCTGCAGCACTTGTAGGATGATCCTGCTGCCCAAGGGACGTTCCCATGGTGCCAAGTCAGGAACTGCAATGGGGAGTGGGGCCAGAGAGGAAAGGGCAAATAGGGATGGGATGTTTACAGGGCGGGGAACAGGGCTGGGCAACAAGAAGAAATTTGTGCCAGACAGAGTAAAGGTGAAGCCAAGATGAAGCCAAGGAAATGCTCAGGGCAGTTTGGGGGTGGCTGCTAGGCAGTCCTGGCTCTGAGCAACAGCGGCTGCAGTGGGACAGCAAACTCCCAGCTGATGGGAACAAACTTACTGGCTGACTGCAGAGGCCAGGACAAAGCTGAGTGGTTTCCTTGGTGTCCCCCCAGCCCTTGCTGGCCCCAGGGGATGATGGCATTTGTGCCTCTCGAGCATGTCCTCACACCAACAGCCTGGGGCTGCTCATGGGGCTTTTCTGTGCTGAGAATTGGCCTGGCCATGTTCTTGGGAGGGAGCCTGGGCAAGGAGCCTGGAGCCCCCAGGGCCTGGCTGAGGTGTCAGCGCTGCCCCAGCAGTGCCCATGGCCTGTCCCTGCTGCAGCCCCGGCACTGCCACCCCCAGGGCTGTGTCCGGCCCCGAGAGCACTCAGGCCCTGCAGCAACACCAGGGCCACCAGGGCAGCAGGGCAGGGCCACGGCAGCAGCACTGGCAACACCAAGTGCTGCTGCTGCTGCGGGGAACACCTACTGGGCCAGCACTGATCTGCCCCCAGCTCTGCACACAGACATTGCTGCACTGTGCAGAGAAGGCAACAATAGGGGGATCTCCAGGGAAAACTTTGCTGGACTGTGGCAGTGAGGAGCTATGTTCTTGATAGCTTCAAATGAAATAAATCCTTTATTTCATTTAAAGGTATCAAGAGCACAGCTCCTCACTGACACAGTCTACAGGTCACAGTGGACCTGTGGAGATACAAAACGAGATACGGCAAAATTGATTGCTTTCATATAGGGACAACATTAAAAATGTAAACAATGAAAAAGAAGCTCCAAAATGAAACCAACAAGAAGTACCAAAGACAACATTTATTACAAATTATTTTCAGAAACTTTCCAGCAGTTTAATGGTTTTTACATTGTCTAGTCATCAGTCTCCAGACTGCAGCCTTCAGCTCCTGGTTCCTCAGGCTGTAGATGAGAGGGTTCAGGGCTGGAGGCACCACGGAGTACAGAACTGTCACTGCCACATCCAGGGATGGGGAGGACATGGAGGGGGGCTTCAGGTAGGCAAAAATGCCAGTGCTGACAAAGAGGGAGAACACGGCCAGGTGAGGGAGACAGGTGGAAAAGGCTTTGTGCCGTCCCTGCTCAGAGGGCATCCTCAGCACAGCCCTGAAGATCTGCACGTAGGAGAAAACAATGAACACAAAACAACCAAATACCAAAAAGACAGTAACAGCAAGAAGACCAAGTTCCCTGAGATTAGAGTGTGAGCAGGAGAGCTTGAGGATGTGTGGGATTTCACAGAAGAACTGGCCCAGGGCATTCCCATGGCACAGGGGCAAGGAAAACGTATTGGCTGTATGCAGCAGAGCATGGAGAAAGGCACTGGCCCAGGCAGCTGCTGCCATGTGGGCACAAGCTCTGCTGCCCAGGAGGGTCCCGTAGTGCAGGGGTTTGCAGATGGACACGTAGCGGTCGTAGCACATGATGGTCAGGAGGAAATACTCTGCTGAGAGGAATAACACAAAGAAAAACAGCTGTGCAGCACATCCTGAGTAGGAGATGCTGCTGGTGTCCCAGAGGGAATTGTGCATGGCTTTGGGGACAGTGGTGCAGATGCAGCCCATGTCAGAGAGGGCTAGGTTGAGCAGGAAGAAGAACATGGGCGTGTGCAGGTGATGGCCAGAGGCTACAACGCTGATGACGAGGCCGTTGCCCAGGAGGGCAGCCAGGGAGATGCCCAGCAAGAGGCAGAAGTGCAGGAGCTGTAGCTGCCGTGTGCCTGCCAATGCCAGCAGGA
This sequence comes from Melospiza melodia melodia, assembly GCF_035770615.1. NCBI lineage: Eukaryota > Metazoa > Chordata > Aves > Passeriformes > Passerellidae > Melospiza > Melospiza melodia. Next base: position 4,808,270 of record NC_086210.1, read on the forward strand.
GGAAGTGCCTGATGGAGCTGCTGTTGTGCATTTGCTGTGGCTGCACATGGGGACCTGTTCATGGAGAAAGGACAGTGATAGGTCAGGAGAGGCAGCTTGGAGCCAAACCTGGGCCTTTCCCTGCAGACTGTCTTGCTGGGACTCACCCACCCTTGTTCCTTCTCTGGGAAAAGCTTCACCTGGGTCCCCTGCCTGAGCTCCAGTTGTGCAGGTTGAGTTTGCCAGGAGCAGCCAGGCCTGTGCATGGGGGCCCTCAAGGAGCCATCCCTGCCCCACTGCCCTGGGTTTGTGGCCGTGGGGCAGAGGGACAAGGCTGGATATTCAGGATTTGTCCGAGGAACCACTCTTAATGCAGAAAGGCTTGGTAGTGTCTGCACTCCCATTTCTAAAGGAAATAGAGGGCAGGAGTTGGTTTTAGGAATTGTTCTCCTCCCCACACATCATTCCTGGCTCTCTGAGGTCAGAAATCCCCAGCATTTCTGCTGCACTCAGAGTTTGCCACTGAGAGATGAGAGAGGCAAAGGATTCCCTGTGGCTCAGGGAAGGTGAGGGGATAGATGGGCTTGTTACCAGCTGCCCTGGTTTTGCACCTTTGGCTGCAATCAGAGCACAATCCTGGGTCAACCTGGGATAAACCAGACCCTGCCCAGAGCAGAGGGATCCCTGAATGTCTCACCTTCTCTAAAGGTCTCTGGGCAAGGTCTCTGCACCTCCTTGTGCCAAGGATACTCACGGCTCTCTTGGCAAACCCAGCAGCATTTCCTCAGCTCTGGCAGCTCTGCCCTTCCCCGTGGGACATTCAGGGCACTCCCAGAGGCTCTGGCACAGATTTGCACCCAGGAGGGCAGATCAGAGCTTGGAAGGGCACAGCAAGGAGATCCCTGGCTGTGCCCATGATGGGATCTCAGGGAGGGGGCTCAGCTCATTCCCCTTTCCCATGGATTGCTTTGCCCACAGCCCCACAGGTGCCAGGGAAGCTTGGACACCCCATTCCCATAGACAGCCCTGCCAGGCAGGAATGCCAAGGGCAGTGCCTGACCGAGCTGCTGCAAATGCCAGAGCCTCTCTGAGAGCAGCAGATAACAGTGACAATATCAGGGCAGGGCAGAACCAAGAGAAGATGTTGCGGTGCTGTGCCTGAGAGGGCAGGGCAGAGACAGCCGGGCACTCAGGACAGTGTTCCTGCGCCCACCTGTGCCTGGCACCTCCCACAAACCAACCGTGCCCTCACCCTGCCCCAGCACTGCTCTCTTCAGCCCCCTCTCCTTCCCTGAGCATCTCCCTGGGCCTGGACATTCCCTCCTGAGAGGAGCCTTGTCCCTGCCAGCGCTCACAGAGCCCATCCCAGCCTGTGTGCCCTGGCCGGGGCCCTACAGAAACCTGCCTGTGTGCAGGGCCCTGGCTGGGGCAGGCTCTGTGTGCAGCTGGGCAAGGGCAGCTCAGGAGAGCCCTGCTGGGCCCTGCAGAGGTGATGCTGCTGCTGTCCAGGGCTGAGGAGTGGCTGAGGGCCTTTGGGAGGCTCCCAGCAGAGATACTGACCAGCTTAAGTCACAGTTCTGGAGTCTGTGTAAATGTTCAAACATTCCTTTGATGATCCTCTGTGTCCCTTTCAACTCAGAATGTTCTGTGATTCTGGGATTACAATTCCTGTTCTGGTTCTCTCATCCCCCTGTTGTCTATAATCCAAAGAGAAAAAAAAAACCCTTGCAGCAGTGTTAGAACAGTAAAGTATAGTAAAAGCCAGACACTTATTGGAAGCTTCCAGGTGTCCCAGTGGGAAAGGGCACACCCACCTCCCGATTTCAACAATTTATTAAGGTTGATAAATAGGATATTTAACAGGAGCATCCAAAAGGAGATTTAGTTTCCCTAGTTACACACCCCTGGGTCAATCCATTGGAGTAGGTCCAAAGGCTTCTTTGCCTTCACTTTTTATAATGAATGCTCATATTCTGCTCATTCTCAAAACCCAAAATGCTCCTATATGTCCAGTTCCTGGAAGACTATATAGTATTTCAGGACTATATAAAAGAATAGGACTATCCAGCATTTTAGGAATATATTTAGACAATCAGGTTATTAAGAGAAAGACAAGGAAACATACTGGATTTATTTCAGGATTAAAGCTATATAAGAATATAATAGTGGTTTAATACAGTTAAGAGTTTAATAGAGTTAAGTAAGGATTATAGTATTGTAACTATATAATAGTAATTTAGAGAGCTACGAATATATAAAAATGTAAAAAGTACAAAAAACTTTTTGTCACCACCCCAACATTCCCATCTTTCTCCAAGTAGGAAATTGAAAACACTCTCAGGAAAGCTCCTGATCTTTCCAGCAATCCCAGGCTTACCTTCTTTGGGAAGTGTCCCCCGGAGCTGTGCCCAGGCTGGTCTGGAGCTGGAAGCAGCCCTGCCCCACCCAGCCCCTCTCAGCAGCAGCCCCTGCCCTGCTCAGGGTGGCTCCTTCCCCCTACAGCTTCTCCCCAGCACTGGGAGCAGCTCCCCGGGCCGGCTGAGAGCTATCCCGGGCAGGCAGCAGAGTCCCTGCCCCAGCACAGCGCCCTGGGCTGCAGGACCCTGCTCTGCAGGACAGCCCTGGGCACCCCTGGCTGCAGCCCCGGCCGCTCAGCCCTGCAGCAGAGCCTGGCAACAGGAGCTGCCTTGGGCTGTGCCTGGGCTGGGGCAGCAGGGAAAGCCAGCCCTGCCCTAGGGCCACAGCCCTGCCCTGGAGCAGCTCTGAGAGTCCTCCTGAAAGGTCCTCAAAGCTGTGGGATGTGCCAGCTCCAGGAGATCCCTGCAGGAACGGCAGCTTCCCTTCCCACAGCCAGGGAATGACTGCTTCAAACCTGGGCTGATTTCTGCTGTAGTGAGCCCTGAGTGAGGTCTGCTCTGTGCTCCCAGCCCAGGCTGAGTTTAACCCCTCTGTGCCCCTGTGCTGTGCCCGGGGTGGCTGCAGGCAGTGCCCCAGCCCTGCTGGGCTGTGCACAGGAGCTGCTCCTGGCCAGAGCTGTCTCTCTGCAGCGCTGCCCTTGCCAGGAGCTGCCTCTGTGCCAGGAGCCTCTGTGCAGGTTTTTCAAAGGACTTTGGGTTTGGCTTTTGTCTTGGAGTCTCTGAGAGGTTTGTGCAATCATGGCCTCCAATTACTGCTGTAATTAGTCCCTGGAGAGGCTTTGTCGGTAACAACACTCAGTGGGCTCATTATTGCTTCAGGGTACTTCAGTTTTTTCAAAGTACTTGATGTTTCCCTTTTGATACAGACTCTGTGAGAGGTTTTTGCAAACATGGCCCCAATTATCTGCTTTAATGAGTCCCTTGAGAGCTTTGTACTGAAACTTAGCAGGGCTTATTAATGCTTTGAGATACTCAAGGTTTTTAAGGTACTTTATGGATTTAAGAATACTTTTAGGCACTTCTAAGGACTTTCCTTTCCTCACTGAGTCTCTGAGAGGTTTTTGTGCCATCCTGGCCTCCAATTCTCTCCTCCAAGGAGTCCATGAGGAGCCTGTGTTGGGTATCTTTCCTCTTTCTGTTTTACAACAAAGATGGAACAGAAAGAATTTTGTAAGACTTTCTAAAAGCATTCAAACAATCATGGGAAAATTACCAATGCAACAACAACCACTAAGAGAATCAATAGTCCTGTTTTAGCTAGACATCATCCAACCCTTTAGTCCCTTGGACTGGAAGAGTTTATTGAACCAGTCTTTGTTTTCCACTTGAAGCTTCTTGAATCCTTCAAGTACCTGAATGCTCTTGTGGATTGACTCGCTGTGGATGGAGAGGTTCATGCAACACATGCCCTCAGAGTCTACACAGCCATGCCCATGTGCCCAGAGTAAAAACTCTGTTACTGTTCTGCAAGGTGGCATGTTTGATTGTCTCTATGTCTGAGAGCAGGCCACTCAGTGTGAGGGAGGTAGCATTGGTTTGCTTACTTAACAGGCACCCAAGATGGTCTAATTGTCCTAGAGCTTTAGCTGCAGCCACCCAAGTTAGTCCACATTGGGGATGCTACCATCCGATACCTGGATTAAAGCTTGCAAAGCCATCTCTTTGATATCATCCAATACTTCTCTAGGGATACCTGCTGCTTGGTCATCTGGTAGGCTGTGTTGTCCTTCTCCAGCTAGATGGTTGATTCCGCTCTTGCCTCATTATTAGCATAGTCGCTATTAATCGATTTAGTAAACACTTCCATCCCCCTTCCCACAGGGTGTATTCTGTAGGTGACAACAACATGGTCATAATATATTTTAAGTCATATGAGGTTGAGACATGTGCTCTAAACATGGGCCTCATTAGTCCATTAAAACAAGGTAAGTCCTTCCTCTGGTCTTTAGCTGCCCTACACAGATCCTTGACTTCCCTATAAACCAATGGCTGATACCTGGGATTCTGCCCCCTTCTTTCATAACATACCGGGGCAACGAGGAGTTTCGAGACTATTTGCCAGTCTCCTTCCTTTACTGCTTCTTTCTGGATCCTTTCCTGGTGATGTTCTGGTGTTGAGGGGCAAGGTGGCTCTGGGGAATCCAATCTGTTTTTTAAGGCGGAAGAATAACTTGGAGGAGAAACATTTGGATTAGAAATAGTGTGACAGTTGGGTTTAGTATCTGTGACCACGGGGTTATATTGTTGCCGGAGGGTGAGGCAAAGGGCACTGCCATTTTGTCAGGTGTTGGGGAGGAAGGGTCTTGATTTAGGATGGCATACCCCTGGGCTGGCATTCTGGAGGCATGGCCCAGGCTGAAGGTGGAATGATTGAAAGTGGGGCGTGACCTGAAGTTCTGGGGGTGAAGTCTGGAGATTCATTCAGGGTGGAAGAGAAGGTTGTGGTAGCAGGGAGTGGAGGAGCCAAGATGGAGGGAGGACAGTCAGGCTCAGGGGCGTCTGGAAAATTTTTAATGATCCACCTCACGATTGATTTTAATTTGTTCTTTGAAGATATTTGGTCATGATCAGTGAGAATTAACTTAGAGCATCCATATATGCACCTTTCTACTTTGGAGATTCGGCTGCCCATTTTTCTCTTTCTCCACCTTAGGTGGAACACCCCAAATCCATAATGGGAAGTGGATGCATATTGTAAAAACACAGTGGCAAAATGGGCAATAATTGTCCTGCATTTCCCTAAACCCACCTGCAATCCTACACAGGTGAAACTGTCGTTGTCCCTGGGGATCCTGGCTGAGATCCCTCAAAACAATGATGAATCTGCCAGCCTGACACAATCCAAAATCCCAGGGAGCACTGGTCTATCCATCAGCTAACCACTCTGACGAGACTAAATGTCAGGGTTTCTGTTTGGGCGGCAAAGGTCGCAATGAGGGTGGCTGTGACAAACCTTTCTGGTTCCCCAGCTTCAGGGCAAGGGTGGTGAAAACGAAAAGAAGCAGATGCTGGGGAAGATGAGACAGGAAAGCCTTATAAATATGATTGCCTGCAAAAGATTTTGAGAATACGGAAACTATAAGTGAGATTAAAATGAAATCAAGCTTTGAGACACCAAGCCTTAGTTACTGAACAACTGGAAAAGAATGGTATGGCCAGCTGAAAGTAATCTTCCTTTGATGAAATAATACCCTCTGCTTGCAGACAGATCCAAGGGTCAGAGCAGACTCTACTAGCTTGGCAGAAGGAGTCCAAAGAGTAGTTTTTAGGGTTTTAAATGTAGCACAGTATGGTAATGTAATCATTCTTATAGGCTGTATATAAATGCTATAAGATTTGTATCTTGTACTAGATTGGTTAGTGAAAATTAGAATATGCAGCACAGAAGAAGATTTATTGTATAGTATTGGGAAGTCCCCTCCTCTTTTGGACATCCATTTTGGGTGTCTCTTTCGAGCTCCTCTTTCGGGCCTGCTCCGAGCTGTGGCTGGCAGCTTCAAACAAGGCCCCTGCACCCACACCCTTTGCAATAAAACACAAGTTCCAAGACCTGGCTTCAGATATCTCTTGTCTCTGTCTGTCCCAACCGTCCTAGCCCCCAATGATCCTACAAGCAGGATCAATGGAGTTGCCCAAAAAGAACTTTAGTAACAGGGTGAAAAACAATTAACATGGAGAAGTCAAGCACAGTACAAGGGTTGTGATTCAAAGACCTGAGATAAAGGCAAAGCAACAATATAGTGATCAGTATCTTAATTATCTATTGGTTCCATGAAGGCTCGCTGTGTCCAATGGCCCCTTGGTTCCATTGGGGCCCAGTAGTGCAACAATGATTCCCTTGGTTCCACAAGTTCCCAAAGTGTCACAATGGCCCCTTCCTTCCATGAGGCCCTGCAGGGTCACAATGGTCTCCACGATTCCATGGGGCCTTGCAATGCCACAATGGTCTCCATGGATCCATGGTGCCCTGAAGGATCACAATGGCCCTTTGACTCCATGAGGCCCTAAAATGCTACAATTGTCTTTTGGTTCCACGAAGCCTCACGGCTTCACACTGGCCCCTTGGGACCATGCAGCTCAACAGAGCAACAATTATGCCCTTGGTTCCACAAGGCCCCACAGTGTCACAGTGGCCCCCTGGATCCATGGCACCCTGCAGGATCAAAATGTTCCCCTTGGTTCCACAAGTTCCTACAGTGGAACAGGGTCCACAAGGGCCTGCAGTGTCACCATGGCCCATTGGTTCCACAATCCTCCACAGTGTCACAAAAATCAACAATCTCCATAGGAAGGAAACAAGTGAGTCCCAGTGGTGCAGGGGCAGATGACAGGCAGTCACCAGAGGCCAAGTCTAGCCAGGTTTGACTGTATGGGCAGATTTTGTCTGGGAGTAACCCTTGGATATAGAGAATTTTAGACATGGAATCCCAATTTTGGTGATAGCGCCTAGACAAGAAAGGCAGTTCTTTCCCACAGGAAGGAAAGCACAGAGCCCCAGTGCTTCGCAGTCAGATGGGAAGTGGCCCTTGACATGTCAAATTCAGTGGGACCTGTCAGACAGCCTCCAGGTGGCCAAACCAGGCAGACTTGTTCCATATTCCTTTGATTTCATGGAGCCCCATACTGTCACAATTGTCTCATTATTCCACAAGGTCTCGCAATGTCACAATGGCTTCTTTGTTTCATGAGCCCCAACAGAGTCACAAGGCTCCATTTTCTTCATGTAGCCCCGCTGTGTCACAATGGTTCCTTTTATATATTGGTCCCACAATTTCATTATTGACCCTTCCTTCCATAGGGCCCCCTGAGTTGCACAACAGTACCCTTGATTCTTTGAGATTCTGTAGTGTCACCATGGTGTCCTTTGACCTGCATTGTCACAACTGACCCATGGTTCCAAGAGGTTCCGTAGTGTCACCGTGGTCACTGTCAGAGGCTGGATGAGATCGATGTCCCGAGACACCTTAGGATGTTCGGAATGCCCATGTGGGGCCAGGGTTGGGTCAGGCCTTGGTTTGTGGTGGGACAGAACCCCACCCACAGCCCTGACCTGGCAGAGCTGTCAATCACATGGCAGATGCTATGCCAACCCACTCTGATTGGCTGAGCTTTCAATCAATCAATCACACGCTACCAGCCGGTGCCTACCCTAAATCTGATTGGACAAGCAGCTGGCAGTCCCACCCAGGGACGAGGCCAGCCCCTGGCCTGCATCCCAGTTTCTCCTGGGGTTCTTCTGTTGGTGTAGCTGGAATCTGAGTAGTTGGTACCTATGTGTGTGTCTTTCTATGGATCTTCTGTCTTTCTGATGTTCTCTATTTGTTCTCCTTCTAATCCTACTTACCTGGAACATTTTGGGTAACTAAACATCTTAAGAGTTGAAGGTCTTTAGGTTAAATTGGCTAAGTTAATGAAGTTAATGCTTTGATAAGAGTTTTATGTTGAAGTGGATGTTGTAATAAACCCTTTGCCCAAGTTCCTTGACTGTCGATATTTTGCCAGTAAAATTTTGTGTCATTTGGACATCTTAGCTCAGCTGGTTTTTGCGTGGTGCTGGTATCACCGAGCCTGTGGGTTCAATCCCTGTGTGGGCCATTCACTAAAGAGGTGGACTTGATGATTTTTGTGGGTCCTTTCCTACCCAGCATCTTCCCATGTTGACAATATCTGGTTGGTGTTTCTCCTGTGCACCAAACACAAGTCAAGGAACCTTTGGTTGCCCCCGGCATTTCAGTGTTCTGGGGTGTTCCAGCCCTGTAGGCTCACAATGGCCTCTTGTTCCCAATAGGCCCCACAGTGTCACACTGGCCGCTTGGTTCCATGGGCCCCAACAGTGCCACAACGATCCCCTTGGTTCCACAACTTCCCACAGTGTCCCACTGGTCCCTTGGTTCCATAAGGATCTGGAGTGTCACACAGTTTTATGACATTCGTCCTTGCTGCCCCTCACATCCCCCTGCCCCACAAACAGCCCCAAGCCACTCATGAGGGACAGGCCCTG